>NC_053156.1:100785856-101095023 GCF_016835505.1 Polypterus senegalus | reverse complement strand
ACCTATGTAAATATATTTTTTTAAAGATTTTTAAGCACAAATATAGTTAATTACACCATAGAATGCACATCGTAATAGTAAACTAAATGTAAAAACATTGAATAACACTGAGAAAACCTTGAACAACAGAGAAAACTAACATTGCAAGAGTTTGCGCTATAGCCTTACAACCCGATCGCTGTAAACACTTTTTTTAAAAGAGTTTTAAGCACAGGGGAAAAAAGGAACATTTGAAAAATCTGTAATTTAATAAACCACCAAGAAAAGTAACATTGCAACAATTCACACTACGAACCGAAAAATGAACATTTGAAAAATCCGTAATACAAAAACTAACCATAAACCACAAAGAAAACTAACCTTGCATGAATCGAGTTCTGGCATGTAGTGAGGAGGAACTGGGTAGAGAGGAGATTACAGTGCAGAAACCATGGTTAACTGCAAAAGCACACGAAATACTGTAGAGCACAAAGTGTTCACAGGTAAAGCATGCACGTCTGACCGAGAACAATGCAACACGTGCTGAAATCATCGGCGCACACAAACCGAAAGGGAAACTGGCTTGTTCATATACCGAGTGTGTGGTCGTGAGGCAAAAGTTTGGCCATGCTCGCAGGAGCCCGCTGCACTCCAGCAACGCCCATTGACCTTCCTAACAATATGCGGTTAGTTTCAGTGTATTTATAAAGCCGCGCCAGGAAAATAAAAGAGTCACCACACAGGAACAGTACCACCACTTTGACGCTGGGTGCCGCCAGTCTGCAAAACCGACCGGAGAACTTGCATACGACAAGGAATGAGGTACCGTGGAAATGTGTGTGGCTTTATGCCAAGTGTAGGTTTTATACATCGCAATTTGAACGTGGAAAACTTTCAGTGCGTATGCAGCGTTTATACATAAGGCCCCTGGTGCTTCAAAAAGACGACCTACTGGAAGCAGGTGTCACTTATCACATAGATGACTTGAAGGAAGCTCCAAATCTGACAACTCAACGTGAGACCCAATTTACTAAGAAGTCACCCCTTTTAACATGGCGATTACTTTTGTTGCTTTATGCATTATTTTTGATTAAGACTGCAAATATATATATGTTACTAATCAATTGATTGATTGATTAAATTAATTAATTAATTAAAGTAATTAATTAATTTTATCATCAACAAAAAATATGAACTTCAAGCTGTCTCTCACAAACATTCTGAAAATTGAGAACACTTGATTACTGCAACTCGCTGTATTCTGGGATTAGTAAATCCCTGATACACAGGTTACAATTGGTCCAGAATGCTGCCGCGCACTTTCTGGTTGGGTCAAGAAAGTATGACTGTGTTTCTCCAATTTTAGCTTCTTTACACTGGCTGCCTGTCAGTTTTCGAATTGATTTTAAAATCTTGTTGCTAGTTTTTAAATCTGTACATGGGCTTGCTCCTGCCTATTTATCTGAATTGTTTGTATTACACCAGCCATCTAGAGTGCTTAGATCTTCTGGTCAGTTGTCCCTTGTACCAAGTGTAAAACTAAGGGGGACAGGGCTTTTGCAGCTGTTGCTCCTCACCTGTGGAACTCTTTACCTCATTACATAAGGGAGTCGTCTACAAAGTACAATTGAACTGTGCAAAACAAGATTAAAGACTCATTTCTATTCACTTGCATTCCGTGACCTTCAGTAATACTTTCCAAATAGTTTCCTCATTGTGATTATGTAACATTACTTCTATTTATTATTTATTTTTATTCATGTTCATTTATTTTATTTCTATTTATGTTATTCATGTTAATAGTATGTTTTTCTTTAATTTTACTATTGTAAAGCACTTTGGCCACAGCATGCCAATGTTGTTTTAAATATGCTATATAAATAAAGTTGACATTGACATTGACCTGCAGGACTGCTGTTGGAAAAAGTAAATAACCTATTGCTGTGAAACTATGATGACATGGGCTTTGAGCTTTTCAATCTGAATCAGAAAATTCATTTGAACATCTTGGATCAGAGTGACTCTTCAAAGTAGGGACAGCCCCTTCTGAGCTCCTCCCCCTCAAACATGTTATACAATGTTTTTTGTGCTACCTGACCTTAATTCACTGTGACCTACATTACACGACACTTCTTGAAGGAATCTTTACAATAAGAAGTTGTTTGTTCTCTTCAGTGCATGTGAAACTTCATTGACAACAGGAAAGAAGTGTTAGGTACACCTGTGGTTTTTTTTAGATCATTGCTGATTTAATAATCAAGCAATAATCTATTGCTTGATTGATCCTGCAATGCCTTCTTCTTGAACACCCAAAGTTCTTTCCATCTTTACAATTGCTTTTTCATCATCTATTTGATAACTGCCTATTTTTACTGCAAGAACTGCCATGTAGAAATCAATTTATGATCCAGCCCATCATAAGCTTCCTGTTTTTTATAATCTTTCATTTTTTTCTTACTTTAAAAGATTCTCTAAATGGCTGGAAAGATAGCACAGTGGTCAGTGCTACTGGTCCACAGTTTCTAGGTTCATAACCCAGACCAGTCATCATCATGGTCCTCCCTTCTTAGTGTTCTAGTTTGCCACCGCAAAGACATGCAGGTTAGATTAACTGGTGACTCTAAATTAGCCAGGTATGACTGAGTAGATGAGATACCCAGCGATAGACTTATGGCCCCTTGAATTCTGGTTTGTGTCTTTTTTGTTTAAATAAACTACCTCTTAGCCACGTCTCTTCTGTCCAATTTCTGTTGTTAACAAGGAGCCTTGAAGTCAAGACCATTTAACAAAACTGGCATATCCGTATATTAAGCAGTACTGAAATGTTACATTGTATGCTGTCATCGTAACCTAATATTGCAAGCATTTTGTGTCATTTTAGTATAACCTCATTGACATTAAACACAGAAGTGTGAACAGTGGGAGGGTATGCTTAGTCATCAGCTGGTGACGCCACATGGTTTGCAGCAGGTGACAAAAACCTCTGTTGCCAAGATGGTACTTCTGCTGTGTTTTGAATGTTTCGCTTGTGGCCAGTTACATAACTTAAAATTCAGGTTGCCAGAGGTACACATCTGCCATGTAATTTTCTAATCCACTGAATTGCCAGGAGGGTGGGAGTGTTTTGCTGGAGCCAATCCCAGCTAGTATAGGGCACAAGGTAGAAGCAATCCCCTGGACACTCACACACCACCCACACATACACACTTGGGTGAATTTGACGTCTCCAATCCACCTAACCTGCATGTCTTTGGACTGTGGGAGGAAACCAGAGCACTCTCAGGAACCTCATGCAGAAGCAGGGAGAACATGCAAACTCCACACAGCGAAGACACAGAATGTGAACCCTGGTCTCCTTACTGCAAGGCAGCAGCACTACCACTACACCATGGTGCCAAGCAATGGCTTACTCCTTCTTGAATTCTGGTTTATTATTGTGAAGGGCTACCTCTTATAATAAAGTCACCTCTGTTCTGTTGCTTCTTATTAAGGTGTTACTAAGGAGTCTGGAAGCCAAGAACACTTAATAAGACATTTGACATTTTTGTATATTATACAAATGCTCAAATGCAACGTTGTATGCTCTCCTAGTAAATTAATATTCCACTCATCTTGTGTCATTTTAACATGAACTTCTTGACATTAGCATAGCAGCATGAAAGGTGGGAGACTATCCGTATTCATCAGCTGGTGACTCTGTACAGCCTGTAGCAGGTGACAAAACCTCTTTTCCAAGATGCTAGTTCCACTCTATTTTATATTTTACCATGTGGCCACTTACATAATTAAAATTACAGGCTGCCAGAGATGTACATCTGTGCATGTTCTAAATACTTTAGCAAAATGTATGAAGACTGACCTGATTCTTTTCATCTTTCCTACTGATCACAATATTGCATGCATAGTGCATTTAACAAGTTTTTTCATCTCATTTCTTATATACGTATATGATTTTGGATAACATTACAGCTCCAGGTTTGATTCCTGGGCTGGTCACAGTCTGTGTGGAATATCATGTTCTTGCTATTTTCTTGTTACCCCACCAAGGTGTGAAGGTTAGGTTAACAAGTGTGTCCTTCACAGGACTGTCGACTCATCCAGAGTGTCAAGAGCAAATGTCCAGAATTGGTGCTTTCCTCAGTTACGGTGCATTTCAAGAAGACTCTAGAAATTAACTGGTGTCAGTGAATTGATGGACGTCAGTTGTTTAACATTTCTGGTTTATTTGATTTTGCTGTGTAATAATATATCTTTTAATCGGTGCTTGTAATGGCTTCTTCTTGTCTGTCGACAATGTCTCATTTTCTGGGTTTGATTCTCACTTTTTTACCATGGCCATTCATAGGCCCCTACACACTCCTGAGGTTTGTATTTTATGCTAGAATTAATTATGATATTTTTAGTTTCAACATGTAATTGAAAACTAATGCTCTATTTTGTCTTGAAAAATTCAATACTGAACCTTTTCGGTATGTTGTACACAGCTTCTGTGATGTAGAAGTAAATATGATATATTGATGAGGGGCTCCACTACAAACAGAAAAACGTTAAACCAGTTAAATCGACGGTTCTTGTGACTGACTTTTCTTACATTTTTTTAAAATATTGTTTTTCAGAAGCAGAGGAGGTGGGTATGGAATTATAACCTTGTGGTTTTGTCATATCTTTATTAACACATGCAAATGTCTATACCACATCCTTCTCAGGTGAAATACCAATTTAGGTCAAATAAAAAAGTGCCTACATATTTATCATTGACATATATAAACACAATGGTAATATGATTTTTATTTCTCAGTCTAAATGTTGTTCTCTACATAGCACCACAATAAAAGCTAAAACTAATACATATAAAGTTCCAAGTTTAGAGTTATATGTTATACTTACAAAAAGTTTTATCCGTGTCTAAAAAATTTTGTAAAAGTAAGTTCAATTTACACATTACAAAACAATTCCATTACACTATACAACAAAAACAGTTTTGCTTAGGAACGGCCATGTTAAGGAAGAGTCATTTTCCCTTCTTAACTGAAGACCATCGTCCCTACAAAACATTGGACCAAACATCCATACTACTCACATATATTTTGGATTTAAAATCAATTCTTATTAAAGCCCTGTTTCCCCAAAATCCACAAGCCCTTCCATCCCCCCCTTACTGTATCTACTGTAAAACCCCACTTCTCAATACCTCTCTTAATTTTCCTTTCTAGCTCCTTTTCGAAAATCTTTTTTTAACCACCGCGCATCTCTGGTCACAGACCTCTTTTTCAGGATACACCTGATATCCCATATGCACTTCCTTGCCAGGCTAATAATAAGCCATATCAACAAGGCTTCCCTTGAACTTCTGCCATTTCCAGCTAGACCCGCTCCTTTCAAAATTAAGCCATACAACAAAACAACTGAATCTTTTACCATTTTCAATAATCCTTCAACATTTGCCCACACATCTTTTGTCCAACTGCACTCCCAAAACACAGGCCTAAGTGTCTCCACCTCTGTACAGTCTGGTCTTGGACACGTCCATATCTGTGTCAAACCTTGGCTGTACATCCTGTCCTTCACACATAATCTTCCACACACCATCATACAATTCAGGTCCTTTAAAGTATTTTCTAGCCATTTTTACTGTACCACTATCCATTCCCCTACTTCAAACTTTCTTGTCAAAGCAACACCTCCAAATTGCCTATACTGCTTATTCATAGCCTCCTGGTCTCTCCTCTGCCTCCAGTGATGGTATATCCATAAAAATAACCAGTGTGTTTATTGAAATCTGAAAACTTGGAACAGTTACTTAACTATTATGATGAATATCATTTGGAGTGTGCCGTTATCAGTTTATTTAGCTGCTCACTGATTTTTGGAGATACATTGCAGCACATTTCTCCTTTTGACATATATAGACCTTTATTGTTTAGGGCATCCCCCCCACACACACACAAATTTATTATTAATACCTAAACTTATTAGAATATTTTACTCTCTCAAGTCTTTTTAAAATAAAACTGGTGTAGGAGCTATAGGTCACCTAATGTCTGGAATGATCTACTTACCAAAATACATACATCCCATCAGTCACTGCATTTACACTCACTAAGCGAATTACTCCTTATCTTACAAAAGCAAAGAGCTTTTAAAGAGTTGTTGCTGAGTCTGTTGTTACAGCTTTCTAGTAATGATAGCAATCAATGTATGTTGCTGGCTCTTAATAAGTCCAGGATGAGAAAATGTGAGAATATATGTGATCTTGAATGGATCTGACCCCTTAAACAAATTGGGTATCTACCTTGTATTCATTAATGCAATGAAAGACACCCAAAATCTAACTGTGACATTAAAATATGATTAAAGGGGGGGCAAGAAAATGAATGAATTGATAGATGGATTTATATGTACATTGATATTTCATCCATATTTGTTAATGAATTCAATTCTCTCTGCTTAAAGTAAAAGTGTGTAATATAAAACTGAATTCAGTTGAACTATCTTGGATATGACATCGTTTAAGAACAGTCGAAGGCTCAGGGTGCAGGGGCACCAGGATGTGCTAGAAGAGGCTCCAGCTTAAGCCTGGTGTTCCTGTTGCAAAAGTAAGGTAGCCCCTGACCTTGGAAGATGGTCTAAGGTGTGGTCAAATGTGACCTCTAAAACTATTGTGAATCTTTTTTATTTTTGTTGTATTTTAGTTTTTGTTTACTTTTATAATTTTGTTGCTTTGACAGCACTATCCACACTGCCATTTTGTGGGGGTTTCTGACACCGCAGTTATGTAGTTTGCCTGTTGCTTAGATTGTAGCTACCATGTGACTGCTATGGATGAGATGCATTATGGTATTGCACATTGCCTGTTTAAGATGGTGGTACGACATGCAGAGTATCCTTGCTTTTGCATACAAACAAAATATTTTTTCCATGCGTCTGCTTATTTGGTTTATAGTGTACTTCTTTGATAAGCTGGCTAATGAATTTGGCTGGTTATGACTCTCTTTTTACAAATTTTGCTTTAGTTTGCAGTTCTTGATTAGTTTTCTGGTAATCAAACCCCTGTTGTCATTTTGACTATAGGTTTTCCTATCCCCAAAATCCTTTTTCATCTTCCTGATCAGATTTCTCATAAAATCTATTCAGTTTTAGAGTGCCCATTAATCAGACAGAAATGGGGTTTGAAGCTGTCATATGCTCACTACGTCAAGAGGTAAAACGAGACCAGGGTTCAACAGGCAGGAGGAATAGCAAGGTGAGGTTATAAGGAAACAGTGTGAGAGCGAGAGATGTGACATGGCAGGCCCACTGGAAAGGTGAATATTAACAGCCTCAGAAGTTAGGAACAGGAGGGCTGCAGGTTTTGTCTTTCTAGATTATATTTTTGGTATGCTTTTTTCTGTTTATCCTTCCTAGGTTTTTAGTTATTAAACAAATCTTCTGTTCCTATTATGTTGTAGATTCCTTTTCCTTCTTTATGACAGTGGAATCCCCCAGCCATATGTGTGCATCATCTGCTATCACACACCCACTGTTTTTCCCAGTGACACTTCAGAGACAGTAAAGCAACAGTGAAAAAAAAACCAAGCAGCCCTCATCTGATGGAAACTAAACAAAAATGCAGTGACCTGTGGTTTTGGCTCCTCATACACTATGTGTTTTGCTCTGCTGTTTTTCTTACTTTCTACAGTGATGTTTACATTTCATAGATAGATAGATAGATAGATAGATAGATAGATAGATAGATAGATAGATAGATAGATAGATAGATAGATAGATAGATAGATAGATAGATAGATAATAAAGCAGACACAGTAAGGCATTATGCAGTAGTTTTGCTGTTGCTGCATTTCTTGACACACTTCTGTTAAATAATTTATTGGCTGAAAGTCTTAGTGTTAGTGTAGTTAGTGTATCATAGAGAGAATGTGCAGCATTTTCATATTGACACTCAGTTTTGTCTTCATTCATTTCCCCACTGCAACCTCCAGGGGGTCCAGAATGCATCTCATAATTAAGCCTGGCTTTTTAGTCAGCTTGTTAGACAAGCTGAGGTGTGGTACACATAACACAGAATCTTATTCCAAAACCAAAACTTTCATAGTGATGTTGTAGTTAAGATTTCAATGTGACTTGTTACCCAGGTAAAACTATACTTTGTTTTGCTTTGTTTTCTTTTTTGTTGGTTGCTTTTGGTTACTCTTTGTTTTTAGAAGGTCAAAAAATTTGGATGTTGGATAGTATGTACCACCATCTTTTATGGTGTCATCTTGTCATCCACCCATATTGCTATTTGTGTATACAAAAATCTGGCATCTTTAAAAATGCAAAAAAAATATGATTTTATGTTTGTCCTGCCTTTTACTGTTCGTGATAAAGTTTGTTCTAATGTGTATACCTCATCACTTGCACTATCTGGCATGACTATTATTTTTAATTTATTGAAGTTGTAAGATACCAAAGGATTGTTGCACTTTATTACCCTTCCACTGATCCAATTTCTTGTTACTAAATCACATTTTTGTCCACAAAACTAATACTAAATTGTATTATACAAATGGTGATGATTTCTATAAACCATGCCACTGTTTCTTACTGATGTTTAGAAAATAATGATGTGCTTCTCCGATTCCAAAATTATTTACATCATCAGCACTAAATTACGGAGCTTTCATACCACTTCAAAAACTCAGTCTACATTTTTCAAGTTTATGTTTTGAAAATATAAAATATTCACCATGTATTGTATGCACATACTATACTTTCAATTACACTCCCTGCTTAAGAATAAAAAGAGCAGTGTGCTTCTAAATTAAGTAGTGAACAAGAAAGAAAGAAATTTAAGGAAAAGGAGTCTTGCGTAAGAAATCATTGTGTAAATGGGAAAAGATCATGCGAGATGACAATTTCCCACTGGGGATTAATAAAGCATCACTAAGCACTCATACCCTGATGAAAAAGAAACACTGTGATCTTGCCTTATTTTCCCTCAGCATGTATGTGCCTAGTACATTTCTTGAAAATTAATAACACTCTTATATTATAGTAGACATACACATGGTGATCTGGATAAGAAAAAGCCATGAGCAATCATACCACTATTATTTGGTGCTATAAAAGTGTATATGAGTGTTTGTGATACTCAGCCATTACACTACCAACATAAAACACTGTAGTCTTAGTGATCAAGGACTGCAGTGATTCAACCTGACATTCAGTATATTCCTAGGGTAAAGATTTTGGTTTTTTGGGATTCTTCACCTGGCTTTTTTAAAAATATTTCCTCAGCCTGGCAATTTGCAGTTACTTCCTGTCATAGTCTGAATGTATGAATAGCAGAAGCTTAAACCTGATTAGTATAATTTACATTTAATCCTGTCTCAGTTTTATTTACTGTAAATTTAACCAGCCAGCTCAAAAACATGAACACCATTAAAATGCCTTATATTCCCTGTGTCTGATTTTGTAAATGGAATGGCAATGGAGTAAAGAAGCAATTAAAGTAGAAAAAAACATTAATAGCATTTGTAATGCTATTGGAAAATTGTGCTTTTACAGTATGCTAAATACAACTCATAACGTTTATACTGTGTGTTTTATTTCAGTCTGTTTTTATTTTAGAATTATTTAGATTATGACTTTTAACTTGCGGGCTCAGAGCTCATGTGGGAAATGTTCTGTAACTGAAATAGCAAGTAGGTACAAATTACCTCATTATATCATTAATATTCATGAGATAGTTTTCAAAACTGTACATTTGGGACTAGATGAAATTCTGGGGTGTATGCAAAATAGACATGGACAGGAATTCTGAGAAAATTGTTAAATTAGTGGCATTGTTTATTAGAATAGACATGTTTAATCTTCGATAAAGTGACCAGTGTGTGTATGCTTATAATAATATGTGAAACGGAGGCTTGGGACTCTAAAATATTCATGTTTCAAAAATAACTTAATGGACAATCAAGCAGACCATGGAAAACTTATCAGTTATCTGTAATTTTGGACTGATTCAATATCTTATGAAAGGCAGTCAACAAGACTCTATAAAGGAACACAGAGAGAGAAACAATTACAAACGAGAAGACAACTTGGTTAAATGTTGTCACCTACAGTTTGCCCCTTTGCTCCCAAGCATCATACCTGACTGAAGAAAACAAAGACTGCAACAACCAAAGCTATAGCCACCTGATGCGAAGCTTGCTGTGTGAGCCTGATTTGAATAGTGCAGGTTGTATGTTTTCATAGCTAACATTTACACCTGATTTCTCCTTCAAATAAACATAAGTAATGATTGAAATTGTTTGACAATTGCTATGCTAAGGTTGATGTGCTGTTTATGACATTTAGAAATGACTGATAATTGTTAATTAGGTTATGTACTGTCAGTGGTAACAATTAGCCCTTGGCTTCTTTTAGATTGTGTAGCTCTTTCAAAGGCAGCCATAAGGATACAAAAGTCCAGCAGGAGTAGTGGCTCCTGGCTTTTGCTAGGGTATTCTGAAGTGTGGTAACCCTTTCTGGAGAAGCAATCTGAAGACAGATTGACACATAAGTGAATCCAGTAGGGATACCTCGTGAGCAGAGCTGCTTCTAGCCCCTGGTTAAGGAATCAAAGTTGAGATAGCTAGCCTCGCAAGTGTTGAGATATTCTTGCTTTATATTTGAGCTTATCTGTGCTGGGTAAATGGTGAATAACTACATTTTGCAGGATGTATATGTAAAACAAGGTTAACAGTTTAGGTATTTCCAGTAGTAACTTGTCCACCAATTCAAAAAGAACCTCAGAGGTTAAAGTGCTTTTACACCACAAAACAGCGTTTGAGAAAGGAAAAAAAGGCCAGCCTTGATCTTGGAACTTTCCTTCAGTGCATCTCCAATAATAATATACAGTAGTTAGCCTTTTTAGCCCACCAGAGTTTGGATACGTGGGGTAAAAAATTTTGAAAACATATTAAAGTTTAATATTCTGCACTCCTTGAATTAGAAAAAAAAATATCTTCTCAGTAAACTTGAACTGTAGCTTCAGATCAGCAGCTTGTCTTGATATAAAAGTTGTCAGAGCAAAACTGAGCAAGAAACCTTTTGACTAAAATTTGTTGTATTGCTGTTCATGTTTGTCCTAGACAGCAGAGGTCAGCAAACCTTCATTAATAGTAGTAGAGAAGGTGTGTGGTGCCATTCTACCTTAATTTCTCACAAATGTTTTCTGGTAGTCTAGTGATCTCTTGATTATTTTGAAAAGAAAGTGTTATCAATCGATTGTATGCTATGCTCTTAAGATTTGTTGAAAGTAATTTCTGGTCAGTCAGTGAATTTACAATTTTGGCAGATTGGATCCTGAGTATGCCCTTAGGTATTTTTTGGACAAAATTCACTTAAAACCAGCCTCTTCTTTTAACCCTGCAGTCCCTTTATTTAATTGACACTTTAGGGATAGAAGAATTCATTTTAATAATGTGCTCAAGGCTCTTTGCAGCCTATTTTTCATTTAACCAGATCGGAGCCTGGTAGTGTTAAGTGTCAGAGACAGGAATCAAACCTGGTACATAAAATGGTAATGTGGATTCTGGTATGCAATTCATAGTGCCATTTTGGTTGTATTCACTTTATTGCTTTATATCCTGACTTGATGCCAGGACATTTACATGCTATTTCTAATGTATTGATTTGTATTTGTCATGTAACTTGGACTTTACCTTTAAATTTTGTAGGTTTGTGATGGTGTTGTCTGTGAAAAGATTAAAACAAAATAAAAAAAAAATGTTTGCTGGATTGACTACTTTACTTGTGCCAGAACATAATTTACTTTATGGTCTTTAAATATTCCAGTGCCACCACGTGTGTCCTCCACCACTACCCTTCACATGCAGCTCCAAATTTGCTTGTGGAGAAGTACACTTCAGTGCAGCTATATTCAAGCCCACTTACTCCTCTTCAAGGTCTCAAAGAGCTGGAGTCAGTTAATGCCCATTAGGGGAATAACAAGTATTAACCAACCATGGATTTTTGAGGTAATTTAAACTGCTGGTTGTTGACCTTGTTTGGAATAAGTGTTATTCACTTAGACATCAGCCAAGCTCAATTCAAGACTGCAAGACACATATTTGTGCATGGTTTCACCCCACTCTATTTTCCACTGCAACACAGTCCAGTTCCTTTCTCAGGTTCTATTAGGGGGCTTTACATAAGTTATAATAAACCATATAATAAATACTACATTCAGTTTTTTAAAGTGTGAAGTATCTAAATGAAGGACTTTCAACATGAAGATGTTTCATGGGTAATAGAGAGAAAGTGAATATAACTATGAAGTCAAAGCTCTGGCCCCTGTTAGGAATGGTTTAAACTCCCAGCAGAATGTGGCATACTAAGAATGTTAGTAACTGTCTCTTTAAGGCATGGGTGTCAAACTCCAGGCCTGGAGGGCCGCAGTGGGTGCAGGTTTTCTTTCTAAGCCTTTTCCTAATCAGTGTCCAGTTTTCACTGCTAATTAACTCCTTTTTTCCTGCATTTTAATAGCCCTGTTTTTAAGGATTACATCTTCTGAATTGATCCTTTTCTTCATTAAATGACAGCCAAACAGAAATGAGACATGAAACGAGCCAACAGATGACCAGCTAAATTGGGGCGTCAAACTCCAACCACTTCCTTACTGAGAAGGTGATTCTTGCTGTTAATTAAACCTTTTATTCAATTCCATGGCTTGTTGCTGCTCTCTTTTTGCCACAGCAGACATTTCCAAAACTGTTGATATTCAGTTTTTTTCTAAGAACTCCTAAAATGTTTTGGTATCCTGAGGAATAAACCTTACTGAGACCTTCATCTTTATTTTTAGATTTTGTTTGATGGGTACAGGTGAGCTGGTCATGTCCTGCTTGTTTTATGTCTCATTACTGTCCGGCTGCTAATTAAGGAAAAAAAAACTAAGGGGCCTGAATCAAGCTAATTAAAGCTAAGGCTAAAGAAGTTTAAAAAACTGGTCACGAATTAAGAAGATGGTTAGAATGAAAACGTGCAGCTACTGCGTCCCTCCAGCACTGGAGTTCGACACCCCTGCTTTAAGGCAAAATAACTTTTTGGTACAAGCATAAAGCTGCAAGGGTGACATGGTGTTTAATACTCCTGCATAACTAGAGGATGCTGTGCTCATATCTTAGCCTGATCATTGTCTGTGAAGAGTTTGCTGTTTTCTCAATGTCAGGATGTTGTTTTTTTCTTTAAATATCCTTTACATAACCCAAATTAATTGCCTTATAATAAATGCCTTAAATTAATTGTTCAGTCAAAGTTGGGCTGGCATGAGTGAATATGTTGTGTAGCAAACTGGGAACCTTGCACCAGGACAGATATTTGACCCCCATGACCATATACACAAATGTCTCAGTCCATGGAGTGAGCAATAAATTAAACATTTCATCTGCTTTTATACTTTTTCTGATTACATCACCTCATCTAATACATCATCTCAATTTCTGAATCATGCCAATTCTTCCATTTCTCTGAACACCGCTTCATTAATAGGGGTGTTTTGCAGATTGTCCCATTGATCTTAGCACCGCTCTATAAGAGGGGTGTATAGGCTTTCAGTTTATCCCTGCTTTCTGGAGGGGTGTTTGTTACTCATTTACCCCATTCTAACCTTGGAACATTGGTAGTATCTTTAAGACCTCAGGCACTTCCAGCTTTAAGTTACATTTAGGTAACTCTTTAGTTACATTCCTTCTGTTTAATAATTCATTCTGTTATGGCTTCATATATATACTGTATATATATATATATATATATATATATATATATATATATATATATATGTAATAAATTGTAAAAGATGATTATATATTAATATTATATATTAACAAAAAATTCCATAGCACTATCCAAAACCACCCCAGACCGGTCTGTGACAAAATATAAGTCTGTTGAGTTCCTTCTGGTGCAGGGTTCACACTCTGCCTAGATTGAAAAATTGTACAGTTTACAAAATTGTATATTATGCTACAGGAAACTATATGGTTTCTTGTCCAACTCCATTCCACCATGTCACTTTTTTTGATATACTTTGTTAACCCCCAAGAGGAAATTGACTTTTTACATGACCTTTTGGGGACAGAGCACAGGGTTGGCCATTGTACAGCGTGCCTGATACAATTTTTAGGTTAAGGGCCATTCTCAAGGGCCCAACGGAATAGGGTTTTCACTCCAGCAACAAAAGTTTTCATTAATACTAATAACCATTAAGTCTAGAACAATTCTTAGTTTGGAGTCATGTATCATCTATTCTGTCTTCCAATTTTCATTTCATGGTTTTCTAGGAGCAGCTATGTTGTTTTATTAAAGAGATTGTCTTTTAGAAGCAAGAAGGTTTTAAGCCTGCTTCTACTGACGTAAAGATGTGTTATTTTTAGGACAAGGGGGTAGACACTTCTAAAAATGCTCTTAAAGGTTGGCTTGCTATAGTAAAGCAAGCTGTTTTTATTGGCTTAGCTGTATATCTGGGCATTGGCCTTTCTCATGTTAAAGCTCTGAGACACTCATGTTAGGTAACCACAGTGCCGCCCACCTGTTTTCAAGTCAAATGAGTAGTCTGGGAGGGAGGAGTGTTCATTTAGGTACTGCAAAAAATAGAACATATATCTTTATCTTAATTTAAAGTTGAAGCCTGTGGTTATTTTCGATTCAAA
Source organism: Polypterus senegalus (assembly GCF_016835505.1). Classification (NCBI taxonomy): domain Eukaryota; kingdom Metazoa; phylum Chordata; class Cladistia; order Polypteriformes; family Polypteridae; genus Polypterus; species Polypterus senegalus. The sequence continues at coordinate 101,080,372 of NC_053156.1, read as the reverse complement.
ACAGGATAAGAATGCCATTTGTTTATGATAAAAGTTAGCATCTGTTATAATCTGATTTGTCTGTTTGAAGTATTACCAATCTGATGTTATTGTGAGTTTGAAAACTGATGGAAAGATTTCAAAAAGTAAGGTTTGATATCCTCTCTTGCATCTCGTAGTAATCTGCATGTACTCCTTTAATGTCTCAGTGAGGCATTTCTGACTACCATTGCCTCATGGTTTATAAATACTCAATGAGCGACTATGGATCATATCAATGTACAAGAGAAGGCGGGACACTTGATCTGCAGTCACAGATGGTAATTTGTATTTGGTATCTTTGTGGTTCCATCCATTTTTTTCTTTACACTTTCTATTCAAAGTTCCCTTTAATCTAACAATTTGTTACAGACTTACCCTTCATTGGGGAGAAAATATCTGGCCCTGCAATTTTATTGTGAATCTTCAACTCCAGCACAGAGGGTTGTCCAAGCTGAGTATATGGAAATTGGCAGAGTCCTGGTGGACATATTTTTGGGAAGCATAAATGCCTTTGTGTTTGAACAGCTCACAGCAACACACGACTCTGTCTAACAGAGCTTTATGGAAGAGATTGGTTCCCTTTAACCTGCAGTGAAGGCTTAAGAAGCAAAACTTTCGCAAGATGTTGGCAAATTGATGCACACCCTGGGCTAACAAAAGACAGATTAAGACCCTGGAAGGACATTTGCCAAGTGCCAAAGTGTCAGAAATCAAGGACAGAAACAAGCACTGCAAGATGTTTATTATTACCATTAATTTTGTGAATTCTAAAAATCATGGGGTAGTAATTTTATTTTTCATAAACTACAGATTAAAATACTAAATACGGGGTTAGACACCCAAGGAAGATTCTGCTATGTACTAGGCAAATTAACAGAAAAGAAAATAGCCTTCTGTTCAATATACTATCCTATGCCATTCCATCTGCCATTTTATGTATACATCACTAATCACGTTTCGACTGTGTGATTAGTATGGACACAAATGTCATTATGACTCCATTTTGAATAAGTCACCAACTTCAACTTAACACTGCCCAACTGTGCTCAATGAAAAATTGCTACTGACTTATCACTCACAGACACATTGTGCTTACTTAATCCAGTGTATCCCAAACTTGGTCCTGGGGACCCCCTGTGGCTGCAGGTTTTTGTTCCAACCAACTTCTGTTTTTAATTGAACTCCTGAGCTAATTAAGTGAACTGATATTTCCCAAGTTCTGTGTTTAGGGAACAATATAGTAATTAGAAAACTAAGTTTGCTAAAAAAAATATATTAAAATGTACCAAGCAGTTATATAGGAATAATGTAATTTGTTTTCTTTTTAACAGTATTTCCATCTTGATTTTCATTCTACTTTTCAAGGTGTTCTAATTGTTTAATTAATCAATTATTTACTAATTAGTAGGTCTGACTCTAAAGTATCTGCAGCCTTTGATTATTCAGTGTTGTTTGCCTGGGTGTCTGATCTGTTCATTTTAAATTGTCATTAATAAGATACAACGAAGGGGGAAAAACTGCACAGAGAAAGGGCAAAATATAATGAAATCAACAAAAGAGAGTTAAGCATTTAAATCTGTAGCAAAAGCAGAAATATTTATAAATGTCTTATAAATGTAAAAATCATGCTGCTATGCTTTTCTGAATGTTGAATAAAAGAAAAAAAAATACCAGCTAATTAAATGAGCTCAGTGCTATCAGGTGTTGTCACTGATTAGGAGTCTGGTTGGAACAAAAACCTGCAGCCACAGGGGGTCCACCAGGACCGAGGCTGGGAAACACTTCTTTTTTCTGGTCCTTCTTTATTCAAGAATTGACAATATGTTTATTTTTCAGTCTTTACTCAATTCATGGTCAGATTCGAATTTTAAGCTTGCTAGTTTATCAGATCACATAACTGTCTTGGCTGAACTACATTATTCAGAATTTCCCTGACTGACATTTAAAGTGAAGATTTGGAATTTCCCGATTGCATGTTCTAAAAATTTGGTACAGTCACAGAGACAGCAGATAAACAAGCTGGGGGACGTGTATTGTATGCATGGTAGAGTAACAGGCTAGTATAGATGATCCTGAATTTGTGCTTCAGATTACTTCCGTTAGAGGTGAATTAAATCTCCTTCTTCTTCTTTTGCAGAAAAAGGAACTTGACTTGCCTAAAACACAAGTGTTTTTCTTCAAGTGTTAAGCCCAGTAAATTATTAGCCCTCAGGCAGCACCAGTCCAAGGCATTTATTAGTACCCAAACAGCTATTTTTCCATCTTTAAATTCCACTGTGACTAATAACTGTTGGTGAGTATTAGTGATTATTAAAGACCACTGCCTGGTCTATTCTGCCACCGTTCTTTCATTCCAGACTGGCTATCGCTAAAATGAATATAGTATACACCCTAGTACCCTTTACCACCCTTAGCTAATTTGGTCTAATATTAAGTCCTTACTCTTTGTATTTTTATGCAAAAAGAGAAGGCCAACACTTAGACATCTTCACTCTAATCAGACATGGGGGCAAAATGAGTGTCATGCCACCTCAGTCTTACTTGATTAAAGAAAATCAAGACTCAAATGGGTTACTGAATGCAATGCACGTTTTTTATTACTCAATCCAACATCCAGTCCTCATATGTCCTGTCTGAAAGCATCATGGGAACTGTAGTGCTTATCATCTAATTATACAGTATATACTAGCAAAATACCCACACTTCGCAGCGGTGTTAAAGAAGTTATGAAAAAGAAAAGGAAACATTTTAAAAATAAGGTAACATGATTGTCAATGTAATTGTTTTGTCACTGTTATGAGTATTGCTGTCATATATATATATATATATATATATATATATATACACACACACAGAAACACACGCATATAAACACATATACATATATACATATATCAACATATATATACACATACATATACAAATATACATACATACACACACACATATATATATATATACACACAGACACATATATATACAGATCTACATATATATATACACATACTATATATATATACATATCCACATATATATATATATACTGGAAATTGGAGGCATCTGAATTGAAATGGGAGATCAGAGGGTATAAAGGGGATGCGAGGAATACATTGAGTATGGAGAAACTCTAGAGACAGCGTGTGTATTAACTTGTGGATTTTTCTGTATTTGGTGGCAGCATGACGAAGTTGCTTCCGTAAGACCGCGTTAGCTGTGGAGCTCAGCTCGGAGCATATTCTTTTCCTACCTTGTCAATTATGTAATGCGTTTTTTGAACAGGTTTGATGCATGGAAGTGATCACTCGTACTGCATTCAGTCAGTTCACGTGAGCTGCTCTCTTGTGTGATGTTGCGATGTCCACGGCTTTATTTAATGTTAGCTAAGACCCGGCACTTAAAAGTTTCTCGCTACAGCAATTTTAACTCCGTTACAAAGTGATCCAAAGTCTCGTTTATACCTCTTCTCATTAAACTTGTATCTCGCGAATAAAGTATTCATCGAAAGCATGACAAACAGCAGCGGGAACGTGTCTATAAACTTAATTTAAACTTACACCTACACCGTGCTTTGTTTCCGCAGTAGCTGCACTTATGAATATGCTTGTATGCACTTTTTCTTCAGTGCTCTTTGGAGCTCTTCCTTGTTTTCTATGTACTGCGTTCACAGTCAGTTCACGTGATTACGTGGGAGGTGTGATGATGCAACACGCAACTCCGCCCCCCACGGCCATCGAGCTGCAGTCCATTACAGTATATGGATAAAAATAGGTTCCAGTTATGACAGTTACGCGTAGAATGTCTAAATGAAACCTGCCCAACTTTTGTAAGGAAGCTGTAAGGAATGAGCCTGCCAAATTTCAGCCTTCTACCTACACGGGAAGTTGGAGAATTAGTGATGAGTCAGTGAGTGAGTGAGTGAGTCAGTGAGTGAGTGAGTGAGGGCTTTGCTTTTTATTAGTATATATATATACTCAGCAAAAAAAGAAACTTCTCTTTTTCAGGACTGTGTATTTCAACAATAATGTTTTAAAAATCCAGATAACTTTACAGATCTTCATTGTAAAGGGTTTAAACAATGTTTTCCATGCATGTTCAATTAACCATAATCAATTAATTAACATGCACCTGTGGAATAGTCGTTAAGACCTTAACAGCTTACAGAAAGTAGGCATTTAAGGTCACAGTTCTAAAAACGCAGGACACTAAAGAGACTTGTCTACCGACTGTGAAAAACACCCAAAGAAAGATGCCCAGGGTCCCCGCTCATCTGCGTGAACGTACATTAGGCATGCTGCAGGAAGGCATGAGGACTGCTGATGTGGCGAGGGCAATAAATTGTCATGTCCGCACTGTGAGACGCCTAAGACAGCGCTACAGGGAGACAGGAAGGACAGCTGATCATCCTCGCAGTGGAAGAGCCCGGATCTCAATCTCATTGAGCACGTCTGGGACCTGTTGGATCGCAGGGTGAGGGCTAGGGCCATTCCCCCCAGAAATGTCCAGAAACTTGCAGGTGCCTTGGTGGAAGAGTGGGGTAACATCTCACAGCAAGAACTGACAAATCTGGTCCAGTCCATGAGGAGGAGATGCACTGCAGTACGTCAAGCAGCTGGTGGCCACACCAGATACTGACTGGTACTTTTGATTTTGAGCCTCCCTTCATTCAGGGACACATTGTGAAACATTTTTAGTTTATGTCTTATGGTGTTAACTCTTTTAGTGTTCATACAAATATTTACACATTAAGTTTACTGAAAGTAAAAACAGTTGTCAGAGGACGTTTCTTTTTTTGCTGAGTATATATATATATATATACCTGTATATATATATATATATATATATATATATATATATATATATATATATATATATATATATATATATATATATATATATATATATATATATATATATATATATATATATATATATATATATATATATATATATATATATATATATATATATATATATATATATATATATATATATAGTAGTAGGCATTCGTCCATCTCGAAAGATGTGTTTGCGCTCTGGAATGATCTTCATTTGTGTTTTTGGGGGCAGCGTCTGAGTGACTCAGCAGTCCGATCCTAGATCGACAGTCTCTTCTACAGTGGCTGCAGGTGAAGCTGGATGGGGGGCCCGAGTCCTGTTTCTGCTGTCTCATTTTTCTCCTTTGCCTTCTGGTTTCCATCTGTTGACTGCGATGTTGCTCACCCCTCTTGATGCCTTCATGGACAGTCTGGCGCCAGGCGTTCCGGTCATCAGCAAGCTGTTCCCAACTGTCAGGGTCGATGCCAGTCAGCTTGAGATCGCGTTTACAGACATCTTTGAAGCGAAGATGTGGGCGACCAATGGGGCGGTGTCCTGCGGCCAATTCACCATACAGAATGTCTTTGGGTATGCGTCCATCTTGCATTCTATGCACGTGGCCCAGCCAACGTAAGCGTCTTTGGCATAGAAGGAGGTGTATGCTCAGTGAGCTGGCTTGATTAAGCACGGCAGTGTTGGTGACTTTGTCTTGCCACGTGATGTTAAGGATGCGTCGGAGGCAGCGAAGATGGAAGCTCTCGAGGCGGTCTTCCTGCCGGGCGTAGGTGGTCCAGGCCTCACTATATATATATATATATATATATATACTGTATATATATATCACAATGAGGAATACCTTTACCAGATATGGAATTATATCACTGTATATATTAAACATACTGTTTCAAACCTCATTCCTTGAAGTCAATTTATGACATTCTTTCTTTGTTGCTCTTTTTATATCTCCAGCTTAGATCGGTCCTCCTTCTTCTTCTTTCGGCTGCTCTCATTAGGTGTTGCCACAGTGGATCATCTTTTTCTATATCCAGCTTAGATTGGCCCTTAGGACCTGTAAATTGTCTTTATCTTTTATACACCCTCCCACCCCTTAATCAAATTACACACCTTGATATCTTAGCCTAGAAAACCAGTATCAACCTTATATGCACTAATATGAAATGCCTCACGTCATGCTTTGCCAGTTCAGTCTATTTGGCAATGTGATCTGTTCATAGCCCTTCCTCTCCTAAGGTGTATAATTTTTCAAAACATTTCTATCTCAGTTAGAAAACCTATTTTCCAAAATATTAAATTTAAGTTTGTACGCGGATTATATATTATATATATATTTTTTATTTATATTATATATTTATTATCACTCATGTAAATGATTCATTATGTGTTTTGCCGCAAACCCTTCATGTCATTTGTGTTAAATTGGGACAATAGGCATTTTTCTCCACATGTTTAGAAATGTCCCATTATTGCTACTTTTTGGTCCAATGTTGCCTCTCTTCTGTCTTCCATTGTTTTTGTTAATATTCCTCTCTTGCTTCCTCATTTTCTTTTGCTTGATTTTTCCTCCCTGTCACTGAATCTTTTCCAACAGCCGTTAGTCACCCTTGGCCCTCTTGCAGCTAAATGTATTTTAACTTGTTGGAAATCCACAGACTCTCTGTCATTCTCAGCTTTAAAAGCCTCTTTTCTTAGTGTAGCTCTATTAGAGCTATCAATAGCAAGCACTAATGTGGCATCTGGGGTTAATATTAGGAAGTGGAAGCATTGGGTGAAAGTCATTTAAAACCAGGTATCGAGTGGTCAACACTGCTGATCGGGAAAGTACCTCTAGGCATCTTGGGACCAGTGCCAAGGGAGGACAGTTATTTCATTATATTAATTTTTTTTGTGTGTTTACTCTTTATCTGCATTTACTTGTTTCAGTCATTTAATAAACAATTGATTACATTAGAAAATCAATGTGCAAGAGAGGACTCATTCTAGGCTTCATTTTACCTTGACCTATCAAATTGTACATTTGTATTCTACATTTACATCAGATTGTACATTTGCATTGTTTATGTAGATGTAAAACCTGAGACAGTTTAAAAGTTGTGAAAAAGAGGCAGTAATCATAATATGACATCATTTAGTGATGGCAGTTTGAAGACATGACAAAGGATCTTCAAGGCTTACAACAGTATGTATGTCTAAGTAGTACAGAAACAATTCAGTTACACTACATTTATTATGAGATGATTGCTTTGTGGACTAGAATTTACTCACACTTCTGAGCCTTCATAACCTGACATTCTCCAACATGCTTTATCCATTTCAGAGTCACAGTGGGCCATCATGTACTGTCTTCATTGTGCACAGAGTTGCCAGATTTGGCAGGCATTTTATAGTCCAATCATAGTCAAAATCCCACCCAGTCCTTGAAAATCTAGCCTAATACTGGTTAGTGATTGGTCAGTTGCTGTTTATTTTGCAAGAGGAGGCAGGGCTTGGTAGTTAAGCCCTGAGAGTATTTTTCAGAATGGTTGAGGTCCACCAGAGGGTACAACCTAGAGACCAAAGCCGTTACATTGATTTCTTTAAATAAATATGAGAAACAGTAGAACAAAGATTATGATGAGAGCACATTTGGTTATGTGTGTTGTATTTTTTGTTAATTTTTGGCGAAACAACAGAAATTTAGTGAAGGGCAGTGTTAGCGCTCATCTATGAAGTAAAAAGTGTTAAAGGTTATTTCCAAACTGAAATGGAAAAAAGGTAATAGACACAACGTTTTGGCTGTATAGCCATTGTGTCTCTTACCTTCTTTCCTTTTCAGTTTGGAAATAACTTTTTTTATAAACAATAAGTCATGACAGCACTAAACATCATAGTAAATACAGCAAAGTTTGTTCACACAGGAAACATCATTTTAGTAAAAAAAATACTACCAAATGCATAAATGTATTGTGTTTAATGTTTTATAATAAATACTAGACATTAAGCCCGTTACAATAATAGGCGCTAGAACAGTAGTGCATAAGCATTAGTAGGAACAGTCCATATTAAATGGCAAGGGTCCTCAACCTCATTCTGCTTCTTGTCATAATTTGTTTTTTTTTTTTCAAAAATATTTTTGCAAGAAGCCTAAAATAAAATAATAATAAAAATAAAATAGAAACATATATGATAATACAGTAAGTATAATTAATATTGCCTTAGTGTAAAACTTTGTAACAATATGTAATACACAATATCTGAAGAAGATATTTAGGAAAAAGTATTTATTTTTTTACCTCATGAAATTTTTCTATAAAATTTCATTATAGACAACATTTCTTGTAAATGTTCTGAGTTTGGCAACAGTTTGCCTTGTTCAGGACCATCAACAACCTTGACAACAACATCTGAAAAACTTCTAACTCTTGACAATGCAACATATAACTGACCGTGGCTGAATACTGGTTCTGGCAAGTAAATGCCAACTTTTCTAAGGTTTGCCCCTGAGCTTTATTAATTGTCATGGCAAAGGCTAATGTAACTGGAAATTGTCACCTTCTGAAGGTAAAGGGTAAATTAGTAGAGGATGGAGCCAAATCAATACAGGGAATAAAGACCATGTCCCCTTCAGCTGAACCTGTTATTACTTGAGCAATGATGAGGTTTCTTTTCAAGGCTTTAAGAAAGAGGTGGGTTCCATTGCACAATCCTCTTTAAGTGTTTATATTCCTAAGGAGCATAATTATTGCTCCCCTTTTAAGGTTCAGTTTATGCCTCAGCATTCCTGTTGGAATTAGCTGATTAAGAAACTCAATAGGAAAGTTCTGCATATCTTGCTCAGTTGATAATTTTTTTACGCTCATTTTCCTGTTCTTCTATAGATCTATTTGCTCTTCTGAATCTTTCGATTGTAGCGTTTTTATGACGCTCATTTTCTTTGTCTTCAATCGATCTATGTGCTCGTATTTTTCTTTGTCTTTCAGCCTTTCTTTTGTTGATGTTTACTTGTTGAGCTGACCGTTCTTCCAGGAGATGTTGCTTAAAAAGGGTTTGAGTGTCTGTGTCTTTTGTCCCACTTGACGTGTCCTTCTTTTTGGGTGGCATGTTATTAGTAGATAGTTAGTTAGTAAAAATACGCGGGCGCTATGTGTGGCGTCTCTCCAGCAATGGATTTTATGTGCATGGCCGTGAGTACCCAATCAGCACTCTCCCCAGCAAATGCGTGGGGCACTATGTGTGGTGTCTTCCTAGCAACGGATTTAATGTGCACGGTTTACACCTTTATTTGCTTATCATGCGCGGCCGAGGCTACGCCATTCACTGTGTTGCTTATCATGCGCAGCCGAGGCTACGCCAATAACTGTGTTGCTTATTATGCGCGGCTGAGGATACGCCATTCACTGTTTGCCCAGGTTCCACCTTTATTTGCGTATGATGTGCGGCCGAGGCTATGCCATTTACTGTCGTGCAAATGGGCGGGGCACGGTGCAGCCCCTCGCATGCGCACTTCACCAGAAGACACACACACGGACACCTGGACGCACACAGGGGTTTTATTAAAGAGGATTTCATTCTAAAAGGGGGGCACCAGTGTAGTTGTAGCAGACACCAGTATCTGGCAGATAGAAGATATATATGTAAAGTTTGAATTATAAATATTGCATCAAATAAGAAAGGATCACTTAGCAAGCATGCTGCAGCCTTTAACCTTCATATTGGCTCAAAAACCATAAGTGATTAATCATATCTTCCTATACATTTTTTACTATTTTGGACACACTTTTTTTTACATTTACATTTATTTCCTTAAGTTGTTCAAAGCAACTTACAAAAGAGGAAAACATAACTGTTTAACATTAGGCAAGGGCCTGTTTGTTCAGCAAGTGTAGTAGGACGGGTAACAAAAGTTGATTACCACAAGTGAAAAGATGTTATAACTAATAACTATTAACAATCAATAAAGCAGTTAAACTTAATGTACAGTAAGAACAAATCAACAATCAATATGAAAGATCACAGCACAAAGTTTTCTGTTTAATCAGTCAGACAGATATTCACAGAATAGGTGGGTTTTCAGTTGCTTCTTAAATGCATTGAGGGAGTCAACAGTTCGGATGGAGGTGGGCAGCTCGTTCCATCAACTAGGAACCACACAGGAATAGAGTCTGGATTAAGAACTAGATGCTGACCCTGGCAGACCTGAGCAGGCGAGAAGGAGCATAGCACCTCACCAGTGTCTCCATATACACAAGTGCTGACCCAATGACTACTCTGTACTCAAGCATAAGGGATTTGAAATTAATGTGTGCTACTAGCCAATCTGGTGACATGTGCCAAACATTTGTGCTTTTCTTTTTAAGACAGACTGTTTTATAATCCATATTTGGTTGATGCCTACTGAACTGCCCAGCTTTATCAATAACTAGCTGTGTTCCCTGGCTTCACCTGGGAAATTTTCTAAGTCAGTTGGCCTCAGTTATAGTGCCATTGGTTAATCATATCTGTTAGAAGTACAACATATTTAAATACTTTTATGTATACAATATTTGTATTTTTTTTACCAACGGACAATAATATTATTACTGGTAGTTAAATTGAGCTGCTTATTGTTGAATAGCGGTAATGATGTGACAGAGATTGAAGCAGAAGCAGCATTTGTTAATGTTGCAAATGTTATTTAAAGTTGATTCATTCAAAAGTAAAAAATGCTAAAAACCTCTCCACTCCATGAGCATCAAATCCTAAAATTAGCACTGCTTCAGTATATAGTGGATTTGAAAAAAATGTCTTCCAACAGAAATAACACAAGCTACTAATTAGTTTTACTCAAAAGCACTGTCCTGTTCTCTTCTTATCACATTCTGAGAAGCAGCAAACATACTTATTGTGTTTAATTGTGGTATGGCTCCGTCGATTAATTTGTGGTGATTTTTTGCTATTCTTTTTTTATTTCCTCTTTGTGTTTTTTAACTTCAAAGTGCTGATTGCTGATTGGTATTGTGAATTTAACGACAAACAGTTTATCTCAAAATTACTGTCACATATGACATACCTCTGGTCTGCTGGAGAGATTGACAATGCTGTGCGATATTACTCCCTGTTTCTAAATGCACTTGTTTAATTTTTGGAGCCCTCTCCCCAACTCTTCGAATTGTACTTTATTCATGAAGTGAAAAAAAAAACCCTTTCTTCAAATTCTGTCTGCAGGTTATCAAGGAACTTAGAAGGGTAAAACTGGGACCCAATGCCACAAAGGCTGAGAAATGCTACTCTAAGATAGATACAGTATTCCAGCCAGACAATGAAACTGCTATCCCAAAGTGGTTAAGTAAAAAAAAATGATGCCCCTTGTATCAGGAGTTTTTTCTAGTCTGTTCTTATTCATGAAAACATGAGATTAAAGTTTTCTCTCACTCATGAGTTCAAATGATTCTGCGAGTGGAATAGATACCAAGTGAATTTTTTTTTGGGACTAGTATTCCTTTAAGATAAGGAACAACATTGCGAGAGACTTGTGCACGAGCAAATAAAGATTTTAGATAAAAGATTCTTGTTTTGCTCCTTTTTGACACTGACTTATTTAGCTCTTTGAACTTTGATGAATGATGGATAACTCGTGTGTCGACCTTATTTAACGTCCTCGATTATCCTCGCTAAAGACTCATAAACAAAGGCCAGTTGAACTCTGCCATTCATTATTAACAAATTGTCTGATACAACTCATTATCTTCCAATTAGAATAAAAGCACAGTCCACGACAGAATATTAATGCACAGATACGATGTTCTGAACTTTCATCTACTGTCAAATTATAACTCCTTGTTAATATCAAGAAAGAGAGAAATTGGTGACATCTCACCTTATAGTATATTAGAATAGCATATTCATTTGTTGTTGAGGTTCTTGTATTATGTAATATAGGCTTTTCAACAACCACAGGTTCCAAAATATTTGACTAATTAGGGATTTCTGAGTGAACTCATACTGTTTTGTCCTTATAACCCCAATGCATTTACATTTAGTTCACTTGTGAGTCAGCCTTTGTGTGAGTCATCTTTGAATTTCTCAGAATAATTCTTTAACTGACAATGTGTTTTTGGCCTTGTGGTTTTTTTGTTAGAATATGTAGTAACACCTTTTTTGTAGCATGTCAAGGACTCTCAAACACAATTAAAAAAAAACTGGCATTTAAAAAGACTGGAACACACCTAAGGCTGTACTCGTGTACACATACTGTACAAGGTGGAGTGTAGGCACTGGAATGCCCTGTTCTATGTATGTTGTTCTGCTGTTCTTTGGGGATGTGTATTGTAATGGCTGGAAACTTAATTTCTTTCATAAGATCTGTTTACTGTTTTGAAGCAGGACCTCTCATGTTCCCTTTAATTAATGCGAAAATAGAATGCTCAGATTTTAGAAATCTTGTAGTGGGCTACACAGTGCTAAGCACTCTGGCATTTAAATCACAGCCAGAGTAATGTCAACAAACAGTTTGCATCTTCTCCCTATGTGATTGTGGATTTTTCTCCAGCCACATCAGTTTTCCTTTTTATATATGTGTGAATTGGGTTAATTGGGAAGTCAGTGTTTGTATGAGTATGCCCTGCAATAAATTAGCACTCCCTAACCCTAACCCTAACCAGAGTTGGTTGCTACTTTATGTCTAATGCTTCCATAACTGTACTAAGTGGGTTCAAGAATGAATTGATAAGTGGATTATTTTTTCAGTCTTGTACTCTCTGTCATAATAAATATGACTTTGTAATATTGCTGACCTAATCTTTTTTGTTTTCCATATTACAATGGTGTGGACATTGAGAGCAGCTATACCATGGGTTTTTTTATCTCAAATCGGATCACACAGTAGATCCAGTAGTCACATTTTTAGTCCATTGGCATACCGTAGATCCCGGAATATAAGCCGAGAATTTCGGCCTAGATTTTTGGCTTGGAGTTTGGGGGTCGGCTTATACAACGAGTATCGTTTCAGATTCAAGATTTCCAGCGCAATGCTGGTTTTGCTGATTAATACCGAAGTAAATAATGACGAAACCACAGAGCCATCTTTCAGATGAAGAAGTAACTTTGCATGCCGGTACTTTAAATTAAGTAAAGAATTTATTCAAAAAAGTGTTTTAGTTGTTGATTTTATTAATAAAATTTATAATACATTATCGGGAAGTTTAAAATAAAAAATTTTGTTTTGTTTACGACCAACATCTTGCGTTACGACCCGAATGCGGCCACGTGTATCCGCTTGCGTGATTGTAAACAAACAACCGAGAGAGTTAGTAGCGTCAGTCAGAGCCCAGATACATGTGTTTGTGGATGTAATTTCGGTCATTGCAGTGATTTACCTATATATATAATTCACCAAGACCATGAAAGCAAGACACATAATTGCTAAGGAAGGAAGAGAAGGTAAAGAAAGCGATCACAATCGAAACAAAGATGGAAATTGTATGGAAATATGAGAGTGCTGTTCATGTGACGGACCTCGCTAATATGTACAGCAAGTCGAAATCCACCATCTCGACAACTTTACAATGGAAAGATTTGCATAAGGAGGCTCCTTCTAAACAATAACCACCTTCCGTTTCATTCTCCTCCTCCTCCCTTCCTGCAGCCCAAAGATGTCAAATTAAATAGTGAGTACAGTATGAAATTGTTGTTTCTAGAATAGAATAGAATAGAATGCCTTTTATTGTCACTATACACATCTACAAAGAGATTAAAAGCAGCTCCTTCAGTGCACAAAAAAAGTTCTGTATAGGACTTGTATGGTTGTTTTTTTAGCCTTAGCATAACACCGGATCTGCGGCCCCGCTTCTGCTTTCTTTCCCTCCTCCGTCTGCATCATCTCCTAGACCCGATAACAATCCATGGAGAGCCCGCTGGTCTCGCTATGTTGTCTGGGATGTTGTGTGTGTGATGAAAAACACTCGAAACAGATGTCTGGCTCTGGACACTGATGTCTTCTGACGGGTGTAGCGGATGTTTGCTGAACCGATCGTGCAAAAACAAGGAAAAAAAAAAGTACAAAAACAACAAAAAAGTGCACTGAAAAGGAGTGCCCTGAGCCACTGCGACCATGCACGCCGCCATGCTCCTAGCTTAATCTAACCTTCTGGTAGGCTAGGCACTTTTTATAACTTTTTGGTTAGTACATTAGAAAAAATTGGTGTTTTGGTAAATTATGCACATTATACAACCCTTTTTTATTATGAAAAGGTTAAGTAAGTGTTGCAGTGGGAGGTTCTGAACGCATTATGGGTTAGCCTTCACAAACGAATTAAGTTCGTTAGTCAAGGGTCTACTGTATTGTGTATTTAAGTTAATCAAATTTATAACGAGTCTCCGGAAATCCACCCGCCGATGTACCATATTTGCGTATATAGTTTCAACATAAAGGTTTCATTTTACCAAACTTCTCTGCAATCACTTCCTGGTTTCCATTAAAAATGCCTGTAGTCACAAATTCTCACTGATAAACATGATAAATATACCTGAAGAGACACTTTTAAGGAAATTTAGAAAATTTTGCTTGGAGAAGGGGGTCGGCTTAAATACCGGTCATCGGCAAATACATGTAATTTTGTAGGTAGAGAAGGGGGTCGGCTAATATACCGAGTCAGTTTATATTTTCCGGGATCTACGGTACTTATCTCTTCCTATAATAATTCAATCTTACAGGTATACCGTCCACTGAATTAAACATGCTCTAAATCAAAGTGAAGCTCTGTAGAAATATAGGGCTAATTGCAGCGTACCTGAGATAATGCCATACTAGCAGTGAATCTAGGCCAGACTACATAGTACGATACTGACAGGAGGTGATCCTCAAGTCTAAGTGGTGTCTCAGTGAACAGCAGAGCAAGATCAGCCCCAAGTTTAACTAATCCACAGTTTATCTTGTGTTGGCCTCATGTTGCTCAGCAGGCCATTTGCCCATTAATTGCGTTGCACTGGCATTGGACATCTCGACCCCCTCTCAATTAATGACATGGTCCTACACATTCCTTTCAATTACAGAGACAGTGCACAGGGAAAAGATACAATATATCGTTATGTAAACGTAATACAATATAATTAAAATTGTAAAGCTACATAAGATCGAAATGAGCGTCGCTGTCATTATTGTAAATGTTATTCACTTTGAGGTTATGAAAAGATATGTTAGTAGAAGCATGCCTGAAGCATAATGGTCTCTCTGTAACTCATTTCCTAATGACATAGATAATAAAGAAGATTTAATACTTGTTATTCCTTATGCATTCAACTTTTCCTGATAACCGAAATAATCCAACAGTCACAAAAGCACATAAAATACCAAGTCAGTGGTGGGACAATATTCATAAAGAATGTCTCATCACAGCACAAACTTCACAGTAGAGAAGAAGCTCTTTATAACAGATAACCTAAAGAGATCTCACAATGCATCTGGAGGACATCCACAAAGATACCCCCATGACACTCAGAAGGAATATAGTATGGAAGAAGCTGGCAGCATCTTTCAATGTGCTTCTTCTGAACTGGTAGCATTGTGCACCCAAAAATTTTATGGAAGCAAAAGAAATTAGGAACCAGAAAGGCTTTTAGAGGGCATCAGACAATGGCAACACCTGCCATGGCTATTTCTTATTTAGGGACTCTGTCTCTCTATCTTTTTACTGAAGATTAACGGTTAAATATATGATGATCTTAATTTTCCTATTTCTTATATTTCCATGCATTGGTTGTCTTTTTCAATGGCATTGAATTAAATATTTTTGATTTAGTATCTTGCTATATTTCAGTTCAGATATAAAAACAAAATATAGTTTCCATATTTTTTAATGATATGTAAGTGCTTTTTCTTGTTCGTAACAATGTCAGTCTGATGTGTGAGATATGATTTTGTAACATTAACCACTGTACTAAGTCTGGTGAACAAGTTCACAAGGTGGTCTGAGTTAATATCTTCTTCTAAGACTCGAAGAAGCACAGTGTAAGTGCACTTAGTCTTAGTCTTGGTCCACTGCTAGTCCGCAGCTCTGAGGCACACTGTAACAGCATTAAATCCAAAAGTCAGTCTTATTGTCGTAAATAGTACTAAGCTCAGATCAGCACAGGACCATCCCCAGGTCGTAATACACTGCAACTGATGCGCAGACTGGATATCAAAAGTCTGCACACCCTTATAGATATATCAGTGTTTTGTCCTGGGAAGTAAGTTTCCATAGTACTAAGGTCCATTATATTATATACCAGGGGTGTCCAGCTCTGATCCTGGAGGGTCACAGTGGCTGTAGGTTTTCTTCCTTCCACTGTTTACATCGGTGACCAATTTCTACTGCTAACTTACTTCTTTCCCCTTCATTTTATTTGCTGTGTTATGTTATTTTTTGTCATTATATTTTATTTGTCTTTTGAATTGTTTCTTTTTTATTAAATGGCAGAAAATAGTGAGGTGGTAAGCAAACCAATACATGACAATTTGGATTTGGAACCTCAAACTAAACCACTTTAATTTCAACCAGTTACTTAATTACAAACTGACTGTTGTTGTTAATTAAACTCGTTATTTAATTCCATAGCTTGTTGATGCTCTCATTCGTCCATAGCTGACATTTCAAAAACTGTTGATTTCCTTATTTCTAAGACTACTATTGAAATGTTTCATGGACCTGAGCAGATCACCATTACCGAGACCTTCATCTTTCCTTTTTTCAAATATTTTATAGTGCACATAGGTTAGCTGGCTATGTGTTGATGTCCAATTTTTATTTCATTTTTATTTGATTGCTGCTTAAGTAAAAAAAGGTGAAATTAAAGGGTCTGAATTTTAAAAAGCAAGTCGAAAGCTGTTCAGTAATGATGAGAGTGGCTAGAATGAGAACATGCAGCCACTACGGCCCTCCAAAATCTGACTTGGACACACCTGTTATACACTCACCTAAAGGATTATTAAGAACACCATACTGTACTAATACGGTGTTTGACCCCTTTTCGCCTTCAGAACTGCCTTAATTCTTTGTGGCATTGATTCAACAAGGTGCTGAAAGCATTCTTTAGAAATATTGGCCCATATTGATAGGATAGCATCTTGTAGTTGATGGAGATTTGTCGGATGAACATCCAGGGCACGAAGCTCCCGTTCCACCACATCCCAAAGATGCACTATTGTGTTGAGATCTGGTGACTATGGGGGCCATTTTAGTACAGTGAACTCATTGTCATGTTCAAGAAACCAATTTGAAATGATTCATGCTTTGTGACATGGTGCATTATCCTGCTGGAAGTAGCCATCAGAGGATGGGTACATGGTGGTCATGAAGGGATGGACATGGTCAGAAACAATGCTCAGGTAGCCCGTGGCATTTAAACGATGCCCAATTGGCACTAAGGGGCCTAAAGTGCGCCAAGAAAACATCCCCCACACCATTACACCACCACCACCAGCCTGCACAGTGGTAACAAGGCATGATGGATCCATGTTCTCATTCTGTTTACACCAAATTCTGACTCTACCATTTGAATGTCTCAACAGAAATCGAGACTCATCAGACCAGGCAACATTTTTCCAGTCTTCAACTGTCCAATTTTGGTTAGCTCGTGCAAATTGTAGCCTCTTTTTCTTATTTGTAGTGGAGATGAGTGGTACCCGGTGGGGTCTTCTGCTGTTGTAGCCCATCCGCCTGAAGGTTGTGCATGTTGTGGCCTCACAAATGCTTTGCTGCATACCTCGGTTGTAACGAGTGGTTATTTCAGTCAAAGTTGCTCTTCTATCAGCTTGAATCAGTCGGCCCATTCTCCTCTGACCTCTAGCATCAACAAGGCATTTTCGCCCACAGGATTGCCGCATACTGGATGTTTTTCCCTTTTCACACCATTCTTTGTAAACCCTAGAAATGGTTGTGCGTGAAAATCCCAGCAACTGAGCAGATTGTGAAATACTCAGACCGGCCCGTCTGGCACCAAAAACCATGCCACGCTCAAAATTGCTTTAAATCACCTTTCTTTCCCATTCTGACATTCAGTTTGGAGTTCAGGAGATTGTCTTGACCAGGACCACACCCCTAAATGCATTGAAGCAACTGCCATGTGATTGGTTGATTAGATAATGGCATTAATGAGAAATTGAACAGGTATTCCTAATAATCCTTTAGGTGAGTGTAATATAAAAGTTTATAATCTTCCTTTATTTTAGGCCATTCCTTGCCTTATTTGGTTGTGTGTTTCTGGGCATTGTCACATTTAAAGGTGAAATTCTTTTTTAACTGCGGTGGGCTGGCGCCCTGCCCGGGGTTTGTTTCCTGTCTTGCTCCCTGTGTTGATTGGGATTGGCTGCAGCAGACCCTGTAGTTAGGATATAGTGGGTTGGATAATGGATGGATGAATGGATTCTTTTTTAATTTTACCTTTCTTCCAGACAACAGCAATACATCTTCCCCACTATCCTGACCAGTTCCACAATTCCTGCATAAGGGAAGCACTGCACTCACTCAGATGTCTAGCAGTGGGTACCTTGTTGTGTGAGTGATACACTTTGTTCTTTGTTTACCAAACACATATTTGGGAATCAAGGCCAAAAAAGTTCTACATAGGTCTCATCAGAAGAGGCACATTTTCTGACACTGTTGTCAGAGATTTGGAGTCTGCTTTCACAAAATTAATATGGGTTTGGATGTTCCTTATTGTATGAAATGCTTTTTATCTTCCCACCTTAGCCCACAGCTCCGACTTGTTTGTAATATATAAGGAATGGCTGGTCATTGCCATTAAATGCCAACCCTTAATCTCTTCGTGGTATTTGTACTTTGCCTGGCCATCAGGTTCTCTGGGAAGTCCAGACATTTCCAGTGTACTGGCTCTGATGTTTCATTCATTTCTTAATTATGGTATTTGCATTATTCCATGAAATGTGTCATATCTTTGGAATTATTTTTTATCTTTCTGCTGATCTATACCTTTTAACAGATTGTTTCTGTAAGGCTTTAGTCAGCTTTTGTGGACCACAATCATTTCTGAACTATGCAACCTAGAAATCAACATTGCACCCGCAGGGCATTTAATTTTATTTTGGACTACTGGATCACTTAAGTTCTTGCAGTACATGTTGTGGATCATGCCTAGCTAAATGTGAATATGTGCCTTATTAACAGTGTATATATTTATGCATCACTTTTTATATGTATTTTTCCTAAAAAAATATAATTTTGTTTTTCTCTTAAACATTGATCTTACTATGTATGAGAAATGTATGATTTTACCTGATTTCACTAATTAACATTAACAAAACCTGCAATTTAGATAAAGGTGTGTAGACTTTTGACATCCATGATAAATATTATTACAAGGTGGCCTAACAAAATCCATTCATCCATCCATTTTCAAACGTATCCCATCAGATGCAAGTACATGAGGAAAAAAACTTAAATAAGATACTAAATTATTCATTTTTGAGGTAAAACAAATGCTGGGCACATCTAAACAAATATTGGTCAGACCTTCAGACCCTGTGTCATCTTTTATACCTTTAGATTAGGACTTTGTTGTTGAAGCATTAGTGCCTTTAGATTTCATTTTTACAATGCCATGTATACTTAAAAAATAAATCAGATAAGTTGAGCACACACCATGAAGCCAGTAATGTTATTGTACCTAGTGAGCAATGATGCAACTTTTTTGGATCATTACATCAGAACATTAAAATATTAAAAAATGTACTTGAGAAGAACAGGCCATTCAGTTCAACAAAGCTTGCCAACCTATCAACACAATTCCTCAAAAATAACATCAAGTCGCGTTTTGAATGTTCCTAGAGTTATACTGTCTACCACACTATCTGGTAACTTATTCCACATGCCTACATTTTTCTAAGTGAAAAAAAGCTCTTAACATTTCTGTAAATTTACCCTTAACAATTTTCCAACTGTGTCCCTGTGTTCTTGATGAACTCATTTTAAAATAACAGTTTCGATCCACTGTACTAATTCCCTTCATAATTTTAAACACAGTCATGTCTCCTCTTAATCTTCTTTTGAGTGCAGCACTTTTAATCTTTCCTCATAACTCATCCCCTGTAGCCCTGGAATCAGCCTAGTTGCTCTTCTCTGGACATTACCAGCCCTGATGCAAAAGACCATGGATTAAGAATGCTTACTTCTCCCTGGACAGACCAATAAGTACATAAACTGGAGGTAATGCTCGCTGACAGCCCGGTTTCTATCACAACATTTTATTTAATTCTTCCAAAATTCAAGGATATATCCCTTTATAAAACCCAGGTTCAGTTTAATAAACAATAACTTTATTGACTGACCCTATCTTATTCTTAACTTTAATCATATTTTATGCTTCATCTGTAAATAAAAAATGAAATAAGTGAAATTCATTTCAAAACAAAAATATTTTAGATTTTATGTGATCTTTCGTATTTGTGCAATTCCCATAAGCTGAGGCCACCACCTTTATTTTTAAAACCATCATGGGTCACAATAGAGGTACTGAGTGGCAGAAGAAGCTATTCTTCCAGGGAGTCAATATGCTCAGGCATCATTGAGTCAATGTAGGGTGGCACGGTCAGTGGCAGTGCTAGGTTATTTTGTGCCCTAGGCCAAGGTTATTAGTGCGTCGACTGACTGTTTGGTAACTAACCTGTGTGGCTGGGTTCCCACCATTATGATCTGCACCCTAGATGAATGCCTAATTCACCTTAATGGTGGCACCGGCCCCGGACACAGTGGTTAGTGGGGTTGCTTCACACTTCTGCATTTGATTTCCATCTTGGCACTGGTCTGTGTGCAATTTGTATGTTCTCTCTGTGCCTACAAACATTTTTCTTTGGACACTCTATGCATTATGGGTTAAATAATAAGCCTTAATTGGTCAGCTAGGAGTGAGTATGAATGTGCCTTGAACCAATCCAGGCTTTTGTCCAATGCTGTGGCCCCCTGCAACCCACATTTGATGAGAACGGATTCAGAGGAGTTTGTGTACTTAAACAGTAGTGATAACCAATGGGTTTTAAAGAATAAGCAACACATTTTTTTTCCTTTTACTAATGCTTGAGCTCTACCATGGATTCCGTGATACTGCAGGCAAGGAGGACTTGACATCTCTGAAATGAAGGACATTAATTATCCATCCATCCATCCATCCATCCTCTTCCGCTTATCCGAGGTCGGGTCGCGGGGCAGCAGCTTAAGCAGAGAGGCCCAGACTTCCCTCTCCCGGCCACTTCTTCCAGCTCTTCCGGGAGAATCCCAAAGGCGTTCCCAGGCCAGCCGGAGACATAGTCCCTCCAGCGTGTCCTGGGTCTTCCCCGGGCCTCCTCCCGGTTGGGCGTGCCGGAACACCTCACCAGGGAGGCGTCCAGGAGGCATCCTGATCAGATGCCCGAGCCACCTCATCTGACTCCTCTCGATGCGGAGGAGCAGCGGCTCTACTCTGAGCCCCTCCCGGATGACTGAGCTTCTCACCCTATCTTTAAGGGAAAGCCCAGACACCCTGCGGAGGAAACTCATTTCAGCCGCTTGTATTGCGATCTCGTTCTTTGGTCACTACCCATAGCTCATGACCATAGGTGAGGGTAGGAGCGTAGATCGACTGGTAAATTGAGAGCTTTGCCTTACGGCTCAGCTCCTTTTCACCACGACAGACCGATGCAGAGCCCGCATCACTGCGGATGCCGCACCGATCCGCCTGTCGATCTCACGCTCCATTCTTCCCTCACTCGTGAACAAGACCCCGAGATACTTGAACTCCTCCACTTGGGGCAGGATCTCTCCCCCAACCCTGAGAGGGCACTCCACCCTTTTCCGGCTGAGGACCATGCTCTCGGATTTGGAGGTGCTGATTCTCATCCCAGCCGCTTCACACTCAGCTGCGAACCGATCCAGAGAGAGCTGAAGATCACGGCCTGATGAAGCAAACAGGACAACATCATCTGCAAAAAGCAGTGACCCAATCCTGAGTCCACCAAACCGGACCCCTTCAACACCCTGGCTGCGCCTAGAAATTCTGTCCATAAAAGTTATGAACAGAATCGGTGACAAAGGGCAGCCCTGGCGGAGTCCAACTCTCACTGGAAGCGGGCTCGACTTACTGCGGCAATGCGGACCAAGCTCTGACACGGTTGTACAGAGACCGAACAGCTCTTATCAGGGGTCCGGTACCCCATACTCCCGAGCACCCCCACAGGATTCCCGAGGGACACGGTCGAATGCCTTTTCCAAGTCCACAAAACACATGTAGACCGGTCGGGCAAACTCCCATGCACCCTCCAGGACTCTGCTAAGGGTGAAGAGCTGGTCCACTGTTCGCGACCAGGGCGAAAACCACACTGTTCCTCCTGAATCCGAGGTTCACTATCCGACGGACCCTCCTCTCCAGAACCCCGAATAGACTTTTCCAGGGAGGCTGAGGAGTGTGATCCCTCTATAGTTGGAACACACCCTCCGGTCCCCTTTTAAAGAGGGGACCACCACCCCGTCTGCCAATCCAGAGGCACTGTCCCGATGTCCATGCGATGTTGCAGAGGCGTGTCAACCAAGACAGTCCTACAACATCCAGAGCCTTAAGGAACTCGCGTATCTCATCCACCCCGGGCCCTGCCACCAAGGAGTTTTTGACCACCTCGGTGACTTCAGTCCCAGAGATGGGAGAGCCCACCTCAGAGTCCCCAGGCTCTGCTTCCTCATTGGAAGGCATGTTAGTGGGATTGAGGAGGTCTTGAAGTACTCCTCCCACCGACCCTAACGTCGAAGTGAGGTCAGCAGCGCACCATCCCCACCATATACGGTGTTGACACTGCACTGCTTCCCCTCCTGAGGCGCGGACGGTGGACCAGAATCTCCTCGAAGCCGTCCAAAGTCGTTCTCCATGGCCTCTCCAAACTCCTCCCATGCCCGAGTTTTGCCTCAGCAACAACGAAGCAGCGTTCGCTTGGCCTGCGGTACCTATCAGCTGCCTCCAGAGACCCACAGGACAAAAAGTCCTATAGGACTCCTTCTTCAGCTTGACGGCATCCCTCACGCGGTGTCCACCAACGGGTTCGGGATTGCCGCCACGACAGGCACCGACCACCTTGCGGCCACAGCTCCGGTCAGCCGCCTCAACAATAGAGGCACGGAACATGGCCCATTGGACTCAATGTCCCCACCTCCCTCGGGGCGTGGTTGAAGTTCTGCGGAGGTGGGAGTTGAAGCTACTTCTGACAGGGGACTCTGCCAGCCGTTCCCAGCAGACCCTCACAACACGTTTGGGCCTACCAGGTCTGACCGGCATCTTCCCCCACCATCGAAGCCAACTCACCACCAGGTGGTGATCAGTTGACAGCTCCGCCCCTCTCTTCACCCGAGTGTCCAAGACATATGGCGCAAGTCCGGCGACACGACCACAAAGTCGATCATCGACCTGAGGCCTAGGGTGTCCTGGTGCCAAGTGCACATATGAACACCCTTATGCTTGAACATGGTGTTCGTTATGGACAATCCATGACGAGCACAGAAGTCCAATAACAAAACACCGCCGGGTTCAGATCGGGGCCATTCCTCCCAATCACGCCCTTCCAGGTCTCACTGTCATTGCCCACGTGAGCATTGAAGTCTCCCAGCAAAACGAGGGAATCCCAGAAGGTATGCCCTCTAGCAACCCCTCCAGAGACTCCAAAAAGGGTGGATACTCCAAACTGCTGTTCTGCGCATACGCACAAACAACAGTCAGGACCCTTCCCCCCACCCGGCGGAGGGAGGCCACCCTCTCGTCCACGGGGTAAACCCCAATGCACAGGCTCCAAGTGGGGGCAATAAGTATGCCCACACCTGCTCGGCCTCTCACGGGGCAACTCCAGAGTGGTAGAGAGTCCAGCCCCTCTCAAGGAGATTGGTTCCAGAGTCCAAGCTGTGCGTCGAGGTGAGTCCGACTATATCTAGCGGAACCTCTGACCTCGCGCACTAGCTCAGGCTCCTTCCCTTCAGAGAGGTGACATTCCACGTCCCAAGAGCCAGTTTCTGTAGCCGAGGATCAGACCGCCAAGGTCCCGCCTCGCCACCACCCAACTCACACTGCACCCAACCTCCTTGGCCCCTCCCATAGGTGGTGAGCCCATGGGGAGGAGGACCCACGTTACCTCTTGGGCTGTGCCCGCCGAGCCCCATGGGTGCAGGCCCGCCACCAGGCGCCGCCATCGAGCCCCACCTCCAGGCCTGGCTCCAGAGGACATTAATTAACAATGTAAAAACTGTGAGAGAGGTTCAGAGTGGGAACTACATACTTCTCTCTGATTCTTTTCAATTCATAATTCTATGTATTGTAATGTTTAATTGCATTATAAATATACAATGTTGTTTTATTTGTTTAAAGAAATAATCACATTTTCATTGTTAAAAGTATTTCAACAAGTTTAATCAAAAAATAATTTCTGTAATTGTGAAACTTCCGTAAGCCCAGACACTCACTTCTATTTAGATGGTGCAGGTGATAAATGATTAAAACAAACAGGTTAATTCACAGATTGCTACAAAGAATGCATTCATACTTCTCTTCCATTATAACAGAAAAGGGAACTTCTTCAGAAACTACACTTCTTTAGGGCGTGAGATGTATCCATAATAAAGTCACGCGAAGATGAAGAGAAGGTACAAACTTAACACACATTTTCCAAGTCAGGGATCAAATATAGCTTACTGGAACAATGAGACAGCAGCAGTATCCACTGTGTCACTATTCCACACAGGTTATAACGTATATACAATTTTTAAATTAATTTATATTTATGTTCTGAAAGTCTTTTCATGAAATTGAACATTATTAAATGGATGTGAGAATGAATGGATGGACTGATTTTGAAAGTACCTCATTATCACCTTATTTTTTGGAAAGTATCTTCTATGCGCATAACTACTGCTTGATCCATTGACAAAAATAAAGCTGGAGAGAATGTAATAAAACTCTAATAATCCTTCCTGTTACTTACTTCAATGCTTGCATGCACAGTGGGACATTTGCACAGCATTTTGCACAGCTGATAAGGTTCAAATTCATGTGGAGTTTGCTTGTTCTGATGGTATCTGCATGGAGTTTTTAGTGGCATTACAGTTTTCTGCCCACATTCTTAAAGACACGCTGGCTCCACTACACTGGCATGATTCAGGATGGGTGTGTGCAGATATGGACTTATTGTATGCCCTGTCCAGGGGTGGTTTCTGCCTTGTGGTTTGTGCCTTGCTGCAGAACATCTATAGGTTGTAACCTATAAGTTGTTGCCTGAAGAAGGCCCATTTACAATATTCTGTAATTTCCTTTTTATTGTAATTTTGGCTAACCTAAACTTTAAATTTAAACCTCTGGCAGTTTACTGTTTACCTTTTCACCATTTTAGGTCATCCAATGCATTTCAACTGATTAAATTTGAAGAAAAACTGAGGTGTTCTAAAGTTTTGCCCCCATAGTGTATAGAAACATGCACTGAATGTTATATTTTATTATATATTATTATTATTACTATTGTAATTATTTGCTAAAACCTGTGGACAGAAACTGTCCCAGAGGTCTGCTAGTTAGGAAGCATCTTGCATGTAAATGAACACACATGAAAGTAGAGCAGAGCGAAGTTACTCAAAATCCTTTCAGTTGTCCATAGGCCTAAAGCAAGCCCACAATATAGGCTTTGTTAAAGACCCTAATGCACCATGGCAGAATCAGCCATCTCTATACTCACATTTAAAGTGGTAGATAACCAACCACATATCTGATCTGCCATATGTTGAAAATGAACTACAAAAGCTTTTTAAACTTCAGGACCTTCAACATCTTTAAACTGAGATCTTCAAATCAAGTATGGTTCATATAGCACTGATTAACAGTAAAACCACCAAATAGCAGACAGCAGTACTTTGGGGACCATAACTTGACTTCAGGATAATTATAAAAGTTAGGTTAATAGAGGCTGACTGAACAGCCTGTGAAGAATGGTCTGCTCTATCAAAATATGTACTTTCATGCTTCACATCCCTCATTGTGTGCTAAATACAACATTTTTATTTCCTACTTGTAACACTTTATTTTTGCTTACATTTATTCTGCCCATGCCTGTATGCTGTCCTGGTCTCTCTTCAATGATTCAGCTGATTTTGAAATTATCAGCCTTCCTCCTAGTTTAGTTTTCTCATCTGCAAACAGGACCAGCTTGTCCTTTTGGCCATAAACTTATTTATTTAATTATAAATGTATAATTCACAGAAGGATGTTAACTTGTGTAGATCACCTAGCTAACATCCAAATGTGAGAGAACAGTGGACCTTGTAATCTATTGGACTTCTCTGATGAAGGCATTTGCCGTGTCAATGTGGGCTTGTGTGCACGATGTTGAAGGTCGACCAAATCGAGCTTTGTCATTTGCACTTTTTCTTCCCTCTTTAAACCTTTCTAACAATTCATAAAATTCATGCTGTAAATTTCAGCAGCTTTCACTCCCTTTGCCTAAAGAAATGTGTTTTTTTTAACAATAATGCAATCCCGTAGTCAAGTGTCCATGTTCATTTGACTTTGGCTTCAACTAGACTAGGGCTGTGCTGTGCATCTTCAAGCTGCCCATAAACCATTGTGAATGTGCTTTATTGTATGAGCTTTTGCAGTTCTATTGCGGTTACACATACTTTTCAAATTGCCATTACTTTTTGATTTCCCTTGTTTATATCTCAATAAATATATATCTATATATACATTTATAAAATCCAACGTCTGTTTGTCTGTCTGTCTGTATGTCTGTCCGCTTTTCACAAGTGAACTACTGAACGGATTTAGATCAAGTTTTTTCTATAATTTGTTTGACCATTCTGGTTGATTTTTCGACTTCTCTTATCACGTTAAGTATCATAGTTCACTTGAGGTACCGATTTATTTGCATGAATCTGAGAGACATGCAGCGGGCTGAGGAAAGGGGGGTGGGGACCTCCTCATTCATGTACCAGCCACGGGGTGTACCTTACCTCCGCTTAGCTAGCAAACAAGAGAACCACTTAAAGAAATTAGGTTGTTTGTTTTTTCTATAATTTGCTTGAACATTCTGGTTGATATTGAAACTTTTCTCATCGTGCTAGGAATCATAGTTCGCTTGCAGGAGCGTTATATTTGCACTAATCTGAGACAGAGACTATGGGCTGAGGGGAGGAGGAAACATGATGTCTGGAGTAGGGAGCCAGGTTGGGCCTTCCTCACTGTCCTGTTTCACTACTATGTGGGTGAAGCCACGGGGGATGGCTAGTATGTTATAAGAAAATGCTTGCAAATATATTTATTGTACATAACTGTACATGTACAGAAAATATGGTATGTTTCGTGTGCTTTTTTGTGTGTTTGTATTTCTTTCGTTATATGAAAGTATTAACTGCATGAGGATAAACTTGAAATTGAACACAAGACTGGAAACAAAAGTCTGAAATATTTTTCATTGCAATTCTCTGGTCCAGTTTATTTTGTGTTTCTAAGGTTACCCTAGGAGAAACTGAAGTGATTACATCCAAAATATACCAACACTGTACAGAAGGTACTGCAGTCAGAAACTGTAAGAAGGCCGTTCTGTTCTGTACCCTCAATGCCGAGTAATGGAATTAATTTCACACTGAATACTTGGAATGGATTACTTACTTGAAAACAGAAACTGAAAAGATCAAATGACTGGCAGGTTTCACGTTTGTCTCAGGATTGGTCGATTGATTTTTTTCACACAAGTGGCCCACAGACCTCCATCTCCCATCAATCCAGAATCTGTTGCATGAACACAAACACATGGAGAACACATAAAGTCAATACAATTGCATCACCCAAAACTTAGACAGGACTACTTTAATTATTATATCTCAGTATTAAAGGGTCCATATAATGAGTTCTTAAACTTCTGGGCTTGCCTTACTGAGCAGCTTTAATCCACCTTAGTGTGTACCTTTTTGATTTAATTCCAGTGATTGAGGACCTTGACATGGAACTACTATATGTACCATTAGCACACTATGTAAATAACTAGTGGCTTTGTTGGTAAAGCAAGTAGGTCATTGAAGGCAGGAACTCAAAGACTGGACCTTTATGAGAAGAGTTACTGTCTCCTAAGCAAAAGCAAACTACTTGTGTCTAAATAGTTAACACATTCTAGAGTTATAAAGAGGATATTACGTGTGGAGAGAATTCTGAAGGGAGTAGACAAGAAGAAATATCTTAGTCAATTAATAGCTGTGCATTTGAACAACCTGAAAATGAAAAACAACTTAATGTGGCCTCCTACCTAAGCAGTCTTCTTATAATTCTTTTTCTGATCCCCATCAGGACCCTGGCTGTCCCCTAGATGCAGCCCAACACATCCCACAATCTGCCACCTCTTTTGGTACCAGCGGACCCGAACTACCACCATGTGCAGCCCTTGCAGTCCTCGGAGCTGCCACCTCCATCGGTACCCACAATTCCCCAGGATGTCTTGCCCTCACTTGAATGCCACTGCATGGGCACCCCCCAAACTTCCATCTGCTCCAGTAGCCTTTCGCACTGTCTCATCAGTTCTGCCTTTCCAGCCAATGAAGCACAGTCCGGTGCTGCACCAACTCCTCCTCATTTGTCTACCTTCTGTCCCGAACCAGTTTCAGTTTTCTTCTCTCTTTAGCTTTTCCTCCCTTTCTTTTCATCGTTTGACCTTCCTCACACCAACACTGCTCCCTTTTCATACACATACAGCCTGCCCATACTTCATTTCCATGCTGCTTCCATGCCGGCAAACAATAATCATCTCTGTTGTCGACATGTGTGCACCCCGCATCCAACCTCAGCAACTGTGGATTGTACTGTCACCACAATTATTGAATAATTGAAATCAATTTACACCCCCCTTTGCCTCACAACAGGAAGACAGGAGTTTTATCATGTTCTGTCCAAGTTCTTTTGAAGAACCACAAAGATAGGGCAAGGCTAAGGTTTGAAAACATTGTGTTCGACCACATAATGCAGAGCAAGTGAAAGATATATCAAATTTAAAGTATGTCCTTGAGAAGAAATCTAGCATAGCTGTGAGCTCTTCATTCACAGAAAACACTGGAACCCAAGTATAACTGTTCACATACTGTTTGTCAGAAGTGGTCTTCATGGAAGAGGTGCAACCAAAAATCCATTCATCCAAAGTGAAAACAAAGCCAAGGGACTTGCCTGCACACAAAAACACAAGGGCCAATGGCAGCAAGTGTTATGGACTCATAAGTTAAAACAGGATATTTTTGGATCAAACAGCCGGCCGTTTGCCCATTGAAAAGGGCCGGAGAGCATTACATGAATGAACGTCTGCAGCCAATAGTGAAGCACAGTGGATGTTCAAAAGCAGGTTTAGTCCTGCATTTCTTCAAATGGACTAGGTGATCTGGTCAGAATTGATGAACTCCTCAAAGCTGAGGAATGCAAGCAGATTCTCACCCATAATGCAATAGCTTTAGGGATGTGTCTGCTTGGCCCCAGCTTCATTATGCAGCAGGGCAATAAGCCCAACACACTGCCAAGAACACAAGGAGCTCAGAAACAGCTGCTGCGGCCTCCACCCAGACCTGATCTCAACAGGGATAACTAGGAGAGTCAGCAGCAGGTGAGGCACCCAAAGTCTGTAGAAGAGCTGGGGCAAGTTCTCCAGGGTGCGTGAAAAAGACTATTAGCTGATTTTCTTATAAAACATCATGACAGTCACTTAAAAGAATTGATGCACTTTTAAAGGCAAAGGGTGGTCTTCACAAATATTAGTTTATTTATTTTTATTTATTATTTTTAGTTTCTGTGGAATAAATGGATATTTAGAAACTTTACATTTTATCAATTTTGAAAGTATCATTACTCTATTGTATCTTTCTACATGAGCCTAAGACTTGAGGACAGTACTGTTTGTCCACATGGATTAAAGATGTAAAGACAATTACTGATAAATCTTTGCTTAAATTATTTAATCATGGACTATTTTTTTTTGTTGAATAAGGATATTGCATTGTTGATGGCCACTGAAAGACTAACCAGGCAATACAGAGTTAAGGGACAGAGCATTTGGCAGTTACTTTGTTTTAAATTACAAAACTGTTTGCAACAGCTCAGAAGCTATTATGATGAAAAAAAACAAATGCTCATCTAACTTCCTGTTAACCTGAATAAACAGTTTATACCAGGTGATAAATGAACAGTTACAAAAATGTAACCTAAAAGTGATATACTGTGAAGTCAGGCTGCACCATTGTTCTTTATCTGAAGAGCATCTTTTTGTTTAGGTGTGTTTTTTGAATTGTGGTCATTTGTGCCGTGGGAACAACAGAGCCGAGTGACATTTCAGGCCTCTCCTTGTAACCCTTCCATTAATTCATAGCCTCACTGGGGAAAGAGTTTCTTTTGAACTTGTACTCTGTTATCTCTGGTGCAGCGGTGCCCTTGGGGTCTTTTCTGGGGCTTTAGCCCCTGATCTCAGGTGTGTAGCCTCCATCTTTGAGAGTCCTACCCCACTTGTCTGATGCACATTGCACATTTGCAGATAGTCCCTGATGCTCCATTTACTGTTCTTAAAATGACTGTCAACAGCACAAAAACTCCATAGGGACAAACCCTCGCCCTGAAGATGTGACGCACCTGGTCTGGTGGGGAGGTTGTGTAGTGAAAATAAGAAGTAAAGTCTAGAAGTGTGTCAACCTAAAGATGACTGTCTGAACTCCCATGAAATGCACAATTTATCATTTGCAGAACAGAGCTGTACTCAAGATGGCAGGGTAATCCAAACTGGCACCTCACACGGGGCTGTCTCCTGTAACCCTGCACTAGCAAAGTCACTTCAGAGAAGTGTTGGATGGATGTTCTGTACTCAAAGACAGAGCTTTTATAGCCCATTGAGTGGTTCAGTTGGTAATTTAGTTCATCTGTTGGTTCGCTATGTTTTGCTTCCTTTCTAATTTTTGATCCAGCACTATAATCAACCCATAAAATAAAAGTACATTCAAAATTATTTCTAAAAAGTGTGCTTCACCTCTTG
Source organism: Polypterus senegalus (assembly GCF_016835505.1). Taxonomy (NCBI): domain Eukaryota; kingdom Metazoa; phylum Chordata; class Cladistia; order Polypteriformes; family Polypteridae; genus Polypterus; species Polypterus senegalus. Next base: position 101,049,531 of record NC_053156.1, on the reverse strand, counting down.
ACACACTTATCGGGCAAGTACATGAATAGGCACATATTGAAATTCAGAAATAGAAACTATGAAGATGTCGTGGAAGCTGTTGGTGCCCAGCTCACAAACGTTTGCCAGAAGCTACATGATCAACAAGATAGCACAGTGCTGGACTTGCACCCACCATAAACTTCCACAACAGTTAGAAAGCTACATTGGCAATAGCAGGAAATGTTCAGCATATGTCAGCATAATAACACAGGGCATGCAAACAATCAGCATGCACTTTACTGTAGGTGTACTGCACCACCTAGAAACAGACTGAAACATGAAACATGAAAGACAGAGAGAGAAAGAGAAGCCGGGTATTATCATGTACCCCAGGACAGCTCAGCAGTTGGAAGTGGTGCCTGGATGACTTATTAGAGACATGCTGAGGCATACGAGGAAAGACAAGAACATCTCTTGGTATCGGTTCTCATGGAGCAGGTAATAAGCAAAATGTGTTGGAGATGCAGAATCCTCAGGGTTGCAGGTGCAACAGTAGTGCGTGTGTGGTGTCCCTGAAGCAAAGGTGGGGATACTTCTGACCTGGACGCTTAGCTAAATGGGATAGGGTTTAAAGTCATCTTAGTGGCTGGGGTTTATGGAGTGCAGAGGAGAAATGGTGAATAATCAACTAGTGAAAGAATAATGCCGTATTTTTTCTCTTTTGCTTCCATGGTTTATATCTGGATGTGGAGGGTTGCCACATGGGCCCACTCTGATTACAATTACATAATTCTACCTATATGATAGTGAAGTCAGGAGAATGCAAGGCACTACAGCTTGTATTAAAATAAAGACATACTAAAAATTAAATCTCATTCCATCCTGTGTGGGTACCCACCATGTGCCCAGTGTTGCCAGAATAAGCTCTGGTCAATGGCAATTGGAAAAGCCCAAAGATGGATGGACAGTTGACTCAAAAATCTATAAATAATACTCTAACACACACTGAAATGATAACTCTACTTATTAATTTTCAAAGAACAGGTTGTAAAAAAAACCATGAAAAACTAACTAGTGCAAGACACCAGGGCAGCATGCTGGCTTCATTGACTCATTTCTGACTTCTCACTTTTCTTGCGTGTCAGTTCAATTATGTTTTCTAGGACAGGCAGCATTGTGATTTCTTTGTGGTTCCGCTTTTGATTGTTTTCAATACAAAAAAAATCTGCTTCAACAATAACGGTGGTATAGAAAATATTTTTAATTCTTAAAAGAGTAAAAATATATTTTTACTTCTTAAGATGGATTGACTAAGTTGATGCCCGGCTTATTGATTACTGAACAATAATTCAAGAGATTTGCTTAGATCACATTACCCATCACGTACTACTAATAGTATAACTGTGCACTTTTAGTTTTCTCATTTAGCAGACGTTCAGAGTGAGGCAGTGGCTGAGTACACAATCAGATATTTTCACATGTTAAGAATGTGTTTTTAAGCAGAACCATTACCCTAGAGCGACATGTACACTCTCATGAACTAGACTTCCCAAAGCACATATAACCCAATAAGTTCCAAAAGCACTTGCAAAAAATGCCCATTACAGGGGAATATCACTGTCAAACCCTGACTCAATATAAAATAAAAGATGTATTCTTAACACAGTGCTCTGTAACAAAAAGAAGCTCTTTGGAACAAAAGGAATTACCTGAAGCACAGGCATATCCAAGTTGAACAAAGTCCCAAAACAAAACCCAAGTCAAGGTCAAAAAACAGAGCAAACAGGCTGAATATCCAATAATTCACAATAAACACAGAAAAGGGCACAAGAACTTACCACCACCAGAGCTCATTCACAGATCCTCTTTAACATGCTCCCATTAGGTGAGATTATTCATCGGTATGGTTGAAGCTTCTACTGCTATGCCGATGACACACAACTTTATGTAAGTGCTGATGCAACTGCAACATCTTCACCTGTAGCACTGACTGACTGCATTCGGGAAATCAATTATTAGTTGGTACCAAGTCTGTCCTCTCTACCCTTCGTGGGCTAAAAATTAACGTTGATGGGATCCTGGTTGAACCCTCACCATCAGTCCATAATTTGGGTGTCCTCTTTGATCAGCTTCTTACTTTTCAACCACACATTATCTCAATAGTACAGCCATCTTATTTTTATCTCCGTAGCATTGCTCATCTGCATCATCTGTAAAAGATACTAAAACACTCATTCATTCTTTCATCACTACCCATCTGGACTAATGCAATGCAGTGTTTTATGGCCTCCCAACTAAATATATCAATAGATTACAGTATGTTCAGAATTCTGCTGCTTGTTTACTTACACACACTAAAAAAAATCTGCTCACATCATTCCTGTCCTCTATGATTTAGATTGGTTACCAGTTTCTTCAAGAATCAAATATAAAATTATTATTCTCACCTTTAAAGCTCTTCATGGGTTAGCCCCTCATTATCTGTCTGAGCTGCTGCTTCCTTATACTCCTGCCCCTGCATTAAGATCATCAGACGCTAACTTACTCACTGTACGCAAATACAGGTTAGTAATTATGGGTGGTAGAGCTTTCAGAGTGATAGCCCATAAAATTTGGAATTCTCTTCCTCTCAGCCTTCTCATGGAAAAATCTATTATTCATTTCAAACTCCTGTTATAACATATCTCTTCAATGAGTATTATTCAATTTCTTGCATGTAATGTCTACTGGGGACTCTGAGGAGGGCTCTCCCATCTCTGGGACTGAAGTCACCAAGGTAGTCAAAAAACTCCTTGGTGGCAGGGCCCCGGGGGTGGATGAGATACGCCCGGAGTTCCTTAAGGCTCTGGATGTTGTAAGACTGTCTTGGTTGACACATCTCTGCAACATCGCATAGACATCGGGGACAGTGCCTCTATTGGCAGACGGGGTGGTGGTCCCCTCTTTAAAAAGGGGGACCAGAGGGTGTGTTCCAACTATAGAGGGATCACACTCCTCAGCCTCCCTGGAAAAGTCTATTCGGGGTTCTGGAGAGGAGGGTCCGTCGGATAGTCGAAAATCGGATTCAGGAGGAACAGTGTGGTTTTCGTCCTGGTCGCGGAACAGTGGACCAGCTCTTCACCCTTAGCAGAGTCCTGGAGGGTGCATGGGAGTTTGCCCGACCGGTCTACATGTGTTTTGTGGACTTGGAAAAGGCATTCGACCGTGTCCCTCGGAGAATCCTGTGGGGGGTGCTCCGGGAATATGGGGTACCGGACCCCCTGATAAGAGCTGTTCGGTCTCTGTACAACCGGTGTCAGAGCTTGGTCCGCATTGCCGGCAGTAAGTCGAGTCCATTTCCAGTGACAGTTGGACTCCGCCAGGGCTGCCCTTTGTCACCGATTCTGTTCATAACTTTTATGGACAGAATTTCTAGGCGCAGCCAGGGTGTTGAAGGGGTCCGGTTTGGTGGACTCAGGATTGGGTCAATGCTTTTTGCAGACGATGTTGTCCTGTTTGCTTCATCAGGCCGTGATCTTCAGCTCTCTGGATCGGTTCGCAGCTGAGTGTGAAGCGGCTGGGATGAGAATCAGCACCTCCAAATCCGAGAGCCTGGTCCTCAGCCGGAAAAGGGTGGAGTGCCCTCTCAGGGTTGGGGGAGAGATCCTGCCCCAAGTGGAGGAGTTCAAGTATCTCGGGTCTTGTTCACGAGTGAGGGAAGAATGGAGCGTGAGATCGACAGGCGGATCGGTGCGGCATCCGCAGTGATGCGGGCTCTGCATCGGTCTGTCGTGGTGAAAAAGGAGCTGAGCCGTAAGGCAAAGCTCTCAATTTACCAGTCGATCTACGCTCCTACCCTCACCTATGGTCATGAGCTATGTGTAGTGACCGAAAGAACGAGATCGCGAATACAAGCGGCTGAAATGAGTTTCCTCCGCAGGGTGTCTGGGCTTTCCCTTAAAGATAGGGTGAGAAGCTCAGTCATCCGGGAGGGGCTCAGAGTAGAGCCGCTGTTCCTCCGCATCGAGAGGAGTCAGATGAGGTGGCTCGGGCATCTGATCAGGATGCCTCCTGGACGCCTCCCTGGTGAGGTGTTCCAGGCACGTCCAACCGGGAGGAGGCCCCGGGAAGACCCAGGACACGCTGGAGGGACTATGTCTCCCGGCTGGCCTAGGAACGCCTTGGGATTCTCCCGGAAGAGCTGGAAGAAGTGGCCGGGGAGAGGGAAGTCTGGGCCTCTCTGCTTAAGCTGCTACCCCTGCGACCCGACCTCGGATAAGCGGAGGAGGATGGATGGATGGTAATGTCTACTGTCTTGTTAATGTGTTTATTGAATTGTAAATTGTCCTTGAGTGTATGAAAGGCGTTACATAAAAAAAGTATTATTATTATTATTACAAAGAACTGCCAGGAACTATGCTAGACCCTCCAGATTTATAGAGCAGAGGGCAGTTCCTGGTATTGATTGGCAGGTGGCCTTGCCTTTTGGAGGGACCACTCACAAAAGTGTTATCTTTTAAAAACACTTAATAAGCATTTTTGCACTGAAGACACGAGTTGGTTAAGTTTAACAGGTGGAATTTTCTCCATTCATCCTTCATTATGCATGTCTTCATCTGTTCAGTTGTACGGGGCCTTCATATTATGCCACACATTTTCAGTCAAAGACAGTTTAGGACTGCAGGCAAGCCAGTCTAGTACCCACACTGTCTGCTAATGCAGCCATACACTGCAATCTGCACTAAATGTGGTTTGACGCTGGAAAATGCAGGGATGTACCTGGAAAGCATGGCATCTATATATTTACTGTATATGTTGGACCAAAATTTGTACCTATCTTTCTGCATTAATGGTGCCATCCCAGATAAGCAACTTATCCATGCTAAGGCACTGCCACATCCCCATACAATGTCAGATGTTGCCTTTTGGACCTCAAGTTAGTAACAGCTTGGATGGCCCTTTTCCTCTTTGCAAACTATTTTGGAAAGTAGAAAACCACAAAACACAATTTCACTGTGCCACTTTCCCAATCTCCAATAACACAGGTTTAGATACAGATACATAAAACATAAAGAATAGAACATTAAAACAATCTTGATGAGAACAGGCATTTCAGTCCAATGAAGCTCACCAGTCATATCCAATTAATTATTCTAAATTAACATTAAGTCGAGTTTTGAAAGTCCCTAAAGTCTTACTGTCTACCACACTATTTGGTAGCTTATTTCTAGTGGCTGTGGTTTTTCTGTGTAAAGAAAAACTTCTTAATGTTTGTGTGAAATTTACCTTTAACAAGTTTCCAATTGTGACCCCATGTTCTTGATGAACATATTTTAAAATAACAGTCTCAATCCACTGTATTAATTCCCTTCAGATTTGTAAATACTTCAATCATGCCACCTCTTCATCTCCTTTTGATTAAACTATTACTTCATAATTCATCCTAAATAGCCCTGGAATCAGCCTAGTCGCTCTTCTCTGGACCTTTTCTAGTGCTGATATGTCCCTTTGTAGCCTGGAGACCAAAACTACACACAGTACTCCAGATGAGGCCTCACCACTACATTATGAAGGTTAACCATAACCTCCTTGGACTTGTACTCCACACATCAGGGTGCTACATAACCTAACATTCTGTTAGCCTTCTTAATGGCTTCTGAATACTGTCGGGAAGTCGATAGTGTTGAGGCCATGTCTCCATGTCTCCTAAATCCTTCTCATAAGATGAACTCTTGACTTTCAGACCTCCCGTTGTGTATTCAAATCTAATGTTTTTACTTGCTAAATGTAATACTTTACATTTACTTACATTAAGTAACATCTTGTACAAATCAACCTAAGCCTCTGCTCTCCAAATCCCTCTGAAACGATTCAGTGGATTCCAGATTATCTGCCACTCCACCAATCTTGCAATTTAACCAGCTTGTTACTTATATTCCCATCTAAAGCTTTTATATACATTACAAATAGCAGTGGCCCTAGCATCAACCCCGGTGGGACACCACACTAAATGTCAGCCAATTCTGATGAGGTTCCTTGCACCATCGCTCAATTTTGTCAATTTTGCACCCATCTAAAAACATCACCCTGAACTCACACTTCTTTAACTTTGATGCGCAATCTCTGTTGTGGCACCTTATCAAATACTTTCTGAAAGTCAAGATAAATAATATCATTAGCTCCACTTTGACCATATCCTTTTGTTGTTCCTTATAAAATTCCAGCATGTTGGTAAAATATGACCTTCCTTTTCTGAACCTAATCATCTGTTTTCAGACATTCTTTATATATTGATAAATACTCCCTAGTAGCCTCTGTTACCCCTTATCACTTGAGCCTAGATTTGTTATTTAAGTCCCAGGCACCATTATTAGCGTTCAGCCTGTCTGCCCACATTTTGAAAGATTACAGCTCCTCTTGCTAGATGCATGCAGGGCTCCTTATTGGCTTCCTCCGCTTCATCCTCCTCCTCATCTGTCTTTCTGTCTCTAGCGGGTCAGGGGTTTGATACTGAGGTTTACAGAGCAGCTTTTCAAATGACAGTGATGGTATTTTTTTCTCTATTCATTTTGTGACATTTCCATTTCCATCACTGTCATGCTTTCCAAGAGATGCTGCGCTATGTTACAAAGATAAAGCTGATTTCCAAATCATCAATGATGGTGTGCATTATGTACAAATGGGTGAAAGGTAATGATAATGATCTCACATATGCAATATTGATGTACTCGTGCGCTTGGTTTTCTAATTTTGCAGCCAATCAGTAAAAAGCACTTCCAGATAAAAACTATGGTCTGTCACTGAAGCTTACTATGTATGTATTTTGTTTCTTATTTCAATATTCGGAGCAAATATAAAAAGTATATCATGCTCATCATGACTTGTCTCATTTTTCCACTCAATATACTCTCACATTAGCTTTAGAAGGCAGTGAGTTGGTAACTCCTTGATGTACCATACTGTGTGCCAGTCACTTTATGCCATGGGGCTTCAGCCCAATTCAATGCACTTGACTCACGGTGACTCCCTTCACAATGAAATGCCACAAGCGGTTTCACTCTTTAAGGCACAGATGTAATCGCAGAGGTGTACAGATAATGAACACATAGTGATACAGACATTTACCCACAGCAGAAACCATAACTGGCGTTTCCTCTTTCAGGCATCACATATTATTTTGTGTATTATATTTGTAATTAATATAGACTACTTTGCAGAGATCTTTTTCTATTGATCAATGTAAAAAAGCCAAAAGAAGTCCACTAAGGTTGAATGTTGTATAATAAAAGTGTGATAACTTCCAAAAGGGTGAATCATTTTTATAGGCACTGCATTAGGGAGTCGAGTTCCTTTTCACACATTTATTACAAAAAATCTTCTCTATCATTTTGCTTAATAAACCTGATTTTTTTTTTCTTCTGCCATATGACAAATGAGATCAAATCAATCATTTCAACACATACAAATGGCTACTGACATGACAGAATAAACCTAAATAATGTCTAAATCCAACTCTACAACAGAAGAATGAGATGGTTCAAAATCTGTTAATCTGTACTTTAAAAAAGATGGGAAATGAAATGCACAGAGAATTAGTATGATGATGAGATAGCTCTTCTGACTCCTTCCCTTTTTTTACTTTAACCTCATTGAGCATTAAAAGGTTATGATGAATTTAAATACGATTGAGTTTATGAACAATACTTCCTATCCCAGAAACTGACCTTTACTGTTAGGTTAAAGTAAGAACAAACTAAAAAGCTCAAATGAAACTGTCTCACCATTTGACTATCATCATGATGATCTCTGCTGTGACTTAAAATATTCACACTTTATAAGTTATAAGCCAGCTTGCTTCTTCTAAACAGAATGCTGTAGGACTGAAGCTTGGAAAACAATTCATCCATCCAGACATTAACAAATCAACATTATTGATTTCAGAGTCTTTTCCAGCAGTTCTAGATGGTTTACCAGCCTAGAGAAACCATAAGCCATAAAGAGGTGTGTGCTGGTCAGCCATGCAAGTAAGAATTTCACTGCATTCTGTCTACATGACAGCAAATTTATACCTAAAGTTGAACTATAACGTGTATGCTGTGGTGTTCATTATTCCTTTCTTTGTCTAATCGTGGGTCCCAGAGGCCAGAGCCTATTGCAGTAGCATCTCCTGTAGCAAGTCCTTTGTTGGTTAGCTTGGAAAATTTGCTGCACATTATATTGAAACAATTAGTTTTTTATTTTAATAGTTTTAATATCTAGTGATTTTTGTTTTTAACCATCATCATCCTTTTATATAATACACTACCGTGGCTGTCTGTTTGTCTGTCAGGATTTTAAATCACCTGTAGCTCACAAACCGTTTGAACTATTGATCTGAAATTTGGTACACATATACTATGTGACGTCTACTATACGCTTTCGACGTGATGATTGACCTCCAAGATTATTCCTCTTTTTATTTTTGTTTTATTTTATTGTAGAATCAACTCTTGGCAGCGGCCGTGCGGTGCATGCGTACGGGCGCCGTTCTCATCCCTACCACCTTCGCCGTTACTTCCCCTACCTCTTTATATCTTTGAAGATTGATGACTTAAGTGCCAGCTTTAGTGAAAAATTAAAGGAAACATACTAAGTAATTGCAACACCAACACCGATTCAATCAGTTTTAACGTGAAAAGATGCCGACAAAAGAAGAGAAGAAGTGGGCTGCTAGGGAGGAGAAAAGAAGAGCTGCTCATGAAGAAGCAAGCACATCAACCTCTGAGCAAACAAAATGCTAAACAGAGACAGAGACAGAGAAAGAGGATGAAAACTATGAATGCTCAAGTCAAGTATATTCGCACCATTACTGGTAATACTCATAATGTGTGTTATTTAGTGATGCATTGTACATAGGTAATTTAAAAGACAAAATTATAAAAGAAATTTAAAATAAATAGATAATCATAGTGGAAACAAAATGATTACAAATAATAAAGTCATCACAAAAAAGATGGACTAAAATGATAAGGCTGTTAGTTTGCTTTGAAGGAGCAAAGATATGGGACTGATGAACTTGAAGAGAAGCAAATGTTCGGCCACCCTGGGACTTGTGTTTCGTGTGGGGAATAACAAGCAATTCTTCTTTAACAGTCTTCAGAACATGAAATGGAGCTTAATAATGAAGCATATCGTAAAGAACAGAGTAACAAATGTGATGATGGAGTCTGTACATAAGCATACAAATTTTAAAGATCATTCATACAGTCATCTGTTCAGGCCATTTTCAATACTCCAAGAAGCACAGAATTACAGTATCAGTAGATCTGTTTGCATACGCCCAAATTCCTGATTTCAGAAGATGGGGAGATGATGTAAACGTTAAAATCAATGCTGAGATTCCCCACAGATTTGAGTTGTACTTTAGTGATCTGAGAGTAGTAATTCAGTCTTGTCTTTGTTAAGTTTTAGAGAGTTGAAGTGGTGATGCTAGTGGAAGGTCATAAGAGGGCTTGGTGTGCACATAGTTTTGGGTCTTAGAAGTGCTGAAATAAAAACTCATATTGACTTTGCCCAGAGTGAGAGGCAAATAATAAATAAGAGTGGGTCGTGTACTTAGCCTTGTGGAACACCTTAGGTAATAGGGATAGGTGTGGACTTATGGCTACCAACACACAAAAATTGGCAGATAAATTGAGCTAAAACTGTGCCAAAGTTACATCTGACTCAAGGAACTGAAGGTGAACAGCTGAATCGAAAACAGCTGAAAAACCCAGTAGTATAAAAACAGAACAATTGCTATAATCATCATCTACAAGAGGATCGTTCACAATTTTCACTGGGACAAAGCCTTGAAATCTGACTAGAAGGGTTTAAACCTGATCTTCTCAATGTATGATGCTAACTGTGAAGAAACACTTCAGAATTGGATACACTGAAAAAAGGTCAGTGATTAGCTACGTTATATTGGTCAACACATTACTTTCTTAACAGTTGCCACGTTACAGTCACTTGCCATTCATGAACACATTAGTAATGTGTGTACGTGAGAACGCAAGACAGGCGTGTAAACTTCAAATAACATAGTAGGCATGGGGTCTAGTGAGCAGGTGGAGAAGTAAAGGGACCAGCTCACGAACGAAGACAGCGTCAGCTGGAGAGAAGGCCTGTGCACAATCCCTAAATCTTACTGATGAAGAACTTGTACTTGAGGTTTTAGTTGCTCCAAGGTGATGAGACATGCAGAGAGACTGAAATTTAGGTTGGAAATAGATATTTTGTCTGTGGAATCATTTTGACGCTTCAGGCTTTTGCTGAATCCCATTTACAAGCTGAAGCTGCAGAACTTTGGTAATTTCGGGTAAACGTAGCTGCATTTTTTTTTCAGAAAACTTTATGCTTATCCCACTTCTATGTTTATCCCAAACGTCAGGTGAAGGTGAAATCAGTGAGAAATTGGACAGCTACACAAGTTTATCCATGGTGGAAAATAAAGCTCTTGGATTTGCCTTACCATTGTGTAGAACAATGGCGATATATATTGCTTTACTTGCAGAAATTGATTGTCTATATGAGTTGATATGCTCCTTATAAGATATTTCATGCAAAAATACAATGAGCAGTGTCTTACTCCTGTGTGCTAAACTCTCGGAAACATTCATAAAACAGTATGATTAGCTAAATGGCAACTGAGACTTTCATGCAGAAGAAAAAGTATAAATTGACATAAAACTTTTGACTGGAATAAGGGATAAGCAGTTCTTCCAAAAGTTACAAATACCCAGTGGCCATACCTTTCAAGCCATCTTTGATGCAGCAAAGCACACAGAGGTAGTGGTAAAGCTGCACCCGAGTAGCTGAAAAGCACTCAAATGAGCAGAGAGAGAAAGAATGAGAGCTGAGAATATCACCACTACATAGCACCACAAAGCCGATAAGATCTAATGATATACGTGATGGGTGCATTTATAGTGTGCCATGCCGAACTGAAGTGGAGGATGTGCAAGAAAACAGAGCAGAGTGTAACTGCCACTTTCCACAAAACACTTAATAGGACAGACAGGGTTTTTGTCTCGTCAATAAAGCAGATATGGGTTTATAGTTAGTTCAGATAATGAGCTAATGTAGTCAGTCACCGCGATACCAATGCATACACCAATGGTGCTTGCAACTGTTCTTGGATCAGTCAACAATGTAATCTCTGATTCTATCATTGATGGCTTTAGATAAATCATTTCAGATTTCCTTGCAAAGTTACAAAGACTCTGTGAGCATAAGGGGCAGTTCTTTGCAAAAATGAATGCGCAGACTGAGTACAATTGGCCTGTCTGTATAATTTCAGTGGTAGGAGTGAAGATGTCCATTGTGGACGCGGCCCGGGCACAGACAGGCAGACATGTTATAAATCACCACCACACGTTTATTTACAATATTATCTACAATAATTTCAAGTGCACACACAAACCCCCACACAGTCCTGGCCACACAATGCCTTCCTCTTCGGACTGCCTCCACTTTCTCTCTTGCCTTGTCCTGCCTCCACCCGACTCCAACCTCGATTGAAGGGAGACGGCCCCTTTTATTTCATCCCGGATGGTTCCAGGTGTATCCCGGCACTCCTCCCTGGACACGCCCCAGTGTGGCGGAAGTGCCGGCTGTTCTCCCGGAAGCTCTCTAGGTGTCCCTGCTCCACTTCTCCCCAGCACTTCCTGGTGTGGCGGAAGTGCTGAGGTCCAGGGTCCCCAAGGCATTGGGGCTCCCCCTGGCAGTGACCACGGATCCCTACAGGGTTGGGCTTCCAAGCCTGCTACCCGTGGCCCCCAAAGCAACCAGGATGGCGGCCCCCACATGATCCAGAGTGGGCATAGACCCTCTTCCGGTCCCTCAAGGCGTCCCAGCCGGGTCGTTGTCCCTGGCATCTCTGACACCATTTTATGTTTAGACACATAATCTTGTTGGGAGATGTAGGCGTATTATAAGTGAGAACTGAATTTAAAAAGTAAACAGATTGCCACCTTGATGTATGCCATTACTCAGAAGATTTAAACAGATTTGAGAAGAATCAAGTCTGTGGGCTCTCGAGAAGAATGGAGCAAGAGAACTAAATGGTGCACATCGGTGATTACTATTTACTAAGGTAAATAAAGAATTGTCATGAAAGGATTTGATGAAAACGCACGAGGTTCCTTCTGATGACATACTTCAGGATCTAAACATTAATGATCAGCACCTGTGGGCATCACAAAATGTTGCTGCGTCATTTTTGACCTATTTGCCTACTTATTTTCGAGTTGTGGTTGGTTGAATTCTCTTGTTTTCTTTGTGTTTGGCCCTTTGGCATCAAGCATCAATGATGTCATCAGACATGATGAGCCAGTATAGCACATGGGCTGTTAATGCGTTTGAGAATGTACACATCTCAGTGAGTTTGGTTGTTTAAGTAGGTCAGAAGCACAGTGGTCTTCCCGAAAATGTGTCTCACAAAAGCAAAACAAAAGAATTACTGGAAAAGAACAACAATGAAAACACAAAGCTGAACAGAAATGACCAGTTTTGTACTTTGCTTTCAGAAGTGGGATTAGAGGGTTTAAGGGTGGTCCTGATTCAAAACTGGGAAGTCCAACATGAGCTTTAGTAAAACTTTACTTCTGAGCTTTCACGTTTGACTCTAGTGTGGGCTTAACCTTGTGCTTGCTTGTAATCACTGGTGTTTTTGGCATAAAACGTTGGGGGTGATGGTGGGTGGGCATATGGACCTATGAGAAACGGTAAAAAAGTGTTGGAGGCAGCAAGCTACATTATCATGAGAAGCTGACCATAAACAGAACACTTGGCAGGGGTGTGTGTGTTTGTGTGTGAGGGAGAAACAGAGAAGGACTTACAAGATGTGGTCCTCTGCCTAAATCCACCGGTGTGGGTACGCGGTCTCTGGGAGGGTCTTGGCTGGAGTGGAGAAATGTGAGTGCTGATAATACTGTCTCTGAATCCAATTGAGTGGCATTATGGGGGTAGGCAAGGAAGAAGACAGAGGAAGCAAAAGAATTTCACAATGAATTAGACTACCAGCATCAGTGATAAAATGCCATAAAAAAGTCACACATAGTTTAGATCTACCAACATATTATCATATAGTACAACCTCTAAAGAACAGTATTAAAAGACGAGACATTAAGCCCGTTACAATAACGGGCGCTAGAACAGTATTGCATAAACATTAGTAGGAACAGTCTATATTAAATGGCAAGGGACCTTGACCTTATTCTGTTTCTTGTCTTAATTTTTTTTTGTCAAAAATATTTTTGCAAGAAGCCTAATAATAAAAATAAAATAGAAACATATATGACAATACAGTAAGTATAATTAATATTGCCTTAGTGTAAAACTTTGTAACAATCTGTGAAACACAATATCTGAAGAAGATATTTAGGTAAAATGTTCTGTTTTTTTATCTCATGAAATTTTTTCTGTACAATTTCATTATAGACAACATTTCTTGTAAATATTCTGTCTGAGTTTGGCAACAGTTTACCTTGTTCAGGAATCTCTACAACCTTGACAACAACATCTGTAAAACTTCAAACTCTTGATAATGCAACATATAACTGACTGTGGCTGAATACTGGTTCTGGCAAGTAAATGCTAACCTTTTCTAAGGTTTGCTCTTCTGAGTCTTTCTCTTTTAGCGTTTTTCTGACAGTCTTTTTCTTTTTCTTCAATCAATCTGTTTGCTCTCATTTTTCTTTGTCTTTCAGCATTTCTTTTGTTGATGTTTACTTGTTGAGCTGACTGTTCTTCCAGGAGATGTTGCTTATATAGGATTTGATTGTCTGTGTCTTTTGTCCTACTTGACGTGTCCTTTTTTTGGGTGGCATGTTGTTAGTAGATACGTCCGTAATATTTTCTCCTACAGTAATACTGGCTTGTATGTGGCTGTAATATGCATCACTGTAGTCTGTGTCTTTAATTTTCTCTCGCAGTAATACTGGTTTGTATTTCCATAAAATGCCTGTAATTTTCACTGACAGTAATACTGGCTTTGATGTCCGTAATATGACTTTAATTTTCTGTCACAACAGTGGGCAATCAGCAGAGTGTCCCCAGCAACTGATGTAATGTGTGGCGTGTAGCTGAAAATCGTTCCCGTGGCGTCTCCCCAGCAAGTACTGTGCAGTTACCCAGAAAGTATTTTAATGTATGGGGGCGTGCAGCTGATTATTTAATGTGTGGCGTATCCCCAGCAATGGATTTTATGTGCGTGGCCGCGACTACCCAATCAGCACTCGCCCCAGCAATGGTGTCCTTTATTTGCTTATCATGCGCGGCAGCGGCTAGGCCATTCATTGTGTGCCCAGCTTCCAGTGTGTGTGCATCCACGGTGACGAGCGCATGGGCGGGACACAGTGCGATGTGTGGCGCAGCCCGCGCACACGCACTTCACCAGAAGACACACGGATACCTGGACGCACACAGGGGTTTTATTAAAGAGGATGTCTCAGAATGAATATTCATAAATGTACATATTTTGTTCAGTGAGCAAAGTGCTCAATAATATTGTGTCTAAGTTGTCAATGTGATGTATGATTAATAGTTACCCCATATAAATGAAATGTGCAAAGTCTGCGTGTATATGAATAAGCGAGAATACTTGCTAACTACTGCAGGAGAAAGTGATGGGCAAAGCTATACACATTAAGAGTCTCCTGGGAACTTAGGAAAATATCCTTGGGTTTGTGTAAATAGGGAACACAGGGAACACAAGGCTTTTAGATAACATCTTCACTGAAGAAGGGGCCTGAGTTGCCTTGAAAGCTTGCATATTGTAATCTTTTTAATTAGCCAATAAAAGGTGTCATTTTGCTTGGCTTTTCTCTACATTCATAATGGCTAACACGGTACAACACCCTAGTACTACAGCATTATCTGTACAAATTCACCAAAACTCACCTTCCTCAAATTCATAGGAGAAAGTGCATAATTTTGATAAATACTGCTAAGATAAACTATGGGCTGGAACCCTGCCTGGGGTTTGTTTCCTGCCTTGTGCCCTGTGTTGGCTGGGACTGGCTCCAGCAGACCCCCGTGACCCTGTAGTTAGGATATAGCGGGTTGGATAATGGATGGATGGATGCTAAGATAAAATCACCCCTTCATTAAAAGATACATGAATCCATCCATCTGTTTTCAATAAACATAACATCCTCAAACCTGCTTACTCCAATTCAGAGACTCAGTTGAGAACTAAAGACCAACCCAGCTGGGCAGATAAAAGGCGGGTGGGCGGTTTGGGGATGCGCTCCATCACTGGGCCGTTTTATGTCTGCCTCAAGGAATTCTTATCGGTGCTATATAAAGCCACTTACAAATAATATGTACAGTATCATTAGACCATTCAATTGTAGAACTGTTAAGAGCCATTTATTACTTTGTATCTCAAACATATAGCAGTTAACGGCAATGAAAATATAATAATATTCACACAGAAAGCGGAGCCATTGATCGCTTTTCTTCGCAGTCGTATCCATCAAAACTGACATTGCGGCAGCTCAGCTGTCTTCGGTTTCTGCTCGCCCTGAATCTCAAACTCCGATCAAGAAAGGAATGTACTGCGCTGTATATGATGCAAATCTCCCGACTTTCACACATTTCTTATAGATAACACAGTAAATCTCCTTCTTTTGTGGTCAAAGATGTTGACTTTTTAAACAAACAACACGTGACTCGGCCAAGATCAGATAACACATTTTGTCAGGACGTTGAAAAAAAAAATCAGATGTTGCTAATTTATTTGTAACCTCTGCCTCTCTTAAGACGGCATCAACTGAAGCGATCTGGTGTGGCGAGGGAGCCACAGTGTAAAGGACGTGCATGTGGGCAAAAAAGCACCCATCTTTAAAACGACACGCGACAAATTTACGAGCGCAACCCCGAGCGGGCAGCCCTGCCAGTAATCCGAGACTGGCAAGATAGATAGATAGATAGATAGATAGATAGATAATGAAAATTAAACAAATTAAAACTTTTTATCTCAAATCTTGTCTGACATATTTTAAGATTTATTAGCGTTATAAATAAATTTGTATTCAGTATTATTTAGCTTATTTCAATAAATCTTGTCAAGTACATTTTGTTTACTTTGTTTTTGTTTATAGATAGATAGATAGATAGATAGATAGATAGATAGATAGATAGATAGATAGATAGATAGAAAAAATAAAGCACCTTTACTGCAATTAAAACAGCAGCAGAAGAAAAAATACTTTGTGCAGAATGAATTACAAACGGTATTCTCAAAACAGCCAAACACATATTTTCGTTTCTTTTCAAACCCGTTTAGTCCACTTCAGATTTGTGGGTGCAAAAGCCCATCATGGCTGCAATGAGCAAAATCGACACACGAACACTTGCAGAGTTAAATGAGGGATGTCTATAGAGGATGATGTTCTGATATCTTCTATTTTTATATACTCTTGCATATGTACACTTTGAGTTATTAGTTTGCTAACTTTAAATTGAAACTGTAAATTTTAATGAGAATTAGACGGATCTCTGGATCGATTTCCATGTTCTGATTTTTATACCGTATTCCAATATAATTGTAAATACTAACAGTTTGTAAAATGCTTGTCCTTTACTGAAAAAACTGGGAACGATTTCAGAGAGCAATCAGAAACGAATTAAAGAGCTTTTTTTGTTACGCGGAGTTCTCAACAACCAGCTTTTCCTTAAAATAGAAATTCAATTTTAAGCATGTTTAGTTTAAGGTCTCCGATTAAGATGGTACTTTAACTCAAAACGCTTTCATTTAAATAGTTAAAGAAAACGTACCAGTTCCTGAAGTTTTTATTTTCCTTAAATCACGACTAAATGCCACCGCATGGCAGCACAATGTTCCTGTGAAACTACAAATCTATCTATCTATCTATCTATCTATCTATCTATCTATCTATCTATCTACGACGTGTTCATAACATTTATTTTAATGGCACTTTAGCAATATAAAGAAAGCATCATTGATAAAAGCTCACTGATACAGCCTTACTAAAACCCTCTTCCTCTTTGCCTCCTGACCCAGCTTTTAACCAATAAAATCGTGAAATGTGATTTTTTTCCCCCTACCTGTTAGCAGTTGCAGAAATGTGTCCGACAGATCACGTCTGTGCCGAGCTAAACTGCAAAAAGAGGAAGTTTTTCTCTTTTTTCTGACCTTGGCTGTGAGTTTTGAGCCTAAAACGAGTCATATTTTTACTTTCAGCTCCTCCTTCTCTCATTTCAAGCTGTAAAGGTGTGCTCTGCTCTCACATCTAAAGAAACGTTAAATAGGTCAGCACTGACAGAGGAGCTTAGCAAATCACGCTCTGAAAATGCAGTTCTCTGTAGACCCTTTAGTTGCATGCTAATTCACTAAACAGACATCCAATAACAAACACAAATAAAGATATTCTAAACATATTACAAGCAATGATTCAATGATTATGTGACCTTAATTATTATTAATAAATACCTTTGTGGCAAAATCATATAAATGTACAATACAATTTTCTTTTTTTCTGTATAACCAAAGCTGAAAATAAAACAATTGAAGTTATCATCAGGGCCATCTTAACATATGGGCACAATTGGCACTGGCCGTGGGTCCTGGGAGCATAGGGGCCCCCGATGTCTCTTGATGTCTGTGTATGATTCAGTGCACTACTTTGCCCAGGGTATGTTGCTTTTAAGACTGCCCTGATTATCGTATAAAAACAAATAAACTAAATAAAAACAGAAAATCTGCAACTCAAAAAAATAAGCTTGAATTTTTCAACAAAACACTGAAGAAAGTCCAAAAAAGCAGGGGAAAGGATGTAAATTCTGTACAAAGCCCATCTGATGCTTGAACAGTTTGTTAGTGCTTAAGCAGCTGGATTTATTTGAGGACAGATGTGGTGATCCAGGAAAACATGAACAAAACCTTTTATACGCAATAATTAAAATGGAAAGATTATACAATAATTTTCAAGCCTGTCTGCACAGCTAATAAAGTTGCACTATTCAGGAAAGGTCCATCTGTCCATTCTTTATCAAACCTGCTTAATATATTTCAGGGAAGGGTTGAAGGCTATCCAGAAAGAACTAAGCATATCAGCCACGTGCCAACGTTGAACGAGGTGGCAGCCCATCACCTGGTAGACACACATACCCCACGACACTCAATCCAGCAAAGCACATCCACCTAACCAATACTACATTGGGATGTGCCTTGGGAAAAACCCAGAGAAGCAGAGGCGAACATGCAAAGACTCCATTCATCATTTCAAATCACTAGATGATAGCAAATGAACAATGCAAATTTATCTTAAACTAAAACAACACAAGTGTGATGTTTTCTTTAATCATCCATCCATTATCCAACCCGCTAAATTCTAACTACAGGGTCACGGGGGTCTGCTGGAGCCAATCCCAGCCAACACAGGGTGCAAGACAGGAACAAACCAGGGCAAGGTGCACACACACACACACTAGGGACAATTTAGAATCGCCGGTGTATCTAACCTGTATGTCTTTGGACTGTGGGAGGAAACCCGCGCAGACACCGGGAGAACATGCAGACTCCATGCAGGGAGGACTCGGGAAGTGAACCTGGGTCTCCTAACTGCGAGGCAGCAACGCTACCACTGCGCCACCCATCTTTAATCATCATATTATTATTTTATTCTCCTGAGAGATAACAAAAAAGCCTCTTCACGGAAATGTATAAATCTCAGGATAAACCATCATCAGTTGTCATTGTAACTGTACCCTTCTACAGCATCCCATTAGTTGTGCTTTTAGGCCTGTACACCAACATAATGCTGCTGAAATAACTGCAGCAACATTTGGATCCTTGAGCAATCCCTTTGGTGACTTGGAATATATATCAACTTCTTTGAAGAAAAAAACAGGTAGTCATGTGAAAGAGCACTCAGGTGCCAACGTTGTTGAAATGAAGCACTCAGATGGTTGAAAACATCCATTATACCGATTCCAAACCTGCTTAATCCAGTTCATACCTGAGTGCCCACCCTGAGTAATGTAGGCAGCAAATAACAGAAACAGCAGTTGACTAAAATGCTTAAGTCTATAAATACATGACAAATTATATGTATATGTGCTAATATTGGATAACAGATGTAATCAGACTAGGCCAGCATTTCTTAAGATTTTCCCAAAAGCAACTCCTTTTGGGCAGCATGTGACTGGTCAGTGTAACCCACCAGTCTGGTGGAAAATTGCTATGAAGGAGGCATCACTTTCATGGTTTATGACACTGTATTCAGGAAAGACACTATATAGAAAAGTAGGTCTGCACACAAAAAAATTCCCATTATGCAAGAATTCTCTGAAATAACTCATATTTCTTTCTGAGTTTTGCGGTGAATGTGGCAAAAATTAAAATGTGTTTTTATGTCCTAAATGTATTAACCTTGAAGAGACACGCAAGGTCCCTCTGGTACCCTCTGGTACACTGTTCTCTTCTGATTTGTTATCTGACACTAATTATCCTAACATAACAGCATTATGGGCCCCCGGGCAAAGCAGTGCACTGGGACCCCTACCTACACAACCACTCACAGGAATAAAAATGTAAATGGTCGATAAAATTAAACATATATTTATTGTATTGGTACTTCCAACAAAATCAGTGTTTAAACATTAATAAAACACAATGTACTGCAAAAATTAATCAACACAAACATCTGAACAATATAACGTGAACCTTGAAAAACACAAAAATTTCAACATATAAATGGCACTCAATTGGTAAACCATACAGACGGTGATGACACAGTATGAAATTACTATGAATTATTTATTATTAATCAAGTGTTCAACACAAACATTTGCAAAATTTCTTTGCAGAGAATTGAGTTGAAGTGACGTTAACATACGCTTTTACGTTATCTAGTGTGTGAGATCCGTACACATACATGCACGTGAAGTGGCAGAAGTGACCGTGATACTAAATCAGAGGTGAATGCTAATGTCTACTTGTAGCACAATAACAACTATTTATAGTTTAGTATAGCATAGTATTTATTTATTGACAGCAAGTCACAACATACAGTACATAGATTAGCATGGAGCCCCTATGCTCGTGGAGCCCCCAGGCAACTGCCCAGCGTGCCCATGTGTTAAGATGGCCCTGTCCTAACACACAGCTTTTCTAAAGTATGGACAAGTCTGAGTGCCTATGCTGATAAGAGGAAGAACATTTGAACTCTACACAAGACAGTGACTAAGTCCTGACATGTTATGACGTTTTGAGACAGTAACGCTAACTCTGCTGGAGAACATATGTATGACAAAAAGGAAAAATGACATATATATTTATTTTGTGATGTCCCCAGGTGAGGACATCCTGATATGTAGAAGGAGGTTGTGGTTTTGGGCAACCAAATAAGCCCCATTACCAATGCAGGTAGCCATAATAAACGTGTGGCACTAACTTTAAAGGCTTTGGGATTTGTATGTTCTTACTGGATGAAAAAAAATGAAAAGCAAATATTATTTCTTCACAGAACCAGAGAAACACAGAATAAATGACCAAGGACTGCAGTAGAGAGTAGGACTTTAGGGACCTTCAGAACTCAACTTAATATTACTGAATTTTGGAGAAATTAAGTGGATAGGATTGGTGAGCTTTCTTGGGCTAAATGGCTTCTTCAATTCTTGCAACGTTCTAAAAAAGTTAAGAATATAAATATTTAAAAATAAGAAGAGATCTTTTCTGCCTGTTGATTATCTTGTCATCATTTATCCTATCCAGTCAGTTTATGTAGAGAGCCAGGTAGCAAAACGTATTTCTCACTGACAAAGAAAAATGTTTTCTCGACCACAGCAAGGTCTCTGTGTGTTCCACATAAATACACTGTTGTGAGAATCCACGCACTTCACACAAATGGTGAATACACAATTGTCAACTGTTTAAAAACCTCCTCAGCGCAGTGGTTGAAAGCAGGCCACTTCACACAACACAAATAGTCCCCTAGAGGAGCTGTCTTTGTCTTTATAATACAAAAGCATTTTAATAGTGAATAAAGAGGGTAAAGTTAACATAATGCTAAGAAGTAAGAAAGTTATAAATACAGGATTTCAGAGAAGGTATTCAGTGTGGAAGGCCATGTTGGTGTTCACATCCTCCCAGCGTGGAGCAATTGACTATTTTTAATTGTCAACCTTTATCTTCTCAAATGGCCACAATTTGCACATTTTTCATCTTCTCTGGTTGGTTTCTGTCATCTCTTCCGAAAGCTGTGACATTGTATATCTAAATTTATTTTTTCAAAGTGAAATTAACGCTATCTTTTGATACGTTTCACATTCACAGCCTTATAGAAGTTGTATATAATTTAAGAAAGGATTATGATAATATTTACCATAGCAAATACAGAAAGGTGTACAAGTTGTGTTTGAAAGAACAGCTTCATATGGTCAATCATCTTCATCTCCCTCACTCCCCATTTCTGTCATTACTTTAAAAGAGTTTTTTTCCCCTGCAGTTCTTGTTTCCTTAAACCCCTTCTCAATTTCATGACCTAGTGCAGGCTACCTTAACAAAATGTAAGTCATGTCCTTGAGCTGCCTACTGTTCTGAGGTGGATAATGACCCCCATAAGACTGAAAATTTGTCATTCCCTTTAAGTTTCTTATCACTTATTTTTTCTGTGTTTCATTTTGTATTATTTGTCTGGTGATCTTAGACTGTTTAATGAATCCCGCATGGCCGCCATGTTGTGATATCACATTGGCAGTGGTCACACACGATGGGTGTGGTCATGTGAGCCGCTGGGTGACCTCTTGGCAGCAACTCCAGTCACCACAAAAGTAGTAATAACAATAGAATTGTCCGCTCTTGTGATCAAACTGCCACTTTCTTTCAATATTGTCGCATTTTTTGACACTTTTTCCTTAGTTCAACAGTTAATTAATGGTACAAATATTGATTCCATTTATGTTAATCAGTTTGCAACTACAGTACATTGCTTTTCTAAGCGTTTAATGAAATTTATGTCTTTATCTGTACTTATTATGTAATTTATAATTTATGAAGTTTGAACTTGCATTTACTTATGCCGCATTCTGGGTATGCAATCGGTGAAGAGTGGCATACAAAAATAAACTGAATTGAATTGAATTGTGTACCCTTGTAGTGTGTGTATATATATATACAGTGGTGTGAAAAACTATTTGCCCCCTTCTTGATTTCTTATTCTTTTGCATGTTTGTCACACAAAATGTTTCTGATCATCAAACACATTTAACCATTAGTCAAATATAACACAAGTAAACACAAAATGCAGTTTTTAAATGATGGTTTTTATTATTTAGCGAGAAAAAAAATCCAAACCTACATGGCCCTGTGTGAAAAAGTAATTGCCCCCTTGTTAAAAAATAACCTAACTGTGGTGTATCACACCTGAGTTCAATTTCCGTAGCCACCCCCAGGCCTGATTACTGCCACACCTGTTTCAATCAAGAAATCACTTAAATAGGAGCTGCCTGACACAGAGAAGTAGACCAAAAGCACCTCAAAAGCTAGACATCATGCCAAGATCCAAAGAAATTCAGGAACAAATGAGAACAGAAGTCATTGAGATCTATCAGTCTGGTAAAGGTTATAAAGCCATTTCTAAAGCTTTGGGACTCCAGCGAACCACAGTGAGAGCCATTATTCACAAATGGCAAAAACATGGAACAGTGGTGAACCTTCCCAGGAGTGGCCGGCCGACCAAAATTACCCCAAGCGCAGAGACGACTCATCCGAGAGGTCACAAAGACCCCAGGACAACGTCTAAAGAACTGCAGGCCTCACTTGCCTCCATTAAGGTCAGTGTTCACGACTCCACCATAAGAAAGAGACTGGGCAAAAACGGCCTGCATGGCAGATTTCCAAGACGCAATCCACTGTTAAGCAAAAGAACATTAGGGCTCATCTCAATTTTGCTAAGAAACATCTCAATGATTGCCAAGACTTTTGGGAAAATACCTTGTGGACTGATGAGACAAAAGTTGAACTTTTTGGAAGGCAAATGTCCCGTTACATCTGGTGTAAAAGGAACACAGCATTTCAGAAAAGAACATCATACCAACAGTAAAATATGGTGGTGGTAGTGTGATGGTCTGGGGTTGTTTTGCTGCTTCAGGACCTGGAAGGCTTGCTGTGATAGATGGAACCATGAATTCTACTGTCTACCAAAAATCCTGAAGGAGAATGTCCGGCCATCTGTTCGTCAACTCAAGCTGAAGCGATCTTGGGTGCTGCAACAGGACAATGACCCAAAACACACGAGCAAATCCACCTCTGAATGGCTGAAGAAAAACAAAATGAAGACTTTGGAGTGGCCTAGTCAAAGTCCTGACCTGAATCCAATTGAGATGCTATGGCATGACCTTAAAAAGGCGGTTCATGCTAGAAAACCCTCAAATAAAGCTGAATTACAACAATTCTGCAAAGATGAGTGGGCCAAAATTCCTCCAGAGCTGTAAGAGACTCATTGCAAGTTATCACAAACGCTTGATTGCAGTTATTGCTGCTAAGGGTGGCCCAACCAGTTATTAGGTTCAGGGGCAATTACTTTTTCACACAGGGCCATGTAGGTTTGGATTTTTTCTCCCTAAATAATAAAACTATCATTTAAAAACTGCATTTTGTGTTTACTTGTGTTATATTTGACTAATGGTTAAATGTGTTTGATGATCAGAAACATTTTGTGTGACAAACATGCAAAAGAATAAGAAATCAAGAAGGGGCAAATAGTTTTTCACACCACTGTATATATATATATATATATATATATATATATATATATATATATATATATATATATATATATATATATATATACACACATATACAGGGCTGGCACCCTGCCTGGAGTTTGTTTCCTGCCTTGTGCTTTGTGTTGGCTGTGATTGGCTCCAGCAGACCCCCGTGACCCTGTAGTTAGGATATAGTGGGTTGGATAATGGATAGATGGATATATATATACATAGTGGAACCTCGAGATACGAGTTTAATTCGTTCCAGCACTGAGCTTGTATAGCAAATTTCTCATATCTAGAACAAACTTCCCCATTGAAAATAATGGAAATCCAGTTAATCTGTTCCGCACCCCCAAAAATATCAACATAAAAATCAATTTTCCTAACAAATAACACTGATAAATAATATATACAGTACAAGTGGAACCTCGGATGCAAGTACCTTGGTTTACAAGTGTTTTGCAAGACAAGCTAAATTTTTTAATTAATTTTGACTTGATAAAACGAGCGATGTCTTGCAATACAAGTAGTATGGATACACTTTGTCTGCTGAGCGTCATGTGAGCATAACTGAGCTGATGGTTTTTCTCTCTCGCTCGCGCACACGTCTCTCTCTCTCTCTCTCCTTATCTCTCTCGCTCGCGCGACGCGTCTCCTCTCTCTCTCTCTCTCTCTCTCTCCTTGTCTTCTCGCTCGCTCGCTCACGCGCGCCTCTCTCTCTCTCATTATCTCTCTCGCTCGCTCGCTCGCGCGTGCGCCTCTCTCTCTCTCCTCTTGAGGGCAATCGTCTCCTATTCTCCGTCTGCATGTCCGCGATATTTTTGGATACGCTTATACAGCGAACTGCTACAGCGAAACAATGAAATCACAAGCGCACAAACACGTAAATCCTCACGCTACGGGAGAACAAGGAACACTGAGTGAGCTGACGGGCTGGCACCATCAGCTTGGGTGAATCCCCGATCTCTCTCTCTCCTTGTCTTCTCGCTCGCTCGCTCACGCGCGCCTCTCTCTCTCTCATTATCTCTCTCGCTCGCGCTCTCTCTCTCCTCTTGAGGGCAATCGTCTCCTATTCTCCGTCTGCATGTCCGCGATATTTTTGGATACGCTTATACAGCGAACTGCTACAGCGAAACAATCAAATCACAAGCGCACAAACACGTAAATCCTCACGCTACGGGAGAACAAGGAACACTGAGTGAGCTGACGGGCTGGCACCATCAGCTTGGGTGAATCCCCGAGTCGAGGCGGATCGGAAAACGCGTCACGCATAACCACAGCCTGGCTCGTGGCTCGCGAGCCAATGCTTGTATTTAGATCCGAATTTTTCGCTCATACTTTCCTCTTATCTTGAATTTCTCGTATACAGAGATGATCGTATCTAGAGGCTCCACACTATATATATATATATATATATATATATATATACTTTTTTCTAATTTTGGTTCTGTACATTGCCACAATAAATTTTAAATGAAACAACTCAGATGCAGCTGAACTGCAGACGTTCAGCTTTAATTCAGTGGGTTGAACAAAAAGATTGCATAAAAATGTGTAGGGAAATAAAATATTTTTTTTAACACAATCCCTTCATTTCAGGGGCTCAAAAGTAATTGGACAAATTAAATAACTGGAAATAAAATGTTCATTTCTAATACTTGGTTGAAAACCCTTTGCTGGCAATGACAGCCTGAAGTCTTGAACTCATGGACATCACCAGATGCTGGGTTTCCTCCTTTTTAATGCTCTGCCAGGCCTTTACTGCAGCGGCTCTTAGTTGCTGTTTGTTTGTGGGCCTTTCTGTTCGAAGTTTAGTCTTCAACAAGTGAAATGCATGCTCAGTTGGGTTAAGATCAGGTGACTGACTTAGCCATTCAAGAATTTTTCACTTCTTTGCTTTAATTAACTCCTGGGTTGCTTTGGCTGTATGTTTTGGGTCATTGTCCATCTGTATCATGAAACGCCGCCCAATCATTTGACTGCATTTAGCTGGATTTGAGAAGACAGTATGTCTCTGAACACCTCAGAATTCATTCGGCTGCTTCTGTCCTGTGTCACATCATCAATAAACACTAGTTTCCCAGTGCCACTGGCAGCCATGCACGCCCAAGCCATCACACTGCCTCCACCGTGTTTTACAGATGATGTGGTATGCTTTGGATAATGAGCTGTTCCACGTCTTCTCCATACTTTTTTCTTGCCATCATTCTGGTAGAGGTTGATCTTGGTTTCATCTGTCCAAAGAATGTTTTTCCAGAACTGTGCTGGCTTTTTTAGATGTTCTTTAACAAAGTCAAATCTAGCCTTTCTATTCTTGAGGCTTATGAGTGGCTTGCACCTTGAGGTGCACCGTCTGTATTTACTTTCATGCAGTCTTCTCTTTATGGTAGACTTGGATATTGATACGCCTACCGCCTGGAGAGTTTTGTTCACTTAATTGGCTGTTGTGAAGGGGTTTCTCTTCTCCATGGAAATGATTCTGCGATCATCCACCACTGTTGTCTTACGTGAACGTCCAGGTCTTTTTGCGTTAACCAGTGTTTGCTTTCTTTCTCAGGATGAGCCAAACTGTAGATTTTGTCACTCGTAATATTGTAGCAATTTCTCGGATGGGTTTTTTCTGTTTTCACAGCTTAAGGATGGCTTCTTTCACCTGCATGGAGAGCTCCTTTGACCGCATGTTGTCTGTTCACAGCAAAATCTTCTACATGTATGTACCACACCTCAAATCAACTCCAGGCCTTTTATCTGCTTAATTGATAATGACATATTGACGGACTTGCCCATACCTGCCCATGAAATAGCCTTTGAGTCAATTGTCCAATTACTTTTGAGCCCCTGAAATGAAGGGATTGTATTAAAAAAATGCTTTAGTTGCCTCACATTTTTATGCAATCTTTTTGTTCAACCCACTGAATTAAAGCTGAAAGTCTGCACTTCAACTGCATCTGAGTTGTTTCAGTTAAAATTCATTGTGGCAATGTACAGAACCAAAATTAGAAAAAAGTTGTCTCTTTCCAAATATTTATGGACCTAACTGTACAACCTTCAAGAAATGAAAGAAATTAGGCTAAGATGATGTGTAGCAGCATCCTGGTTAGCACTGTTTTACAGTTGTACAGACCCGAGTTCAATTCTTCTGTCTCATTTTTGCCTAAAGCCACAATATACTCCAGTGCTCTCTGTGACTCTATAACTAAAAAGGCAAGAACAAAAACAAGTGAATGACTATGATAAGACAATACCATGTGAATCATGCACACTACCTCTGTTTCTCAGGCCTAGTTCCGATTTGCTGATTGTGTTACAGATTTGTCAACCACACTGAAGGAGAAATAACTCCTTCTGTTACTCAAAAGAAAAAATTACTTGCACTCCATGATTAAGTAGTTCTATGGGTTGCACATCAACTGCATATCCACATTTTACTAAAACAGTTCTTCAGCTTAACAGCATCTCACTTATATAGGTGGGTCCAGAGGTACTCAGTTAGTTCTACTTCATCCACCACCTCTGGGTGTGTGCATTTCTTCTACTTATAGGAGCCATTAGAACTTATATTACCCTCCTAAAAGATTACTCCTGTGCCAAAAGGTTTGCTTGCACTAAACAAAGGGTGTTTTTTGTAGTGGCGGAATTATTTCATTATAGAGAAATGACAAGCAGAAACATACTAAATTAATGCATGAAAACACTTCCACATGAAAACTAAATGCCTTTCTTCTTATGTGAGTTTGGCTGGAAGTGAAACGCCATTTATTTTGAGAATTTGTTTGAGAGAAATGCTACCTATTCAATTTCACTTGAATTATTTAGTTCATTATGAGTGGCACGGTTGGCGCAGTGGTAGTGCTGCTGCCTTGCAGTAAGGAGACCTGGGTTCACTTCCCGGGTCCTCCCTGCATGGAGTTTGAATGCTCTCCCCATGTCTGTGTGGGTTTCCTCCAGGTGCTCCGGTTTCCTCCCACAGTCCAAAGACATGCAGGTTAGGTGCATTGGTGATCCAAAATTGTCCCTAGTGTGTGCTTGGCACCCTACCCAGGGTTTGTTGCTGCATTGTGTGATGGCTGGGATTGGCTTTAACAGACCCCTGTTGGAAATGATGACTGTTTAGCTCATTACTAGTCAAGAACCAGTTTAAAACATATCAGTTTGTCTCTTAAGATCTGCCAAATGGTATTGGTGAGTTGAAGGTCTTTGTCATCAATCTGTCAGAAGTTACTGCCTTTATTTCTGGTGTACACAGATCCCATTCATATTGCCTCGATTATCCACAACATTAAAATCTGTTACAAAAAAATCAACAAAGCAGAACATCCCAAACATATTGAAGACTATCCAACTGTCAGGAGTCAAAGGAGCCTGCTTTAGATGTTTCTGATTCAATACAAAATACAACATAACACCCAAGAGGCATCTACCAGAACTGTGGTAACAGCAGTACCAAAATGACAGCACCCATAACAAAAACAAAATGGTACCATGATAAATGGTGATACCAAAATAAAAGTGTATAAATAAATACATAGACAAACTCAATTGACAAAATATTGAGGAAAAAACTGATTCAGTTCTAAAACTCAAAAATGTAAGTATAGAGTTTATAAAAATATTCTTATGTGTGCAATTTGTTTTTAAAGATATCTAATTCATAACAGCTGCTGATGAAATGTGAAACAGGCATTTATAAGAAAATAAATAAGAGTGCCTGGAAAACAAAGCTTGATGCAGTGAAGTAAGCTGACAAGTCAAAAATATAGAATTTTTTATTGTGATATTTCTTCTCAGCTTAATACATTTTTCTATACCAACCTTTTGGAGATCTTCATTGGACATCAGAGCTTTCTAAGCTGATAACATTTTTATAAAGTTGTTCATTTTCACTTTCTTCTTTTTGTTATTTTTCCAGCAATGTCATTTTCATCAATGGACATCACCATTTTGAGCGTCAATTGCTAAGATACAGGATTGGATTGTTAGGGTTGTGTCCACCAAAATCACATCAAATCATCTCATTGATGTGATGATATATAAATGTGCATCATACTATTCTCATCATCCGAGTGTGGATACTTTGTAAAAAAAAAAAAAAGCTAGCGGTTATTCTGATTGTGTATTTCTGGCAAGCAAAAATTACTTCTTCTGCGTGAGTATCAATTGTTTGATTCTACTTTTGGTTTTGGCAACAGATACTGTGATTTCTCGGTTTCGACCATTGCCTGGTTTTGACTAAGACTTTCATTTCCTGATATTTTGTTCTACCTTTCTGTCTGAAGCTCCATGAGTGGTGGTAGAACACAGGTTAGTTGTGACCCTTCAAAAATATCTTATTATCTTATTGACATATCTCATTTTCATTTCTGTTGTAGCCTTATCTGGTATAGGTAGCTGGTCAGACACATGAAGCTTGTGTTAGCTCAGTGGGCTAAATAATTTAAAGAGGCTACAGGCACTCATTTGGTCCCCTTATTTAGTCTTGTATCTCTTGGTTCTTGTAGTTTCAAATCTGTAATTGTAATTGTGACTCCATGTAATGTTTAGTGATTTGACCTTTAGATCTTTGTTGAAGGATACTGTACATCTGCCAGTTCTAAGTTCTGCTTGCTATTGCTTGATTATTGATCTTAGTTTTGGTAACAACTATGTCTTCATATCTTCCTGTATCTTCCATTCAGGGATTCAAAAATTTTATTTCAGTGCACATTTACACAGTGTTTGATGCATTTTACATCTTAAAATACATGAAATGCCAAAAGACATAATTCAACATTCAATAAAATTGCATAAAACCGAACAACCCAGAGCTAAATTTTACTGCTCAAAGGTTGATCTTTGACGGCGTATGAGATTTAAAAGAGATTCTCATTTCTGTTTCATTTAAGAATCAACTATATCACAGATGTTGCATCTAAAACCTTCTTAAGAGAAATAGCTTTAGACAAAAAGCAGACATGAGATACAACTGAGATAAAAGGTGTCAACAATGAGAATTTGGTTTGAAAGCATATTATACAGTATTTGTGAGATCTCTTTCTAGTCTTGTTTTAATCTCTTTCAAGTCTTCATATTTTTTATCCAAGGTATCTTACAACATCTGAAATATGATCAGTTACATTTCTTTTGTTTTTCCAGTTGGAACATAGGCAGATGAAGTGACTTGCTCATGGTCACACATTGGTGTCAGTAGTGGGATTTGAATCCACAACCTCAAGATTTGAAGTCCAAAGTCTTAAAGACTATGCCACACTGTCTGCCTTTTCATCTAGAATGAGTATGACCTAATTGGTGAACAGCAATATAACTTAGAACAACTAACAGTATTATTCAGAAGCAAGGTCTAGAGCTTTGCAATGATATTAAAGTATTTAATTACTGCCATGCATACATTTCATTGTATATTACTGAGCACACACTGCAAATACTTTGAAACTGCAAAGAAAATGTCAAGTTTCCAGCTCACTCCCCATCTCTAAATCGCTGTGAAACAAAAGTGAACTGCTTAAGTTGCATTCCTTGCGGTATGAGCCAGTTTCATTTCATCTGGGTACCTTTTGGGAAATGGAGACTATGAATGCCGCAGTATCAGTCCCCACGTCCACTGCTTGTGGTGTACCATCTATGTCTCTGTTTGCAAATACAGTATCTTTATTGCCATATCCCAGAAGTTTCAATCTTTTTATAATATGTGTAGTCAGTCTCAGTCTTTTTGCCTTTTCTTGCTGCCAGGACCACCTTTAATCTCCAGAAATGAGTTATGCAGCAACACGTTTTCTCTCGTAATTTTGTTTTGTTTATTTTTTGTAAAGACACAAACATGGGAGTGGTGAAGCTAAGTTAGCCTTTGAATGAGCAACAGCAGTCTAGACTCCGAGACAGATGCACCCTCGGTACAAACTCTGAATTACAAACTAAGAAAGATGATGAAACTAACTTCTCAATGAATAACACAAAACAGAAAGTAAGAGTGTGGCTATTATTGCTCGATGTTGTAATCAACTTTGTAAAGCAGCTGAAAGTTAAGCTGCATGTAATAGTGATGTGAAATTGCAAGGTCATCTCAAGTACTGCAATGTCTTCCCAAAACAAGAAAACCTCAAAGGCACTGCTTCTGCTTTATGATCAGACCCGTGACAGATATTGCTCTGGAATAAAGGCTTAAGCCTGAGGTTGGTGTAATAAAGGCACAGAGCGACCAGGAACAAGGCACAGAGTGCGTAGTTTCCCCAGCTTTCTTGCTCTCCCAGATTACCACATACTTATTTCACTGGGAAGTAGACCACAAGAAAGCAGACAAATGTTCTGTTGTGCACTTAGTTATGGCTTAGCAGTTAAAACAAAGATCCAAAATTTGTCTAAGAGGGTATCTTTTTTCTTTCTAGTGCAGGGTAACACTTTCAATTTCCTGGAATTTGTCAAACTTAATGATTTCTACATTTTCCTTAATGGTATTTCACAGAACTTTAATGAATAAATCTGACAAACGAGGTGCAATGCAAAAGTTCCCGGAATGCATTTATTTAAAAGCATACACCGAATAACAATTAATGATGAACGGTTCCTTCAAAATAGTCACCCGCTGAGTTGGTACACCAATCCCAGCGAGATTTCAACCTTTCGAAGCACCTCTGGAAGTCGTTTTTTGTCAGTGTGTACAAAACGTTTGGTTGTTACCGCTTGGATCTCCTCCACTATCTCAAATCTGCGTCCCTTGAGCCTCATCTTCATCTTAAGAAATAAAATAAAAATCAGACAGTGCAAAATCAGGGGAGTACGGAGGGTGGGGAATGGCAGTAAACTTTGTAGAAGCCAAAAATTCGCTCACAGTCAGAGATGTGTGAGCTGGTGTATTGTCGTGATGCAAAAGAAATGACTGTCAGCCCACATCTGAGGACGTGTTTGGTGAATTCGATTTTGCAAAACACCTTAGAACATCCCTGTAGAATGTTCCATTCACCGTCTGTCCTTGTGGCACAAATTCCTTGTGGATGACACCCTTCACATCAAAGAAGCAAATGAGCATTGACTTGGTGTTGCTGTGAACTTGTCGAGGTTTTTTGGGTCTTTCAAATCACTCATTTTCACGAACAGCCCTTCACAGACACAACCGAAGTTTAAATGAGAACTGCGACTTGAAAAACAACTGCACTGACATTATAACGCGTGATAATAGCTCTCAAGGACAACTTGAACTGCTATCTAGCGGCGACTGATATAACGAAACCCTTCTGGCTGCAGAATAAATGCATTCCGGTAACTTTTGGATCGCACCTCATACATTAAGTAGGATTTCCAGCTTCTGCCCCATCTGTACTCACACATATTCTTAATTTTTTCAAATATCTCCATTTTCAATGTCTGTTAAATGTATTCAGAAGTTACATTTGTTTTCTAAGACAGAGAAGGAACAGAATTTGAATCAACAAAACCAAACAGGCTAAACCAAGTTCGTAGTCAAACAAAATGTTGGTGAAGGTCCTATCACTACCTTGTTTTAATACTCCAACTAGCTTTGAAAAAAAATGTTATTGTTAAAGGGAATGTAATAACTGCTACTGGCTGTTTTTTGTTTGGGGCTAAGAAAGTTTGATTCTGTATCTCCTATTTTAGCCCCTTTACACTGGCTGCCTGTTAGTTTCAGAATTGATTCTAAAATTTTGCTACTGGTATTTAAATCAAAGCATGGATATGCTCCCACTTATTTATTGAATTGTGTGTTTTATTACAGTCATCCAGAGAGCTTAGATCTACTGGTCAGTTATCTCTTATGGTTCCTGGCACTAAGTGCAAAACTAAGGGGACAGGGCTTTTGCAGCTGCTGCATCTTGTCTGTGGAACTCTTTACCCAATTAAATTAAGGAGTTCCCCTCTGCTGAACTGTTTAACATGGGATTGAAGATCTCTATTCTTTAGCTTTCCATGACTTGATAGCTCCCTGCGGTGGGTTGGCACCCTGCCCAGGATTGGTTCCTGCCTTGTGCCCTGTGTTGGCTGGGATTGGCTTCAGCAGACCCCCGTGACCCTGTATTCGGATTCAGCGGGTTAGACAATGGATGGATGGATGGACTTGATAGCTCCATCTTCATAGTTATTTGTTTGTTTACAGCTGGTTTGTATTGTGTTTTTATTGTAATTTATTCTGTTTTTATGTTTAGGTTTATTGTATATTTTATTGTAAAGCACTTTGACTACAGCATTACTGATGTTGTTTTAAATATGCTATGTAAATTAATTGACACTGACATAATTTGAGCTTTATTATTATATGGGTGGAGCAGTCCTGCCTTATGCATGATAGGGTAAGGGTGGCCAACTCTGATCCTGGAAAGCCACAGTGGCTACAGGTTTTCATTCTAACTATTTTCCTAATTAGTGACTAATTTTTGCTACTAATTAACTTCAGTTAATTTATTTGCTATTTAAGACTCAGGCCCTTTAAATCACAAGTGAGCAACATCAGTCCTGGAGAGATGCACCGGCTTCTGGTTTTTGTCCCAACCCAAATGCTTCATTAGAGTTCATTTATTGATGATGAAGCATTTATTGCTCAAGTGACATTTTTCTGCTTCATTGTAATTGTCTCATTTGTTAGGATTTTGAACCCTTAATTGCTTCTTTTAGTTTTAAACAGCTGTATTCATTGTTTTAACAGCTCCTTATTAGCAATAAGATGCAAATGACAAAGGAACCAGAACTAGCTTGTCTGCCCTTCCACCTGTGTGTATTCATCATTCACAATTTGGTTTAATTAAGTACTCAGAAGGAAACTAAAGAGAAAGTGAAGAACTGAAAATTACTCATCCATTTTAGGCTTCAAATCAGTTGGATAATACGTATATCATTAGAAAGGAAAAAAATCTATGATTTAAGAATGAACTGACAAAGTAGAGTTAAAATGCTAACAAGCTCTGAAATTAAATAAGATCTGTTATTGGTGAGGATTGGCTTCTAATTAAGCAACTGGGTTGAAACAAAAACTTGCAGCCACTGTGGCTCTCCAGGGTCAGAATTGACCAGCCATGTAATGGAATCTAGCTAGGGTCCAGCTCTGCCTTCCCAACTAAAATGCTGTACGTATGTTTGAAAGCATACAAATCATAAGCTGTTGATTGTCTTCTGTTGTCTCAAAATCATTGAAACAGAGAAAAACATCCGCACTAAGTGTTTTAAGCATGGAGGCATTTTTAATGTACATAATTGCTAACAAGATTACCAGCCTTTTATTTTATTATACATTTTAATGTAAAATGTCACCATCCATTCTCCATCCCCAGTTAATCCAACTGCTGATCCAGATATTTTGTTAATAATCTTTATAGACCTTAACAGTAGATAAATAGCTACAACTTTAGATCAGGCACTGCAAAAAATATGGAAACATGATTTGTAAAGAAGGAGCTGCAGTATGTTATGTCTTTATTAGTGTTACCAATATATGAATTACTACCTGTCCCCTGCAGCTCCGCCCGTGTAGTAGTGAAAAAGGACAAACTTTAAAAATCAATAAACGAACAGGAATCTCTAGCAAGTTACAATGCAAAACATGGCGAGAAGTAGAGCGATTCGAACAGAAGCTGGCCCGTGAGTGAGGAAGGGCCCACCCAACCAACTCCCTACTCCTGACATCACACTTCCCCTTACTCTCGGCCCGCAGCCTCTGTCTCAGATTAACACGAATATATCCCTCCTTCAAGTGAATTACGATACTTAGCACGATGGGAAAAGTCACAAAATCAACTGGAATGTTCAAGCACATTATAGAAAAAAATCCAATCTGAATCCGTTAAGTAGCTCTCTCATTCACTAGCTAAGCGGAGGCAAGATGCGTTCCGAGGCTGACACGTGAGTGAGGACGACCCTGCCTGGCTCCCCACTACTAACTTCATGCTTCTCACCTCCCCTTGACCCACAGCCTCTGTCTCAGATTAGCATGAATAGATCGTTCCTGCAAGAGAACTATGATACTATGTCTTGCATCTCAGAACTCGCTAAATCATCCAGAATGTTCAAGCAAATTATAGAAAAAAAACAGATCTAAATCTGTTGAATAGTTCTCTCATGAAAAGCGGACAGACAGAAAGAGGTTGGATTTTATATATATATAGAGAATATTTAATGCTGAATGTACATAAGCCAGTAATGTGTTTCACTTTATGTTATTTATGGTAAAAACATTATTAATGAAAGTTATTGAGAAGTGTTACCCACTTATTTTCTGTATATTGCAACAGAATGTCTTAAAAATGCGTATTTATGACTGTGTAATTCCAGGTGCTCCAAAGTGAATGCACAGGCCATGAGAACGCGGCCAGTAGTCCATTTGTGAAATGATTTGCTCTATGCAGGCATTAATGGATATGAGGTACTGTGGTTTTGAAATGAGCACAGGCAAGCAAACATTTACTATAATAGTAAGTTAGTATTAACACACTACGAAAAATATCAGCATTGTGCTTTTATTACATATTTATTTACTTGCTCGCTTGTTTGACTGTTAGTTTTGTTCAAGCTTCTTTTCCCATCTTTCTTTTTTTTTGCATAGTTTTGTTTTTAGTGGCTTATTTTTTTAAGAATACTAAAACTCCTGAGCCTGTGTATATTTAAGCAGCAGAGAGGGCAGAGAGCCACCTATCCCACTAAAACAAATGAACACAGATTTCCATATAAGATTTGCAGAAACACATCACAGTGGCCACAATGCCTTCTATTTGGTGCATAACCAGTTTTATGAGCCCTGATGAACCTACAAAAAAGTCTTATTGTAATTCTCAAAGGAAGTGACAAATGACAAGAGTGAACTAATGTATGAAAGGTTAGGAGAACAAACGGCTTTCTTAGTAAATATCTACAAACATTCAATTAGCCCGGTAATGATATGAATGTGTGTGTGTCTGTTAAATTCATACTTGTTTTATTCGGCATTAACACAGAAATAATAATCAAAACCTAAATTGCTCTGATTGAGTGATGAAAGTGTTGAAAGTTAGTCCTTTTTGTCCTGGAACCAGCAAAATCTCCTACAAACTACTCTGAGTTTATCATAACTTTAAACAGCAAGGTGCACTGCAGCAACACATTTGGTGGGCCTAAATTCAGTGCCTGTTTGGAGCTTACATGTTCTCCTTGGTCTTTCTTTCTTCCAACATCCCAAATATGTGTGGTTTGCTGGATTGGTAACTGGACAAGGAGGGAGTGTGAATGTGTGGGTGAACACCACTCGGCCCAGCATTTTATTAAGCTTTGATTCCTGCCTTGTGCTCCCACAAGCTTGCACTGGATGAAATGGCTTCAGAAAGTGAGCAACATATGAGCAGAATTGTTTAAAATGTACTTATGTTTCTATTTAAAACATTTTGGAAATATGAAAGATACCCTATTCCCAAAAACATCCTTAATTGCCACATCTCCAAAACAATTTAATTACAAAGTACATCTTTGGTCCTCCTTGAGGTGAACTGGTCCCCCAGCCACAGCTGTTTCCTACCTTGTGTTGCCAGGATCCTGAATTGGATTATTCAAATTTGACAAAGTAATATAATAATATCTTTGATTCCAAATAAAAATAAGCTACAATTTATTTTTACAAATCCAGTCCCCTCATCTCTGGCCAGGTTTCAACTTCTCTGTTTTCTTGTGTCTTCTCCACGTACACCAGTTTCTTACAACATGCCAAGGATGTGCAACTCAGATTAACACACAGCTCTTATTCAGCTCTGTGAGGGTGTTGGTAAGAGTGTGCCTTACACCCAAGTGGCACCCCGTGCAAGGAGGTTATTCTGTCTTGTGTCCAATGCTGCTAGCGTAGGCTGCATTTCTCTGTGGCACTAGACAGAATTAAGTGTGTCGGAAAACGGATAGATAAATGAATGAATGGAAGGGTGAATGAATGATTTAATGTGTGCACTAAAAGGATGACTGAATGTAGTCTATTTGATGACTGTGTCATGCATGTGGACACCCCCCCCCACTGGACTTTGTTGATGCTTGCAGTACCAAGTGGGTGGGTGGGTCCATAATAACTGTATTGTCTCTTTCTTCCTCTTCATCGCTGAGACACTGGCTTAGAAACCCAACCCCTTCTGGACCCATACTATAAGTATCGATGTCCCCAGAAGAAATGGTGTCAGACTAGAAGCAATAATCCTGCATGTCCCTGAACCTGATCTGCTCAGCAGAGCCTTTCCTTTAGAGAAGCTAATTAGGACTATTTAGGCAGTGCTTATGCTTATTTTCTGTTCTTGTGCCTACAAGCACTTATTTCAGGTCCTTTTTTTTTTGACCCGGATCTTAAACAGGGTGGCCCAGTTCATTCCTCAACTTTCTCTGAGAATTCCTCTGCTCTTCAGTCCCTTTATAACTGAAAATGTGTGGACAAAACAGAGCTGCAGCAATGGTTCTTACTTCCTTCAAAAGTTCCAGGTTTACTTCAGCCCAGTTAGTACCTGTATGAAATATAATGTTTTGCTTGGCTCTCTGTTACCCCTTAAAAGAGGGGACCCTGTGAACAATAAAGTTTGATTCTAAGCTAAACAATGTGGCCTCTCATGCCTTTCTTCCCATTGTGGGTTGGATTTAGTCACATTGAATTTCTAAAGGACAAATTTTGCAAGTTAATTTTCATCTAGACCCTTTTAGCGAAATGTAATGGTGCAAAAAGGGCATACAGTGTTGCCAAACCCTTATGGAGCAGTGTTTCTTCCTTTCCACCCCCCCAAGAAAGTTTTAAAAGTCTGATTTCAATGAGGTGCACAGTTTTAAAATCACATCTGAAAAGAAGTTTAAGAAAGCATTAGTTTTGTGAAACTCTATGTTAAAGAAAACTTAGTGGTTTCATTCACCACTACCTATTATTTTGTGATATTATATTTTTCATAACATACAGTAGTAGATTCATGCTAACGAACAAGGACAATGGTGGCGTGAAAATAACTCTGAAATGAACTGAAAACACCACATTTTTTATCAAATCAAAACCTTACATTTAAACAAAAATGCATTCATGCATCTATATATCATTACTAGATAGATAGATAGATAGATAGATAGATAGATAGATAGATGATACTTTATTAATCCCAAGGGGAAATTCACATACTCCAACAGTAGCATACTGATAAAAAAACAATATTGAAGCTGCTCCTCTGTATGGAGATAAGTGTGATAGACAAAAACCACAATTGTCATGAATCTCTGGCTCCACAAAATAGAGAAGTAATTAAGCAAGCAGTGAGAGCTGATCTCACTCAAAGCAAGCATCACCCAGAAAAATGGAAGGCTTAGGGCCCTACTAGGCCTCAAAATGAGGAAATGTTTTAAAGTTCAAAAATGGCAAATACTCCTTTAAATTCTTGAAAATGTCTCAACAGGAACAACACCATGTAACTCTGGCTGAAGCAGAGACAAATCCCACAAGGAATTTTTATAAAATTAAAATATTATTAACAAAATAATACAACACAATAAAATGCTCAAAAGAGGCAAAAAAGGAGAAGCCTAAAATTGGACTACGCCCAAATATGTAAATCAAAAATCAAAATTCTTAAACTGAGCAAAAAGTCTAAATACAGAGAGTTCAACGAAATGATAATCATGAAGAGGAGAATTCACCAACACCAATCGCATGCAATGTACTGTGAAGGACTACATTTCCCATGAGCCTTTATAGAGCTGGGCGGAGTCTCTCAATGGTGATAGACAGGTGACTGCCTCTTAGGGAAGAACCCACAAAAACACAAGGGACTTGGTGGAACAAGCATCCATTCATAGGAATAAAACACTTAATAAAACTGATAAAAAGAATTATATAAATAATAAGCATAAATAACATTAACAAAATTATAATAACCATAAATTAACAAAAATGACATAAAATGTAATTTAAATGTAAACCAAACTTAACCATAACAACAATGAAATAAAACGAAACACATTTTTTTAGCATACACAAAGTCACTTTTCAGAATATTGTAGAAAGAGAATACCTGAGGATGGAGTTTGTAACTTTTACTCTTTCTTAATGGTAGACATTTCTTCAAATCCATTTTAGGATGAGGCAGTTGCAATTTTAGATTTCAATATTAATACACCATTGTGATTTGTAGCAGCTTATAATACAGATTGAATGAGTAAACTTTGAGTCATCTTTATGCAATTATTGAATACTGCCACTGGTGCTGTATCCTGTAATAATAATATGAAGACCTGATTACTCAGTCCCCAAACACCCCAACTCTAGGTGCTTGATGCTTTCTAGGGTCCATAGATTTGATTATTCAAAAAGCCATCCAGATTATTAACATAGGACTGAACATCTGCTTGTGAAACCACACAAAACTAAGAACCACAAAGAAGCAGTGTTCATGGTTCCAATTCAGCAAGGAATCACCACAATTATGGAATCCAATTCTAAGAGCCGATCTTAGAAAGTTAATGCCTTAAGTTAAACTCATATTAGTGCCTGCTTAATTAGAAAAGAATACAATTTTCTTTCATACCTATAGATTATGGTATAATCTTTACCCCATGTTGTCAAAGTGAAATAGAATAGACCCATTTGCAGTTTATAAATGGGTAGGCATACAGTTTTCTGACCGTTTTCAAGTGGTTCAAACTTAAAGAATAAATAAGCTTTAAAAAGAACTTTTCTTAAACAAGAACTTTTTTTTCTTTGCTTTGGAATAACAACTTTTTCTCTATTTTTGTGTGAACTGTTTTACCTTGAATTTTTACTAAAGTTTTTAAAAAACAAAGATATTCTTCAGTGGAATCATTTCAATACATCAAGATATTTCCATAATCCCATGAAGCATACTAAAGCTGCACAACTTTATAATAGGTTTATTTTATTTATTTATAATACATTTATTATATATATATATATATATATATATATATATATATATATATATATATATATATATACTGCTCAAAAAAATTAAAGGAACACTTTGAAAACACTTCAGATCTCAATAGGAAAAAAGTTCTGCTGGCTATCTATACTGATATGGACTGGGTAATGTGTTAGGAACAAAAGGATGCCACATCATTTGATGGAAGTGAAAATTATCAACCTACAGAGGACTGAATTCAAAGACACCCTGAAAATCAAAGTGAAAAAAATAATGCAGCAGGCTAGTCCATTTTGACAAAATTTAATTGCAGCAATTAAAAATCTTATTCAGTAGTTTGTATGGCCCTCACATGCTTGTATGCATACCTGATAACATCGGGGGGCATTCTCCTAATGAGACAATGGATGGTGTCCTGGGGGATCGCCTCCCAGATCTGGACCAGGGCATCAATGAGCTCCTGGATGGTCTGAGGCGCAACCTTGCGGTGTCCGATGGACTAAACATAATGTCCCAGAGGTGTTCTATTGGATTTAGGTCAGGTGAGCGTGGGGGCCAATCAATGGTGTCAATTCCTTTATCCACCAGGAACTGCCTGCATACTCTTGCCACATAACGCTGGCCATTGTCGTGCACCAGGAGGAACCCAGGACCCACTGCACCAGCATAGGGTCTGACAATGGGTCCAAGGATTTCATCCCGATACCTAATGGCAGTCAAGGTGCCGTTGTCTAGCCTGTAGAGGTCTGAGCGTCCCTACATGGATATGCCTTCCCAGACCTACACTGACCCACCACCAAACCGGTCATGCTAAATGATGTTACAGTCAGTATAATGTTCTCCACGGCTTCTTCACACCCTTTCACATCTGTCACATGTGCTCAGGGAGAACCTGTTTTCATCTGTGAAAAGCACAGGGCTCCAGTGGTGGACCTGGCAATTCTAGTATTCTATGGCAAATGCCAATCGAGCTCCATGGTGCCGGGCAGCGAGCACAGGGCCCACTAGATGATGTTGGGCCCTAAGGTCAGCCTCATAAAGTCTCGACATTCAC
Source organism: Polypterus senegalus (assembly GCF_016835505.1). Classification (NCBI taxonomy): domain Eukaryota; kingdom Metazoa; phylum Chordata; class Cladistia; order Polypteriformes; family Polypteridae; genus Polypterus; species Polypterus senegalus. The sequence goes on along the minus strand of NC_053156.1, from coordinate 101,008,932 downwards.
ACCAGTGGCCTGCTGGAGGTCATTTTGTAGGAGTCTGGCAGTGTTCATCCTGTTCCTCCTTGCCCAAAGGAGCAGATTCCGGTCCTGCTGATAGGTTAAGGACCTTCTACGGCCCTGTCCAGCTCTGCAGGAGTAACTGCCTGTCTCCTGGGATCTCCTCCATATCCCTGAGATTTTACTGGGAGACACAGCAAATCTTCTGGCAATGACACGTATTGATGTTCCATCCTGGAGAAGTTGGACTATCTGTGCAACCTCTGTAGGGTCCAGGTATCGCCTCATGCTACCAGTAGTGACACTGACTGTAGCCAAATGCAAAACTAGTGAAAAAACAGTCAGAAAGATGAGGAGGGAAAAATGTCAGTGGCCTCCACCTGTTAAACCAAACCTGTTCTGGGGGTCGTCTCATTGTTGCCCCTCTAGTGTCCCTGTTGATAATTTAATTAACACCAAAGCAGCTGAAACTGATTAACAACCCCCTCTGCTACTTAACTGACCAGATCAATATCCCGGAACCTTCATTGACTTGATGCTATACTCTGATTAAAAAGTGTTCCTTTAATTTTTTTGAGCAGTTTATATTATATATTAGTTCTGCAAATTTTATTCATTCTTAATTTATGGTGTGCAACTGCTAAATGCAATCAGAAATAAAACATGCAAGAGGAATTTTAGTGTTCCTCATTTAAGTTGGTGTACTTAGCCCCTTGTTGGCGTAGTGAGCTGGCATGTACCTGACAATCACATAACCAAATGCAGCACAAGCAACAGCAAAGAAATAAACAGCTGTAGTGGCAGCAGTCGTGGTAGCTGCGGGATTGTCATATATGAAGAGTACAGTGAAGTATGTGCTTGCATATCCAACCAACATGCAGTATGTCACTTGGCCTTTGATGTTACGTTCAGTACATGTTGGGCTGGATGTGCAGTCCACTCAAACAGGATTTTATTTACAACATGGCAAAGGAGAGGAAAGCTTCTCCTAACAGATTTTTTTTTCTCCACAAAATCGTCAGGAACAGGAAAGGGTTGGATACCCAGAGTGCTGTAAGGTCTTTCACCAAAACCAAACTGCTAACCAGAATTGAAAGTCAAAACAAAGCAGGAAATTCAAAACCAAAACATTCTCACCTAGAGGTTTTTGTTTTCTTTCTTTTGTGTAATTAGGTCTCCTGCATATTGTCTCTATTAAATGGTCTTAAAGTTCTGACACTTCTGTGAGCAAGCAGCCCTCTTTTTGAAGTGCAATGCCATGATGTCATGTGCTGAGAGGCATCTGAAACATGGCAATGAATGCGGTTGCTTTAAACATTACAGCAGTGCCCATGGATACTTAAAATGGTGATAAAATGTTTTAAGAATACAATAAAAATTAATATTGAGTATAAAACAAAATGGATCAGACATTCCTAACAAGTGAATATGCTTGCTTGAAATTCTTTATTATTCCCGCATTTTGTAAGGTTTGCATGCTGGACCGGTAGGTTGGTAGATGAGTTGGCACTATAACTACAGCTTGTGCTCCTGCCTCATGGCTCCAAGTTCTCCAGTTTCACACCATCTCTGTCGAGTTCTGTCTTTTTGTTTTGTGGTCCCACATCCCAAAAATGTGAAGATTAGGTCGAATGATCCTTATACATCAGTGTTGTGTGGGGTCTTCAGTGTTCCTTGTAAATGGATTGGCACTGCATTCAGGTCCATAATTGGCTCCTGTATTGTGCCCAGTGCCTCAGGTATATGTTGTCATCCCTAAAAATGACTTCAGAAAATGGAAGGGTAAATCTGAGCGCGATCAAGTGAGGGTTAAATTTATTCTAAAGTAACCAAAAATACCCAGCGTTGGTTGGATGTATTCATATAGCAGTTCAAGGAAAGAAGAAAGATATGTAATTTGTTTTTTAAATGTTTAAATTAGTTTTTTTGTCATTACTGGTTGACATGCAAGTGTCCCATCTGTCATCAACAGCACTTTTCTAATAACTATTGTGGTGGATGGTTGGGGATCCTGTCTAGCCAGGAAGCCTGGAAGGACCAGGAGAGGGACAATACCTCCCTCTGGACCATGAGAGGGCAGCCACCCTGGTCTGCATTGGTGCCACTGCCAGTGGGCACCTGGAGTATTGTGGAGCCCTGGATTGCACACCAGGAAGTGCCGCCAGAAAATCATCGAGAAACACCTGGAACACATCCGGTGCGTTATAAAAGTGGCCGCTTCACTCCATTAGTCGAGTCGGACTCGGCTGTAAAGGACAGAGCTTGTGAGAGGAGGAGATGAGGCAGAAGACTTGGCGGCTGATTGGAGCATTGTGAGGTGCTGTATATTACAGTGAATATAATTAAATGTGTGTGTCTTTGGACAATTGGTGTTTGTCTGTCTGTGTATGGGGGCTGAGTTTCCATACTATCAACTATCTCTGCTTTCACAAGGTTAAGAATTTGTTCTTTTGTGGATGATTGGATTCCATAACTGTGGAAACCCCTTTCTGGTTTGGGACCATGAACGCTACTTCATTTTGGTTCCTCGTTTGTGTAGTTTCATGAAGAGATGCTCAATCCTACTTTTCGAAACTGGATTGGTTGTTAAATAGTTTAATCTATTGACAATTATGGTGTTGTATGGAGTGTAAAGGGTCCATGGCAGGTCAAAGTAGGCTGAAAAAAATAGTGCAGCTCAGATGTTGTGAGTGTAGGTATGCGAGGGAAAAGCCCAGCAATTGTGGAGAACTTGATGGGTCAACTGGCTAACTGCACGTTATGTGCACAAATGCAGTCAGTTTGTTCATCACGCATTAAATCGTTAAGTGCACTTGCATTCACTGGTTATAAAAAAGAGTTGGAGTATTATGGAAGAAAGAACATGGGAGATAAAACCTAGGAAAAAGGAGAGAACAGGATGAGGCTGAAGGTAGTGCAGAGGATAGATGGAAAGGTAGTCAGGGTGCCCCACAGCGGAGAAGGGAACAGCACTCCAGGACGAATCACACTTGCTGAGATGAAAAGCATGAACGATCAGGGCTCGTGAAGACCTGCGGACACTGAAGGGTGGCGGCAGGAAGGTCCCAGCAGGTACTGGCTGAGGTAGCTGAGACGACAGAGAGCCAGGTGGTTGACCGCATTTACTGGCATCTCAGCCCTGCTGTGAGACTCGGAAGGTATGCCAGGGAGAGACGAGTGAGAGTGGAAGCACTGAGGGAAGCAAAAGGGAGAAGATGATCCTGTCTGGGTTTTAACTGTTCAGTGGATCTTTTTATTGACTGGTTTTTATCTTCCCCAAATTATTTTATGGATTATTTATTGGACCTTTGAACTCCACCAAATTTTTGCACGCTGTTTCGATTGTGGTTAATAAACACACAATACACTTTCAAACCAAAACTTTGCACTCGTCCATCTTTAGTTCATGTCTATCAATATCCCGAAAAATGGAAGAAGCCAAGGCTGTTGGCACCCGAGGCATCACATGGCATGTCAGGGGAATCAAGGCTCATAAACATCGATGCAGGTCTTTTTAAAATTATAGGAGTGCGCACCAGTGCCGGTATTTGATTATGTTATAAAGATGATCTAAAATCGATTCAGTGTTGATTTAAAATGGCTACAAATCACGACGCTGTATTGACATCAAGGCCAAAAATTAAAAGACTCATCATAAAATGGACTTGTAGAAGTGTCTACCATCAAAAAACAGTAAAGGTTACTAACAGTCCTCAGCAACTTGGCATATGCTAAAAAATCATTCTGTTTCATTGTCGCTCATCTCCATTTGCACTTAGTAACAACAGCAACTTGACATGTGCAGAAAATAATCACGTTTCATTCTGCTTTATCGTAGCTCATCTTATTCGAACTTAGTAACCATATGCCAGTGTACATTTGTATTGGCTTTTTCAAAAACGTTAGGTTTTGCTTTAATAAAAACATAGTGCCCTCAGTAAATTTCACAAGTACAGTACAGTAAACCCTGGTTTATTGCAGTTAATCCGTTCCAGACTCTACCGCGATAAATGAATTTCCGCAAAGTAGGATTCTTTATTTATAAATCAAATATTTTCGCAGTTAGAACATAGAAAACCTGTATACGACCTTCTAGATAAGTTTTTTAACATTATTAGAGCCCTCTAGACATGAAATAACACCCTTTAGTCAAAAGTTTAAACTGTGCTCCCTGACAAGACAGAGATGATGACAGTTCCGTCTCACAATTAAAAAAATGCAAACATATCTTAGTCTTCAAAGAAGTGCACGTCAGGAGCAGATAATGTCAGAGAGAGAGAGACAGAGAGAGAGAAAAGCAAACAATCAAAAATCAATAGGGCTGTTCGGGCTTTTAAGTATGCGAAGCACCGCCGGACAAAGCAGCTGCAAGGAAGGGAGCAATGTGAAGGTAGTCTTTCAGCATTTTTTAGAGGAGCGTCCGTATCTTCTAAGCAAACAGCCACTGTGCAAACAGCCCCTCTGCTCACACCCCCTCCGTCAGGAGCAGAGAATGTCAGAGAGAGCGAGAGAGACAAAGAAAAGCAAACAATCAAAAATCAATACGTGCTGTTCAGGCTTTCAAGTATGCGAAGCACCGTGCGGGAAGCATATCGTATATCATGGAGGAGTTTTATTTAACGTAATACATGCTCTGATTGGGTAGCTTCTCAGCCATCTGCCAATAGCGTCCCTTGCATGAAATCAACTGGGCAAACCAACTGAGTAATCATGTACCATAAGACCCATTGAAATCTGCGAACCAGCAAAAAATCTGTGATATATATTTATATATGCTTACATTTAAAATCCACGATGGAGTGAAGCCGCGAAAGTCGAAGCGCAATATAGCGAGGGATCACTGTACACAATGCGGTGAAATTGCAATCTTCATGTCTGACCAACAATGACCAGGCTGCCACTGTCCTAATCCGGTGACACGAATCTCACACTACTGATTGTGTATAATATAACATCACAAACTAATAGGTAAGTTGCAAACTGCCAAGCTTCCTTTTGCTAACAGTTTTGTGAAATTGATGCTAAACTTCATTTCATATGTAATTTCACCATCAAGAAATAAACATTGCAGCTTAAAGGTTTGGCAATACCATAGACCATTTTTACACCTGTACATTTCACAGAAAAGGGCGCAGATGAAAATAAACAGGCAAAACCTTTTGGAAATTCAACAAACCTAAACACAATCCACAATGAGAAAAAAATGACAGATGAAAGCTGTAATTCAGTAAGGCAATGAAAAGAAGAAAATGCTGTACCTGCAGTCTTAGATGAGATCCCACATTAGCTGGTACAAAACTTTGTGTGAACTGGTAATGGTATCCTTCCCATCAGCACGAGTGAACTCTTGCTGCCTGATGGGAATTGTAGTCCCCACATCAGCGCTGGCTTTTTTTGTTGCCCCTCTGTTCACCTGAAACATAGCCTAGATTTTACATTGGATCAGCTACAACAGTTCAGTTTCTTTTGTGCAATCGGCAAACAAATAACCAGAAAGTTAATGATTTTATTGATTGAGATTAGCAACGAAAACATTCATTGAAACATACATAATCTCTTCTTATTAAATAATTCTATAGTTAAAATATTTCCTTTTGCTGTGTTTTTATCAGGAAGGCCTTGTTCATTGCTCACTGTTTAAGGCTGATTTCTATGCATCTGTGTCAAGTTTGCTTGCACCAAAAAAAAAATCAGCAAATTGCTCCGATGAACAAAGTGAAAAAAAATCAATCTGCCATTGCATAACGATTCAGTGCAGTGCGACAACAGAAGTGGTCTGCGTTTTTTCACACTTGTCAATACTCACTTCTGAACTGGTGCTCTTGTGGTGTTTGTGGCTTCTCGTCGTCTCGGTAAGCTGCATTCCTCTTTCTGTTTAATATTCTGTATGCAGAACAAATGGGAGCAGTGAACGCGTATTCAACTTACTGCTCGCTGCTGCTGCTTATGTTGTGTGCAAAGTGGCATGTTTAAGAGTAAAAAAAAGAGTATTTAATATATAATATACAGACAATGTGTCTGTATAGAGCACATAAGAGAGTGTACAATATTACGAAGAGATTACAAGATGACCAGATCAGAACAGAGTGTATTAGAAAACTTACAGCACATCAACACAAGACAGTTCAAATGGCTATTGTGAAAGATTTTTATGTTCACTCTTGAATGAGCACTTGCTGCCTAAGGTGGAGTCTTGAAACATCTCATAGCTTTAAAAGCACTGATCCAGTTCCCAGTCCAGCTCGCTGGGTGACCCTGAGCAGATCACTTAACTTGTTGGCACACAGCGCACTGCACAGACAAAAACAGCAGCAAAGCCAAAGAGGTCCACTTTAGCTCACCTCAGGCTTACACAGTGAAAGTATGCTGAAAGTGAAGAGCAGGGGTCTAAAATGCCTCAGATGGTCGGAAGACTTTCAGCTTCCATTTTATTGTAGAAAATTGCTGATCAAATTTTAACAATCGTGGTATGTTCCCAGTATACAGTTACTGGAATTTTAGCACACTGTTAACCTTTTCTGCTAGAAAAGTATTGTAACAATGAGTGGCAAAGTTGCTTCTCACAGATCCTTTGTCCATAATTTGAATTCTATACCCTGTTGCCATCTGTACGTTTGTATGAGCTTTTCTGCTGGTACTCTGTTTTTCTTCTCATTTCCCAAAGATGTGCATTTAAGATTCACTAATCATTCTATACTGACTCAATGTAAGCGTGAATGTGGGGCTGCAATCATCCAGCATTAGGTCCTGCTTTCAGTGGGATGCTGCCAGGATAGGCACCAGCCTCCTGTAGAAATGAATCGGATGTTATGTTATTCTCACTTCGGTGCAGTGGTTAGCAACTCTCAACTCCAGGAGACTGAATATGAGTCTGGCTTGTCTGCCCAGCTTGTCTTTACATTAGCTGGTAATGCAAATTGGCCCAAAATGATTGAGTGTGGTGGGCTCACTGACCACTATAAACCGAGTGTGGTGGGCTAACTGTCAACTCGTATAAACTGACGGTGGGTTCACTGGCCACTATAAACTGACTTCGATGGGCTAACTGTCATCTATAAACCGAGTGTGGTGGGCTAACTGGCAACTATAAACTGAGTGTGATGGGCTCACTGATCACTATAAACTGACGGTGGTGGGTTCACTGGCCACTATAAACTGACTTTAATGGGCTAACTGGCCACTATAAACTGAGCATGTGCCCCACAGTGGACTGGCTCCCCATCCAAGGTGGTCTCTGCCTTGTAGTCACTGATGCTGGAATTTTTTTCTGCATCCCTAGAAGGGATAATAAGTACAGAAAATGGATGAATTGTGTTCTCATGTTGCCTAATGTTATTTCAGTAATTGTGTGAATATTAAAACAAATACAAACTTACCTTTAAAACTTAATTAGTACTGTAACTCACTTGACATCTGATCAACTCCCTTTGACCCTGACAGGAATTAAGTGATTTTGTGCAATGAATGGATATATGCTGACAAGAAGGAAATCAAAGATCTCTTTGTTATGTGTCAAGCTGGGTTTATATGCATTTCTGTTTCATTGTTGTTTTTAATATACATTATATATTCTGTTATGATTTAGCATTTTTGCATTGTCTCTTTAAATGTTCTTATGTTTTGCATTTACTTATCTGGCTGAGTCAACACATATACGTTGTTCCATTTCTTTTGTTTTTTTCCATTTGGTTCACAGGCAGGTGAAATGATTTGCTCAGGTAACACAGTGGCAGTATCAGGATTTGAACCCAAAACCTCAGAGTTTGAAGTCCAAAGTCTTAACCACTATGCCATACTGTCACTGGAGAGTGGTTGGAACCCCAGGAGGCGGGGCCACCCTGACATCACTGCTGCTGGGACCTTCCTCTGGCTATGCATCGAGTCAGAGCAGATCATTGAGTTAGTTAGGTGTCTTTCTGGTAGTATTGTTTGTGGTTCATGAAGTTTTTGTTTCTGTTATTGGGTTTTGCCTGTTTATGGTGTTCTGGGACTTGACTGGTATGGATTGCCATTTTAGGCTAATTCATTTTTTGCTTATTTTTCCACTTTTGACCATTTTGGTATAGTTTTCTATCTATAGACCAGAGCTTTTATGGGTTCTCTCCCTTGTTATGAATTTTTATTAAGTTTGGGACTTTAGGACATATTTTCAACTTCTAAAGCCTGCTTCCCATTTTAGGCCTGTGTGGGCCACAGCCCAAAGGTAGCAGTAGGGAGCTGGCAGACTTCGGATGATCGTATTTGAGGTAAGCCAGTGAGGTTCTAGTGCTCTGTGGGACCTACTCACTCTTTACATGTTACAACACTACCAATAGAGAGCATCTGATTAGGCAGCACACAAGGGATAGTCATGTTACTACATATGCCATTACATTTTACGATAGGCCCTTTGGCCTTAATCTGCAGAACATCAAATGCCTGAGCTACTGAAGACCATGGATCTTCACAGGTTTATTTTCTCCAAGATTTGGGTTCCTGGAGTTTTTGTTTTCCCTTCCTCTCTTATCATTTGGCCATAGCTAGTGTTAAAAAATAAACTAAACCTTATTTCTTACATAATAAATAGGTAATGGTTTTAAGAACTTCTTACATAATGTTATTATTATTACAGTTTCATGAAATTATTATGCTATGGTCAGGGTTTCATCATCCCTTGCTCAAGTGTCTATTCCTTTTATTTCATCTTTTTGTTGTCTCTTAAATATTATTTTGAAACATTTGTTAATGGATATGTATTTGCTTCCTTTCTTTATTGTATAATTTATTTATTTAATGCTATCTTGTATGTAAGCATTTCATATTTTCTTTTACTTTTGTTGTTATTGCTTTTGTGATGCTCCTTGTATTCTGTATATTGGATTTTGGCCACGTCCTCCTTTTTGGGCAGAATTAATAATCTTGAGGATGATGATATGTATTATTTTACGATAAAAAAGACCATTGGCATTTTGTTTACATAACAGTTCAGTTAATTAATTGCCAACTGCTGGGGTAGAACCTTGACCTTAGTTTTAATTGAAAGCTTATGGTGTGATACAAGCTGGTGATGCACAAAATATGGCTAGCAGCAACCTCTGCAAAGTTGTCAGGATTTGTGCCTTTCTTACACTTAACTGCATTGGCAAATTGATTGTGAAGGTTATGTGGTAGAAAGATAAAGAAGAGCACCAACATCTACAAAGAGTGAAGCAAAAAGCCAAATATGTGAAAGAAACAAGAAGAATGATAGCTTCAGCATCCATTGCTCATCAAGCACATATGGCATGGCAACCTACTGGTACTCACAAACTGCTGGGAATGGCAACTTGATTTTAGGAGGACCAGAGATCTACATGTTTTCTAGTGATTTTATTTATATTATCTAGTAATAAATAATGCTAACCAAAGCAAAGATCAAACAATTGCACGCAAGACTCCAATTAAGTCTCCGTTTCTCACACTCAAGACTCCAATGTTTCTTTCTGCCTCCTTTGAACTTATGCAACGTCTCATCTGTTCAACCTCAACAGTCTGCTCATTGAGAGGACATGTCTTCCTGTAAGCACAGTCAACCATTAATTGACTTGTGTCCCCACTGCCGTCCCTCGGTATCCAGGGGAACACTATGAGTTCTACTCTCTTCTCTCCCTGCTATCTCTCAGCATTCCGTGAGATCTCCTAGAGCTTTTGGGTCTCACCTGCTCCATGGCACTCAACAGGAACAACCCTACACAATGAGCTCGGTCAAACTGCCTTACCTTAACCTTTCTTGTTTCTATTTGTCTGTTTTATTTCATTCTGTCTGTTATTAGACGCAACTGAGAAGGCAAATTTCATGTTTTCTTGTGTAAACATCTATATATATAATTCACTAAGGCAAGACGACCATGGAAAGCACGCCGGAAGGGGCGTGGATTCACTAAGCCGCCGACAAGTGAGACACCTATGGCGCACGCAGGAAGGAGCCACGCCCACCAACTCCAAGACCATTGGATACGATGACAACTCGCAGAGCCACGCCCACCAACTCAGACACGATGACACAGAAAAAATGGCGTCATTTATAATTCGTCTGTCGTAGAGGTCACATGCAGCACCGACCCACTCTGACTGTTCATAGAGGCATGTTTCTCGCGGAGGTGAATCACCATATGCAGTGTGTAAAACGGTTTGCGAGGGGTATCCCATGGGATCCTTAAAACATTCCTTTATAACTGAGGTTAGAACACAATGAAGTAAGCAGTCTTTAAAAAACGAGTTTTCGGTTATGACACACGACCGCGTGACCATAGCAAACTGTTTTACACGCTACATACAGCAATTCGCATCCGCAACAAACATGCGTCTTCTTAGATACTCCTGCACTTTGTGCACACCCCCCTCCCACCGTGGTCGGGTGTCTTGGTGGATTATATATAGAAAGGCAGCCAAAACCGCACAGAGCAATGAAAAGTCTACGTGAGTCACAGGTGCATCTGAACTGTACAAAGACGACACATGAGCAGGCAGTGTATACTGAACGAGAAATCAGCAGACTAGCATGACGGAGGGAGCGGAGTGGATGTCCTTCTCCTCTCCTCCCGTTCCACCCTGAGCGCCGCACTGACGATTGTGTGTTGGTTCGTACCGTGCATTGGTTAAAACCCATGAAGGAAGCAGTCTTTAAAAACCAATAAGCCCTGTGCCTCTGTTTCATTACCGTCTCACCTGCTTCACCAATGCAGGCCCCGCAACAGGGCAGCCAACTGGGTAACCAAAGTCTTTGGGTTCAGGGGGAGTATGGTTACAAAGCTGAAACTTAAAGGAATTGACGGAAGGGCACCACCAGGTGTGAAGCCTTTCGCTTCATTTGACTCAACGCAGGAAACCTCACCCGGCCTGGACACGGAGAGGATTGACAGATTGATAGCTCTTTCTCGATTCTGTGGGTGGTGGTGCATGGCAGTTCTTAGTTGGTGGAGCGATTTGGCTGGTTATTTCCGAAAACGAACGAGACTCCCACCTGCCAAATAGTTACACGACTCAACAGCGGTCGGCGTCCAAATTCTTAGATTGACAAGTGGCTTTCAGCCACGTGAGACTGAGCATTAACAGGTCTGTGATGCACTTGTATGTCGGGTACTGCACGCGCGCTACACTGAATGGAGCCGTGCGTAAGCCGTTGAACCCCATTCATGATGGAGACCGTGGCTTGCAATTGTTCCCCATGAACGAGAAATTCCCAGTACGTGCGGGTCATACGCTCGCACTGATTACGTCCCTACCCTTTGTAAACACCCCCAAGGTCGGGTGACTTGGTGGTTTATATATAAAAAAGCAGCCGGAACCGCAACGAACAATGAAAAGTCTACGTGGAAACCGACTGAGGCGGTGTTTGGAAAATTAACAGTCAACGTGACTCACAGGTGCGTGTGGACTGTACACAGATGAAAGCGACTCAGGTAGGGAGTTGGGGGCGGGCACATAAGCAGGCAGTGCGTACTGAACGAGCGCACTTCGCTTTGGAAGGAGAAAGTGCGATGGCGCTCCTCCGGTTTTCAGTCACAGACAATTGTATGTTGGTTCGTAGCGTGCATTGTTGCAATGTTACTTTTCTTGGTGGTTTATTAAATTACGGATCTTTCAAATGTTTATTTTTTCCTCTGTGCTTAAAAATCATTTAAAAAGCGGCCTGATTGTGCGGCGTAGCACGGGTTGGCTAGTGACTAAATAAAGCAACCTTGAACCTTGAACCCCAGACATCATCCCAAACTGCCTGTCTCTTCTGTACAGCATCCGCTCTACCATGAAACAGACTCATCATTTCTCTCCCTTTCCTTTTTCCATCTTTCTCTCTCTTTGTCCGTTCTACTCAAGCTCTTTAGATCCTCTGTAGATGCAGGTGAGCTCCGCTTAATGACCCAAGGAATTTCAATGAGGTTCACCCACTAACCCTGAACCCTCATTTAAAATTCTGGGGCCACTTGGCTTCTCTCCCTCATTTACCTACACCCACCAAAACCGAGCTCACTGTTTTTATTTTAAAAAAATCTGCATACTGCCACGGACCCCCAACATGCATCACCACAGTCTTCCCCAACGGGAAGTGATTTCCTCATCTTGTTTTCCCTAACAGAAAATCATCTTCTCACCTGTGCTATGCTGTGGGACCACATCTGCATATCATTTTAGCAAATCATCAGGATCAGAGTGGGGACGCTGGCCTTTGTTCACGTTTGTTAAGCTCATTGTTGGTTTTCAACTTCTGTATGTGCCCTTGCTTTAATTCAATTTGTTTTTTGAGCTTTTTTACTGTCATTTTTGACTTCAGATATTTGAAATGTGGACTGACTTAGTTAGCTTTTGGTCTGCCTCTTGTAGGCAAACAATTTTCTAGCTATATTTGTTCTTGGTTTGTGTCATAGAAGACATATGTTGACTGGCATACCAGCCACGAAGCCATTATAAAAGTAGGATATGGATGGACTGGGTTGGTTAGTAGTACCTTTCCCAGATAGGAAGGCCATTATGAAGGTAGGACAGAAGGTGACTGCCTCCCAAGGCTTTGTGTTCCCCCAGTATGGCTCCAGTTTGGACATCCGCAGAGCTGCGTGAGAGGACCTGTTAGGGTGCTGCTAGGGGAAGCTTCTGGGAGTAGACTTCCCTATTACGGAGCAGTTCCATCGGACCTGGAAGTGCTTGAAGGTGGCAATCCTGTTGCACCAGAAGTACGTCAGGGTTCATGTTTAAAAGTCAGTGTCCGGAGGAAGACTTGCTTGGAGGAGAGTGGAGCTGGAAAGGAAAGGAACAGAACAGAATTATGACCGATTTATCAGGTGCTAAAAACCTGTAGAAGGTATTTTGTTTGAATAAAAAATCCATTCTTGAACCAATGACTGTATGGTTTGATTGTGTTTGGGTGTCACATTTGTTTATTTTTGAATATTTTGTTAATACATTCTTCAAATATAGTAAGAAACTTTTTGGATTTTTATGGATCAGTCTTGTCCATTGTAGCCCGTGTAGGCCACCAACCCTTCCTCTTGAGCAAGGTTGATTGTTTTTTTTGTTTTTTTTTAGTGACTTTTATGGGATGGTCAGTTCATAACAGAAATGTGTTATATAAATAAATGTATTGTTATTATTGAATTAATGTCTTGCCAACAGCTGGTTCTGGACTTGCATGGAATGCTCTTGAACTAACCTTCTGCTCCATCAATGTAACAAGTGAAAAACAAATTCTGTAGCCCTTTTTGTTCATTAAAGCACAGTTGACTTATTATTGACTTATTGCACACAGATGCAGGCAACATTTGTTCAGGTTGGGCAAGAGAAAGTTATATGACTTGTTCACTTTCTCACAGTGACACGGTGGTTTGTGACTGACCACATAACCTTTAACTCTTTAGCCACTTGACCACATTGCCTGACAGCTTCAAGCTTTGGTTCCACAGTCAGATTTCACTGCCCTTTACAGAACTTTTTTCCTTCTTGAGTTCATTTTGTAGCAGTTACACCTGGCTCCCACACATTTGAATGACTAGATATATTTTGTTGCACTATATCTGCCAACTGATTGTCCCAAGTGAAAACACAGTAGCTTTTGTTGCATGTAATGGTGAGGCAGGCTTAGTACACCTCTTGATTCATAGCAATTTGTTTTTTAGCTTTGTCGTCAGTTTCACTTTTAAGTTTTGTGACAGTATGTCTCTTGATCAACACCTTTCTGTTCACAACTGAGTTTCGTTGTCACTCCTAGCTGCGTTTTCATGAGCAAACAGGCATTTTCTGGACCAGCCACCCGCCATCTTTTCCACTTCTCAGCAGGCATTTCAGAGGGGTTGCATTGGAACTAAAAAAAGTAGGTGGGCTCTACCTGTACTGTGGTCCCAGTAGATTACCCTGGCACATGATGATACTGTGTAGTCCTGAAATCAAAGTTTAGTGTCACTAACGTAACATTTTTTATGTTTTCAGATGCATTCGTGTTAGTGTGGGCTAAGCTTCAGTAGAATTCCTTCAGGTGATGGCAGCATGATAAACAATTGCACCTAAAGGCTCCTGTCTCCTGACTGCCCCAAAATGGAGAAGTCATTAAATTCCATCGGGAGTTTATTGCCATAAATATTCATGTTTTGTTTGGCTCTTTTAAAAGCTACTTGTCAACTTCTAGTCATGTTTGCTTTACATGTGACAAGGTTACTACTACTTCAGACACAGGGGGTGACTCCACAGAATATCATGACCATCAAGCCATTGTGACATCTGTTGTCCTCTGTTGTCCTCCTGAGCCCTGACCTGCCCACCCAGCACACCCATGGCAGCTTCAGAGCAAGTGTATTTGATCCCTTCTGTGCCGTACAAGACTCTCTGGATCAAGACTGTGTGACATTATTAACTGTTCATGGGGTTCTCTCTAACTGTGTTTGCTTTCGAAAACTTTATCTGATGTGACTGGCCAGCACTTGCTTCCCCTAACTGTTATGAAGAAGTACTTTTCCAACAAGCTTTCTCTTTTTGGCTCTCCATGTTTCCCAATTGCATCTTCCTTTGCTATCATTGTGGAAGCTGAGCAACCTCTTACATATCTTTGACAAGTTTTTATAATCCAAAAGAAAGCTTGCCCATATTCTTGTTTGGATAATTTAAGATCTTTAATTTATGGGCAGACTGTGTTACCTGAAATGAGTCATCCTGCTTATGGGTGAGAGTGACATAAGTGACATTGACGGGTAATGTAGGCATAGAGTATTAATAAGAGGAAACAGGTGTTAGGCTTGTAAAGTGAGATCACATGTGCTGAACAGCAAATTATGGACAAGAAATCCATTAGAAGGAAGATGAGTAGGGCTTGTGATAGATAGGGGGCGCTGTCAGACACCAGATAAAAGTCCAAATAATGGATTTATTATAATAATACAGTGCACAAAGCACCCTCCACTCCACAATGCTCATAAACAATCACTAATCAATACAATAATCAATAATCCTCCACACCTCCCAGCAGCTCAGTCACCCTTCGTCACAAATCGGCTCTCTGCTGGGATCTCCCACAGTCCTTTTAAAGTCCATGACCCGGAAGTGCTTCTAATCCCCCCAGTCCATATGATTCTTAGCACTTCCGGGTCAGATCAAAACTCCTCTTTTCTTCAGCCCGGAAGTACTGCATATCATCTCTTCCGTTCCTGTGATTGTGAATTACTTCTGGGCTACATGGAAAGTAAAAGCCCCTGGGCCTCCCTGCAGCATCTCCTGGAGGCTCCCACAGTATCCAGCAGGGCTGTGAAGAAAAACTCCAAGGTCCATGATGCCCTGCTGGAATTCGGGGCACCTCCATGTTGCCGGAAGGGCTCCATCTGGCGGCGTGGGGGTATTAGTCGGGGTGAATGGCCGGCCATATACCACAGGCTAAAAAGACTGAGTTGTTCGAGTACAAAATGGCACAATAGGAATAAGATGAGCTGTTTAGACTTGTTATGACATTGTGCAAGTTTTTAAGATCCTGTGCAGATGAATTTGAGTAATGTGAATTGTAGAAGACTGATACACTGGAGAACATTAAAAGTTAAAGTAGCCATGCTTCCCTTGTAGTTTTACCATTTAGCTTCAGTAGACACCAGTGGTATGTAATGTATAAATGCAAGTATTACTGTATATGTATGTATTCTGTATTAATGTCTTAGATGTTGTAGTGAATGGACAGGTGTTCTGACTGGGCCATAATGGATGAAGTGCAGCCTGGCTGGGATGATTCCCAGTTTTAATTTGGGAGAGGCCATAATAGAAGGATTTGGGGATTGTGTATATCAGGAACAATTTCTCTCCTAACATGAGAGGTGGGAGTGTTCTACCAGTTTGGATACCCACAACACCGTGCGGGTCTTGTAATTAGGAAAATCAGTCCTGTCCAGGAAAAGACCTTGCTGTTTTATGGGACTGCTTGACCTGGACGTACTTCTGTCATCCAACCCAATACTGCTGGAAGTACTCCCAGGTTCTCCATAAAAGAAGCCTCTCCGCCTCGGAAAGGCAGTCAGAGTCGGGAGCTGGTGGACGAAGCTTGCCAGGAGGGGAGTGGAGGAAGGATTGTAACTGGGCTGCTGATTGTAAAGTTCAAGATGAAGCCTGTACAAGGCATTCTGTTTAATTGAAGGTCTTTTGGACCGGGGACTTATGTCTACGTTGTTTGTGTCTGGAGATTGGGGTTCTATCACACTCCCTGATGGACACAATATTTACAATATTGGTACTTTATATGTTTCCGAGGTCAAAGAATGAAAATGTATAAAAGTTAAGACTGCTTCCTGCCTTGAACCTGCTTTAAAATATTGTGAGACTCTTCTGAATTTTCCTTTAGGAAAAGTTATAGCACTGAATTTCACTGCACAAATTCTAAAAAGCTGATTGTTAATATTTGAGAAGTTACCAGTGTATCTTTTTAGCCTTTGTTCATAAGAAAAAAGAGAGCAATTGCTTCTAGATGAGAGTTAATGTGTAGTAGTAAGGAAACACCCGTGTATTAATCACCAACTCCAAGCCATGTTTTGTATGTGGCATTTCTTTGTATCTATGCATGATATTGACCGTTGCTGTCGGCGTCTATTTTTTGGTGTAACCAAACTTCTAAATACTGTATTTTATGGGATTAACACAGTTTTAGTAAAATTGATTTCATCATCAACATTATTACTTTCTCACTTGAGCCTGTTAATCCATTAGAGGCAGCATTTATGAAAGACCTTCCCCACATCGTCAAAGTCTAGTAATACTGTGTGTGCACCATTTATGAAAGCCAAGGGAGTACGCTCCATAAATTCTGTAGTACGTACACAGAGTTGGACATCAACGGGGACCCTTGGTTGTAGAAGACTAATTACTAACTAACTGTTCTGTGCCACATCAGGAGGAGATGTGAAAGCCACGTTGTCCGAGTTTTTGATTTGTTCATCATTAATCGTTGTCTCTTGTGTTTGTTCGAATCATTGTTAAGGTTTTGGGTTGTGGCTGCTGGTGTGCGTTCTGTCACCAAACAGTTAAGCTTAAAAGAGGCAGGTTTCTAAAGACGAGTGTCAGCTTTTATGAGTTGAGACAGTGTTCCGAAGCCATTAAGAAGGCTAACAGAATGTTAGGTTACATAGCGCCTTGATGTGTAAAGTACAAGTCCAAGGAGGTTATGGTCAAGCTTTATAATGCACTGGTGAGGCCTCATCTGGAGTAGTGTGTGCATTTTTGGTCTTCGGGCTACAAAAATGACATAGCAGCACCAGAAAAGGTCCAGAGAAAAGTGACTAGGCTGATTCCAGGGCTACAAGAGATGAATTGTGAGGAAAGATTAAAAGAGCTGAGACTTTTTAGGTTAAGCAAAAGAAAATTAAGAGGAAACATGACAGAAGTGTTTAAATTATGAAGGGAGTTAAATGTACAGTGGATCAAGACTGTTGCTTTAAAATGAGTTCATCAAGAACATGGGGATACAGTTAAAAACTTAAGAGTAAATTTCTCACAAACATTAGGATGTTTTTCTTTACACAGAGAACTATAGACACATGGAAGAAGTTATCAGGTAGTGTGGTAGACAGTAAAACTTTAGGAACCTTCAAAGCTCGACTTGACATTAAGTGGATAAGACTGGTGAGCTCCGTTGGACTGAATGGCCTGTTCTGATCTATATCATTGTTTTTCAACCAGTGTTTTAAAGCCTAGCAGTGCATCAAGAGAGCTACCCAGGTATGCAGTGAAAATAACAGTATAGCACACTTGGGTCTTAACCTGAGAGGGACAGGCTCTGCAGATGGTTGAGACCTGTCTAAGGAGGACAGGACTACCTGGAGAAGCTGGCACAAAAGCAGCTCTGCGATTGCTATGTTAGAGCACTTTGGACACATCTCCTGGCTGCTGGAGTCCACCAGCCTGGGTGTGTGAACCTCAAAGGGCTAGTGATGAGTGGGCATATGAGCTGCTTTTGAGGCAGAGAAGGGCAGGCAAAGAGACTAAGCAGCTGAGAGATGCCACTAAAGTGCTCACTAAATGCTGTGTCTGCCATAAATGTCGAGGTGCTCTGATCTCGGAGCTGCTTTTTTACTGTCTTCTCTGGTAGTCTTACTCCCTTCTGACAGTTCAGTATGTGTATGAGATACAATAATGTGTTTGTAGGTAGTAAAATAATGGTGTGCCTTGGGATGTTTTTGATTACAAAAAGTATGTACTACAGAAAAATAGGTTAGGAAACACTGGTCAAGATTGTTCTAATAGTCTAATGAGGTACTGCTCAGGACTTCATTCATTCTGAAAAGGATACACACTCTGTACTGAAATGAATACACTGTGCACAAATATAAAATGATACACTCATACAGAAAATGCATACATTTAATAGTGGACCTTACACTGGGTGTAACAAACTTGAAATTTGCTTAGAATGACTTCATTCACCTGGAACTGGCGTATAAATATGAGCTAAAAATTCAAACAAGTGAATGTGTTTGTACTGAGCTAGAGGTTTATCCAGAAGAACATCTCCATATAGAATGTACAGTATGCATTTATTTATGTCCTCTTATGATTTTTCCTGATCTTTTTGTGGAACTGCTTGGTGAATGTTAATTGTTCAAATCCGTTTGGAACTACGTTATTTTGCTGTTTGTTTATTCTTCATATCTGATCAAATCAACACCAACTCAGATGTTAAAATTAGTTTTTAGTTGTAGCTGTCTGGTGCTACTAAGATTCACACCGTTGAAGTGATGGTGAGTTACTTATTTTTTTGGTGGAGATTCCAGGGATGCACCCAGCCTTCACCTGACCCACACTCACAAGAAGAGGCAAAGAACAACCAAAAAGAAACAAAAAAATTAAAGAATATATTAAACACTAATAAAGAAAATATAACTACAAGCTAAATAATCCCACCTCAGTCCCTTTACGGCGATGTACAGTACAATAAACACAAACAACCCACAACAATAAACACTCAAGACAATGTCCTTATACCGTCCAATACAGCAAGAGAAGGTGAAATGATATGGCGTGAAGATGAGAATCCCAAGAACATCTTCCGTAAAAAATGAATGAAACAGTCCTACCGGTAGTCCTGTGCGGTGAGGGGTGAGATTTCCAGGAGTGCTCCTTTTGAAGACACACGACAATTAATCCACCACTATAACACGACAGGAAGGCATAAGACAGTCCATTCATCTAACGTGAAACGATCCAGGGCACAATTGACTTTTCAGACAACACGTTGGACAGGATACACAAAACACAGATCTCCTTTTGTTCCGTCAGGCCTTCCACTGGCCTCTTTCGTCCCCAGCAGCCCCTGCTTCTGTTCTCATCATCCTATGTGGGTAATACCCTTGGGCTGCTGGGAAGTGAAGTTCTCCCCACGGTAGCAGTGCTATATTGTTCACATGCTCTGACACTGTGTCACACCCACGTTCTTTGTCAATATCACCAAAGTTCATTTTAAAACCCACCTTTGACATTCAAAGGTATCTCAAGAGCCAGCATCTATCCCAGCTTCATCAGGAACAAGCGGCAATGAGATGCCAATCCAACACAGTCAAATTCAGCTGCTTCTGTTACAGCAAACTAAATCGCCAGTGTCACACATGCACACTGGAGGATCTCCTCAGGGGTCTGAGCGAGGTATGTGATAACCCGCCTGGGGTGAGAGGGGGCACTGTCTCTGACATTCTCCTCTCCTTTGCTCCCTGCAGCACCAAGAAACTACCCAATGAGGGGACTTTAGCCCCGCCCCCTGCATTATAAGAAACTCAGCTGCCTGGAAGAAGGTGTCATTTCCACTAAGTGCATCCCGACAGACGGAGCTCCAGTGAACGACCCTTAATTTGACGGCCAAGAGCCTGTTACTTTGCTATTGTGCCCGAGAGGTGTGATTTTGTTTTGGAGGTGCAGTTATTAAAAAGGATGACTCAGTTGCTGTTCCAACTATTCCTTTGCACTGCAACCTGCAATTTTTGCATATGGCCACATCAGTTATTTTTTCTTAGAAGCATTAAAAGTGTATCTTTTATTTGAAAGACTGCACTGGCATCCCAACTATGTGGAGCTCTTGCTGTAATCGTAAGTTGCCTTGTGCAGCACTGGTGTCCTATGAAGGGCCATTTCTAGCTTTGTACCCACTGCCGACTAAAATGGCTGAAGATTCTCATGCTTTTCTTTGCTTTTCTCCCACATTGTAAGAATGTGTGTTGGTTTAAATGTCCTCTCTAAACTGGATCTTTATACTCCGCTATTCACTGTTGGCTCTGGCTAGTTGATAGAGAAAATGGATGAATGTGTTCAGTTTAAATTTAATTGTAGATTAGGAAAGGCCAACATTATGTGTTGTCTGCAGAAAAAAATGGAAAACTGATAGTCCAGTATTTGAGCGCATCTAGCCTTGACTTTCAAGCAGTAAACTGGCACCTTGATCAATACCCGGTTCCTGCTTTACCTCACGGCGTCGATCAAGATGTGACGAGCTTGTAAGTGGATGACAGAAAAACAAAAAGCCCTCTTAAACGGATCAAACATTTTCACTCTCATTTCCTTTCTTTTCTTATCGTACTCCTAGGGTGGGGAAAGCCCCAGTGTGCTTGAATGTCCTCGAGAGTCCTTTGAAAGTCATAAGGAGTGTGCTATTACTGTAAACCTGGTATATTTTACACCTACTTCTTTTTGTGGTTGATTTGCAGTCTAGATTTTTGCTTTTCCATGCTTAGCTTTTTATTCCTACAGTACACCTGAGAGGGTAGACTACGGATCGTGTGCTTCTGTCACGTGGCAAGGTTTTTACAAAATGGAAGTGTCTATAATAGCGCAAATGATTAAATAATTATAAGATGCTCAAAAATGATTTTTTTTAAGAATGCAGTGAAACGTTTTCCAGCAGAAGGTGTCCTCCCTTGTCTGCAGCATCCTCATTTGTCCTTAATGGCAGAATTAAAAACAATAAATAAATAAATTCATTTCATGTTGTGTTAATACATCCAGCTCTGTTCTGAATATCCAAGTATGATCAAAGTTCAGTCCTGTGTGCATCTGGGGGAGAGATGGCAGCAAGATACATTATGGGAAGAAAACAAACTCGTGGAGGCAGTGTGACACTTGGGGAAGTGTTCGGATGGGAAACTATGGTTCTTGGCATTCATTCATGTGGATGTTACTTCGACACATCCCACCTACCTAAAGATTCGGAGTTGCAGAGCACATACACCCCTTCATGGCAACAGTATTCCCCAATGCCAGCTAACTCTTTTAGCAGGATAATGCATCCTGTGCTCTGCAAAAATTGTTCAAGAATGGTTTGAGGAAAGACTCATCACTAAGAGTTCAAGGTGCTGAGATGTCCTCCAAATTCCCCAGATCTCAATTCAATCGAGCATCTGTGGGATGTGCTGATAAAACAAGTCCATTATATGGAGGTCCAGCCTCGCAACTTACAGGACTTGTAGAATCTGCTACCGATGTTTCATGTATAAAGGAGGAGGAGGAGGTTAGGAGCATGACAAACCTTGCTTAAATTCCATATTATAATTTTTCTTACACTTGAAAGGAAAAAAAGACATTTTGATTTTGGCTTGCTTAACCTGGTTGTAAGTACATTGCTAGTACCTGGGTAGCATCTTAAATATATAATCATATACAGATGATATGACGCAACTCAGGGTTGACTGTGAGATTCCTGACTGCACAGCCATTTCACGCTGAAAATTCCACTTGCCAAATACCCAACGCTTGTTATAAACCTGTGATAGAACAGGGATTGCTTCATTTCTGTGTGATGGTCTCCGTAAGGTGGGCACCAATGCAGAATACAACTCTAAGAGGGCAGACTTAGGAAGTCTAAATTTGCTTTTGCACTAATCATCATAATGAGCGAAAAAATCATTGCAATCCCAGAAAACTTGTTTTAGCTTGTCATTGGTGATATCCTCTAAAATAGATAACACTGCCATTGCAAGTTATGGTGTGACAGTAAGCATATGCATTAGACAGTATTACAGAGAACATGTTGATAAACTGGAAAATAATTTGTTTAAAAACATCAGACTGTGACTGACGTGTCATTGAAACATGCAATGAAAGGAGATTTTCTGTTCACTTAATTGTCCATCTGCCTGGTGTCTCTAAAATGCCAGCACTAGAAAGGTCTGCATTGAACTTGTACATGGTTGAAACTTTCTATAAATTTAAGCCAATTTCCAAGCCAAGTTTGTCTTTTAAAAATGCTGACTTTGGGTAACAAATAGTTTATGCATATTTCCAAGTACAATCAAGTTTTTTTACATGCAGCCCCTGGAACTTACTGGCTAGTTTAAAGAAAGGCCTTACCCCAGGCAGCCTAGCCCCGAACACCACAGACAGGCATTGAACTGCAGAAATGTGTAAATATTAAGAAATATCAATGCAATCATGAAACTTCATGGAAGATTAAGGAAGCATTTGTGCAAATGAAAGAAGGTATTCATATATATTATAATATATATATAATTATAATATAGAAAATCTCAGAAACCACAAGAAATCAAACAATATTTACATTAGAACTCTGCACTTGACAACACTCCATGATGCTCTGAGGAAATCCATTTCATCCACCTGAATCAAAAGGCAGAGGGTGGTCCCCCAGAAGTGATGTCATGGTGACTCCACCTCTCACAGAACCATAGCCAGGAGACAAATACACTCAATACAATATTACTAAATTGTATTCAAATAAAATCATATTAAAACTACATAAAACACTTGAAAGAAAAAGTTTATAAAGTAATAAAATTGAAAATAAATGAAAACTCATCGAGTACAAACCCTGGCTGTTACGTGACATAATTATTACCTCATTCATCTTCTAAGCTAGCTATTAACATTTCAAAGTTACAGAGGCCCAGAAACTATCCTGGTTGCACTGGGATAAAAGCAGGGTCCTCCTCATCCTCTGGACAGGATGCCACACTAATTTGGAATCCCTGAGGTGTGAGAGGTAACAGGTGTGCCTGGAGAAAACAAAGCAAGAACAAGCAAACTACTGGCAGTGTGCTGGTCAAGCACTGAACTCTGGTCTGTGGATTTGTAAGATAACAGCAACAACCGCTGAGCCACCACAATCATTCACAGTTTGCATATTTAACCTCTCAGTTTCCCCTTAATGCCTTGTATGTCAGTGTTACAAAAGTTGTGCTGCACAATCACCTTCCATCTTTACAGAACAACTGTAAGAGGAGTTTGGTAGCACAACAATTAGACCTTTTCAATACCTCTGCCATGATTATTACTCTTATCAGGTCGCTTTATAGCCTACTCTGCAGGAAGAAGTCTGAGTGTCTCTAGAAAAACATGAACATGGTGGGTAGGGCACGTGCTTGAGAGACTGGTAACCATTCAGACTTTAACCATTTTACCTATTATTTACAATAGTTATAATCAATATTGATAATTCAGTATTAATATAAATAATTAAAAAAAATATAAGCAATGTGGCGATGCATAAATATAAGGACAGCTATGGCAGTGGAAAACAACAGCAGAAAAAAAAATAAACCTCTGGGGTTCAAAGCCATTAGAAAGAGGAAGGTCAAAAGCCCAAGGGTCTAATTGGCCAGCGTTCTGAGAGGACATAATATGGATGGCTCTTTACCCGTCCAGGATGCCCTTATAATGGAAGGTCTGGCATTGATGGGCTGTCTGACTGGGTTGGAAAGACAAAGAGAGCCTGTCTTATGCTGACAGAGAAAACCCCAACACACAGGTTGGCAGTATTCCACTGATGGTGCTCCCAGTAGTATACCCACAAGCAACCTGGGAGATGTAATCCTCGTGCAGAACTCTTCTGAAGTACATGGGGACCACCAGGTGGAGTCGTCTCCAATTTAAGGAGGTCATGCAAGATCTAGGTGAGACATTTGAGCATCTCAAGAACCACTGGTCTGACTTCAAAGGAGACACATTTCCTGAGGGAGACTGGATTCAGGAGGATGCAGACAAGGTTTATGGAAAGTGCCAAGGAGAAGGGAGAATAGAAGCACTTTATTGTCATTGGGTGAACTGTGTAAAGAAGCCTGTTAAGAAGCACATAATTATAAAGAAACCATTACTTGAATCCAGAACTTGATTCTGTGCAGATGTGTCAGGGGTTTGGGGTGCTGTTACATGCCCTACACGTCACACCGGCCATTTTGTCTATGCTAATGCTGCTAATGCAGGCTAGTGTTTAATTCAGTCTATCACTTCTGAAGGCATTTTTGGAGGTGGGTGCCAAGTAGAGGTGTGAGCAAAGAACTGTACTGTAGCCTACAAGGATGCTAATTCTACTCCCACCTTTGACCTACTGTATGACTCTGAGCAAACCCCTTAACTTGCTTGTGCATCAGATGTTCTATTATTACTTATAAAATATCTTGGGATCGTACTCACTATAGTAAGATGCAATGTGAAAAAATAAAGGTTGTTTTATAGTAGTGCAGCTTCCTCACAACTCCAGTAATCCAATTTCAGTGTCCATGTATGAAGTGGTCTAAATACTAGCTTACCTTTGTACCACTGCAGAGAAATGTATTTGATGCTAGAAGAGGCAATGACAACATGTAACGGTGTAAACCATGTCTTAACAAGGAAACTGCTGTCTGCCACTGAAACTTCCTTTCCAGTGTGCACTGCCAGTCGCCTCAGGGTTGTTTACAACTGTTCTGTGAAAAAGACTTTGCTTGGCTACCTATGAGGCTTCTACCTCATCCGTTTGAGCAGACCAAACATTTTGGAGGCACTTCCTTAGCTGGAGCTGCGATGAGATCAGCAGTTTCTTCCTCATAATTGTTTGTTTAACAAGACCAACTTGTCTGCTTTATAATATCAGGCCATTGTTGACTAGTTAATCACAGGGAAGTCACCGGGGACAAGCAGCATCACTACAAGCAAATACAGAGAAATAAAGCATTTCAAACTAAATGTGGGCCTAAGTAAAAAGGTTCTTGGAGACCCAAAGAATGGCGACTCGTTTAATGTAAGAGATATGAAAACTGTTTATGATATGTAAGAAAATGTTGAGGGATCTTCGTTTCATATGAGAAGAATTGATGATAATGTCATGTAATTTTCTAACCCACTTAATCCAGACGAGGATCGCAGCAAGGGGCTGGAGTTAATCAATCAGTTAATTATTATTCGGCAATGCCAGTAATAAACAATTTGGTGTGACTCCTACTTTAATTTCCTTATATTTCTCTGTAGGAGTGTGTCTGTTAAACTTATACCACGGTAACTGAAGCACACGTTTTTTAAGAAATAGAATAATACGAGTTATTGATAAACACAATTATAGAAACATAATAACTGCATATATATCTACTCTCTATATACCTGTATAAAATCCTAAGTCTAAAAATGTAACGATTTTATGTGACCTTTTTTGTCACGCTTTAAATCAGGCTTATTTTAAAACCTACAAAAATGTGTTTGGTATCATTCTTTTCAGAATTTATCGAACTTTAATGTGATGTTGTTAGATTTTCAGATTCTATTCCGTTTATAAAATATAAACTAAAAAATATCAAGACCTGACATCCTGTGAGACAAGACTTTTGTGCCAAGATATTTAACTACACCCGGGGCCAAAAATAAAAGACAAAGAGTAGGACAGCTGCTGTACAAGCACCGTGTGAGATGCAGATCAAGCAGCACGGCAGCAGCAGCAACCCAGCAGCTGATCGAGCAAAGAGGAGGTTAAAAAAAAAACTATTTGTTTCCAATTGTATTACCGTTTAAGAGGGGGTTTCAGAGGAGCATCTCCTTTGGGCGCATTCAGCCCCCTTCTTCACAATGCGAGCGGAAGACACGTGAAGTGGCTGGCGTGTAATGCAGGCTGCTGGGGCTGGCAAGCGAAGCAAGCAGGGTGAGAACCCCCTAGTTAACATACAAGACAAGACAAACATATATAAGACAAGACAAACATATAACAGACAGACTAGCTGTTTACTGGCTATTTAGAGTTCTAATTTATTTTAGCACAGATTTTACGATACCAAGTCTTCAATGTTATGTGAAGTTGCGTCTTGTTTCTCCCGGGTTCAAGGGGGGATTCTTCTTGTGGTGGAATGCTCATTGGTTTTTATTGCATGGTTCGTTGTCCATGGTATGGTATGGTATGGTGTGATTTAATGCGATGGGATGTTGTCTTCCTCAGCTTGATGTTAGGCACACCTAGGCTGTGCCTTCTTCAACTTCCTAGGGAAGAGCGTTACTCTTTCTGTGACAATAATGTAGGCACTGAAATTCCCTTCTTGATGTACTGCCTGATTCTCCTTCTTCTAAGACTGGGCTCAGTCACTGGCACATAGTCTGGCTTGACAGATTGGATCTTAGATCTCGTTCAGGGCATCCAACTTCAAAGGTCCAAAGAGAGCAACTTCCAGTGAAAAGAAAGTTTTTCCTCTGCAGAGAGTTCTGTTTTTTTTCTTCTTACCACAAAGATAGCAGATCCCCTGATTTCAGGTCCCCAAAAACAAGCAAGATCATCAGATTTCAGCTCTGCAAAAAAAGAAAGGAATGTGGCTAGTTTTGAAAGAAGGTGCAATCTTTGGTATTCCAGTTACAGGTCCAATGCCTGCTTATAGGTGCCTTATTTTGTCCATCACATCCATCCAGAGTTCAGTTTAGGATTACAAGCCTTAGATAAACCATCATCTGTATGTCTTTTTGTCTGAAAGAGTCTCTGCAGATGTGTCAGCTCAACTCCAATTGACACCTTAGTTATCACATGAAGTACAGAGCCTACCAAAGGGTTAGTTTGAGCTGCAAAATAAAGCACTTACAATAATTAATAATCCAAAGGATGAGATGAACAACAGAAACTTTGAAATAATACCACAGTAGCAAGCTTATAGCCTTAAATCTCTTAAGTGGTCCCACAATTACAATGTTGCCTTAGTTCCACTTCAATATTTATATTCAACCTATATAAACTTCAAGTTTTTAAGTGTTTTTTGAAGGCATGTTACTTATGTATTTGCACATCAAAAAGGTGTTCTAAAGTTTGGAGTGATCTATAAATGTAAAAATAATGTTTTATAATGGAAGTCATGGGGCACGATGCCTAACCAGAGAACAAAAGCCTAAAAACTAACCAAATGCATCCGTTTTTTAATTCCAAAAAAGTTATCAAGCATTGATCTGTCTCTTGAGATTACATGTATGATGCAAAACAGATTATGCATGTCATTTTCAAACAAACAAAAAATAACACCAATATTATGATATACAGCTATTTTAAAAGAAGACTGGCTGTGTGCTCTACCTCAGTGCTTGTCTGCTTCTGCAACAACAGCCTTTCACCCCAGAGGCCTGGTTTCCTTTCAAAACACAAAGTCACACTAAACTTTTCCTGCCACGTGTTTGGCTTTATGTTGATTTACTTTCATGAAGGCCACTGCTATCACACAATTGAACAGTAAATGAACTCTTACCCTAGCAGTACCGGGAATATGAATTAAAATTATTTCCAGATCCCTTTTGTTGTCACAAACATGTGTCTGAAACACAGAAGGCATGTTTGCTTATATTGAAACTTTTGCCAGCTCCAAATGGAGATATTTGGTAATTTTCTAGGCTTTTGTTGTCTAGTCAGGCCTTGTGCCGCATGACTCCCAGACTGGACAACGATCATAATCATATTGGTTTTATTTTTTGTTTGTTTGACAATGACATGCATAAGGTATTTTACAACATTCATGTAATCTCAAGAAACAGATCAATGTTCAATAACGCCCTTGGATCCAAAAATGGATGTGTTTAGTTAGTTTTTAGGGTTTTTTTCCACTGGTTGGGCCTCGTGCCCCATACAGTGCATCCAGAAAGTATTCACAGCGCATCACTTTTTCCACATTTTGTTATGTTACAGCCTTATTCCCAAATGGATTAAATTCATTTTTTTTCTCAGAATTCTACACACAACACCCCATAATGACGTGAAAAAAGTTTACTTGAGATTTTTGCAAATTTATTAAAAATAAAAAAATTGAGAAAGCACATGTACGTAAGTATTCACAGCCTTTGCCATGAAGCTCAAAATTGAGCTCAGGTGCATCCTGTTTCCCCTGATCATCCTTGAGATGTTTCTGCAGCTTAATTGCAGTCCACCTGTGGTAAATTCAGTTGATTGGACATGATTTGGAAAGGCATACACCTGTCTATATAAGGTCCCACAGTTGATAGTTCATGTCACAAACCAAGCATGAAGTCAAAGGAATTGTCTGTAGACCTCCGAGACAGGATTGTCTCGAGGTACAAATCTGGAGAAGGTTACAGAAAAATTTCTGCTGCTTTAAAGGTCCCAATGAGCACAGTGGCCTCCATCATCCGTAAGTGGAAGAAGTTCGAAACCACCAGGACTCTTCCTAGAGCTGGCCGGCCATCTAAACTGAGCGATTGGGGGAGAAGGGCCTTAGTCAGAGAGGTGACCAAGAACCCGATGGTCACTCTGTCAGAGCTCCAGAAGTCCTCTGTGGAGAGAGGAGAACCTTCCAGAAGGACAACCATCTCTGCAGCAATCCACCAATCAGGCCTGTATGGTAGAGTGGCCAGGACGGAAGCCACTCCTTAGTAAAAGGCACATGGCAGCCCGCCTGGAGTTTGCCAAAAGGCACCTGAAGGACTCTCAGACCATAAGAAACAAAATTCTTTGATCTGATGAGACAAAGATTGAACTCTTTGGTGTGAATGCCAGGCGTCACATTTGAAGGAAACCAGGCACTGCTCATCACCAGGCCAATACCATCCCTACAGTGAAGCATGGCGGTGGCAGCATCATGCCGTGGGGAAGTTTTTCAGCGGCAGGAACTGGGAGACTAATCAGGATAAAGGGAAAGATGACTGCAGCAATGTACAGAGACATCCTGGATGAAAACCTGCTCCAGAGCACTCTTGACCTCAGACTGGGGCGACAGTTCATCTTTCAGCAGGACAACGACCCTAAGCACACAGCCAAGATATCAAAGGAGTGGCTTTAGGACAACTCTGTGAATGTCCTTGAGTGGCCCAGCCAGAGCCCAGACTTGAATCCGATTGAACATCTCTGGAGAGATCTTAAAATGGCTGTGCACCGACACTTCCCATCCAATCTGATGGAGCTTGAGAGGTTCTGCAAAGAGGAATGGGCAAAACTGGCTAAGGATAGGTGTGCCAAGCTTGTGGCATCACATTCAAAAAGACTTGAAGCAGTAATTGCTGCCAAAGGTGCATTGACAAAGTATTGAGCAAAGGCTGTGAATACTTATGTACATGTGATTTCTCAGTTTTATTTTTAATAAATTTGCAAAAACCTCAAACTTTTTTTCACATTGTCATTATGGGGTGTTGTGTTTAGAATTCTGAGGAAAAAAATGAATTTAATCCATTTTGGAATAAGGCTGTAACATAACAAAATGTGGAGAAAGTGATGCGCTGTGAATACTTTCCGGATGCATTGTACCCTATCTTTCTTGTACTCTCCAGCTGTTAATGCTGTAACCCTTCCAATTCTGTGGGCACCACCTGTTAATGCTACCTTCCTACTGATTTTGAACACACCACCTATTAATGCTGTATTCCCTTGTATTTTGCATACATCATCTTGTATTTTACATGTGGTACTTGTTCTAGTTTTCTAATTACAACTTGCAATTAGGGGCCACCGTAATTTACATAAAGGAATATGTCAAATGTTGAAAGTTGTATGACTACAAATAAAGTTTGCTGGCAACCTTTTTCTTACTAATTATTTTCAAATACGTTTTTTAAGACTTTATAAATAGGTACACTTGCTTAAAAGAATGGATCTTGGCTGAGATTAAGAAATAACAGACAACAGTTAGTTTTAAGGCCGGGAGACTTCTTTGTAAACAAAGAACATTCATGATCCATTTAGAAAGGATTTAAAAAAAGGTAAGCTTTCAAAAACAATACTCATACTTGCTGAAGTTTTGACTAAAGTTTTTCTTAACAAAAGAAGGCCAATCTTCACAAAAGTTTAAGTTCTTTTAAAATCAGTCAGTGCCTCCAGATGTACCATGTTTTATAACATGAAAATGATGTCACCATGTTTGACATTTGTTTTCCTCTAGGGAGGGCTAGCTCCCTGGTTGGAATAAGTTCTTTTTTAATCGTGGCATCTCAAGTAACCCGAAACTATATAGATATAATATTAAAAGGCGATACCCCTCCCATAGTGATACGGCGGTAAGAAATCACATTAGAGAAAATAACTTAGCCTTCTTTAATGACAATTTACGTGGTATAACAGATGAGGAAGCCATAGCAAGACTATTATAGAAGTGGGATCTCGATGTATACAGTTTATCATTTTTGTTGCTGCACTGGAAGGATTTTCAGGAACGAATGATGCTATCTCCCATCCGTCCATCAGCTTCAAAGGTATGCCAGGCAATGTTTCAAAGCTTTATACTCTTTCTCCATGTGTATGCCCCCTACTTAAGTAAAAGCATGCCATTCCAAACAAGGTAAAGAAAAGATCCAATATCATGCTGACTCTGTCACACATAAATAGTGCATGTTGCCCGTTTGTCTTTGTCTATCCTATCCTATGCTTGGCCTAGCAGTTCTAAATGCTGAGCCACTTTGTACTAAATCTGGCTCAGCTGTGCATGTAGAAAGAAAAAAAAATGGATTTAAAATATTTGTACAGAGCACAGTGACATATTAAACAAACTTATTACATGATTGTGATGTCACACGTGTCATATTATAGCAATACAAAATGTCAGAAAACATAATGGTGATAACCAGTTAATAAAATGGTGGGTGCAAACTGCTGTTGTATGTAATGTGGTATTGGGTGTCAGAAGTTTGATACAGATGATTCTGATCATTTAGTTTGGTTTATCATGGCACCAATGATGATTCAGAAGAATTTTAAAGAGCCCTGTGATGAATGCTAAAAAGTGTCAATACACTGACAATAATGACGAAAAATCTCTTGGACTATATTAATAGCAACTTCAATTTTGAGATGTCATGCAACTTGATAGAGAAGCAGCTGCATGAGCAGAAGTGCTGGTTGCTCTAACATTATTTTTTCTTTTGGAGAAGGGGCAGGTGAGTGAAGAGCTAATACCCTACTGATAGCTGATCAATGTTTTATTTTTATAAACTTCAGTTCTTTAATAATACTGCAAGCCATTCTATGGTATATACTGTATGCTCTGAAAAGAAGGGAGCTACAAGTATTTTCTATTTATTTTTTTTAATTCGGAGCCATGGAAGCTTTCCAAACTATTAAGACATTTTCAAGAGTTTCTCACAAATATCTTTTGATCAGGTCATAATGTATATTCAGAACATATTCAGAACCTGTGTGTTGACACTTTCACCAAAGCAGACTTACACCATACATAATTGGTCTAAACAAGGCCTGAGTGCTAACCAATCAGCTGGTCACACCACCCTTTTAATTAGACTAATTCACAGTCAGACAATAACCCTTAAAGACGGGGATGTTCCGTTAACTTAAACATCAAACAAATCCAAGAAATGACAAACTTTGGTGTCATTTTCTTCTTTCAGAACACTGTATATAATTAAAATATATGAACTTTACATTCTGATAAAAGTCGAAATACCTGGCTGATTTTAAATGTGGAACTATTTTGTGTTACTAGCTCTCAATTCAGTCAACTAAGAGTTGTGCTTTGTATAATCTTTCAACAGATGTGACTATGCACTTATTGTACTAAGGTAAAACCTGAAAACACAGCTTCTTCTGAGATAATTTACCTTGACTTATGTTAAAATTTTAAATACCCACACTCCAGAAAAAAGAAATTCCCATCAGGCACTTTCTGGTGGTAAGGTACTAGATTAGTATATGCCTGCCATTTTGATGGTAATTCAGACAGAACACACTTTGAAGAAGTAAGACAGTGAGAACAATACAGACGACACGTCACAGACACATTATCTACCAGATCAGTATGACGACATACTGGGTAAGCCCCTGTCCAGTTTGATAGTCACAGACAGCAAGTTATTACTTTCAGGGTTTTAACCTATCTTAAAATACTATTTAACCTACATTAAAAAATTTACTGTAGACTTCTTAATGATAGAATGGAGGGGTCACTTAGCACATTTTGGAGTGGAGCTTGATGCAGAAAAAT
This sequence comes from Polypterus senegalus, assembly GCF_016835505.1. Lineage (NCBI taxonomy): Eukaryota > Metazoa > Chordata > Cladistia > Polypteriformes > Polypteridae > Polypterus > Polypterus senegalus. The sequence continues at coordinate 100,976,833 of NC_053156.1, read as the reverse complement.
AGCTGAAGTAGAAATTCACACAATTAAAGTAGAATGAGGCTTTGAAAGACAGGATAGGTACTTCAGTATGGCGGGTGTAAATATAATGCTAGAAATGCTCAGGTCAATCACATGAGGCTTTTCAGGACAATATGAGTGTTTTGTAATTTGTGTGAATAGGGTATAAGTGTCAACCACCTACCATAGAGCCAGGAGGTACAAATGATGTTAAGGTCAGCCCTAGTCAAAAAGAACTTCATATCCTCTGTAATCAACAGTCAAACTTCAGTGAAGTGTATTGAGAAAGCAAAAATATTTTTATTTAAATTGTTTTCAGAAAACATATAAATAAAAAAATACCACAGCCAAAACAAAAGAATAGATTAAATCAAAACTGCAATAAAGATAAAAATGGTGACATTTGTAAAAAAATGTGATCTGGAGTATTATCCAAAATGCGGTAACTGTGGCCTAATTGTTTAAAGTTAAATTTACAAGTTTGCATGATGAAACTCAAATATCCCTTATTGTGACACCAACTAAAATGAATTAGCTTGCCTAATGCAAGACTGTGTACTCCTGCAAAATGTAGTACCGTACTGCGCTGCACATGTAAAGTGCTGCCCAGAAGTGTTTACATCACATAAAGACCATTTATAATACTACAGAAGAATGAGGTCACTCAAACTTGTACCAAACCCTTCTCATCTCCCTGGATGGCTACTAGATAATGAGAATTTGTTGGCTGATTTAGAGGGGGAGATATCTAAACTTTTTCCAAATACTTCTGTCTCCTAACATGCCATTTATCAAGGACATATATAGAATCAAGCATTTTAATCACAATTTTAATAAAACCTTTACTTATCCAATGCCTTTCTACAACATTAAAGACACCCAGACAGCTTAACATTTAAACATATCTGTATACTGTATGTCTTAGATTTTTTTCTAGCATTTATCATCTATGCAGTCATGTGCATTTAATGCCTCAAGGACATATTTTCAAGTTTCAGTTCAGTATGTGTTTTTGTAACAAAAGGCACAGGCAGAGGCAGAGTTGCCAACTTCCAGTTCACTGTACAAATAGAAGGATCGTCCTAAAACTGTTTTTACAGGAGCATCCTGTGACTGAATGGATCTGCAACCTGGGCTAAGCAACCTCCTCCATGTAGTCTGCTGCTTCACTCAGCTGAGAAATGCTGCAGTCCACTGTTATGTCATCAAACTAAAAGAAATGCAGAAACTCAAGTCATTTTGGTTAATTCAAACAATACATTTACAAAGTATTTAATTTACAAAATTTTAATAATGATTTAAAATTAAAAAATACAGTTTACATTGTAAATGCATAACATACATTATTCACAACTTCATACATAGTCAGATATCTAAAAGAATAAGATACCTGTGCATCATTCATAGTTGAAAAAAGGAAAATAAGAAATTTATATCTTTACCCATGATACTGACAAACAGATAAATATGTTCAGTGAGATTGATCTGTATACTGAAAATATGAGATTAGTTTTCTCTTGTACACTGTAGCTAAACAACAAAATTTTTATAACTACTTTTGTAATGACTTCTTTTATGAGTGCATTATGTTACTTGGTAGATAGATAGATGGGTGAGGCACCAAGCCAACAGGATGGATGGAGAACACCCAGAACAGCAGCAGATGTCTTGTTTAACAACAACATTTTTATACTTTATGTTCTCCTTGTGTCCTTTATTTATTACAAATAAGTTTTTGGTTGATGATTCTGGTTACCTAATAAAATTCATTGCCCTGAGAGATATTACATCATCTACTTCTGTTACACTGTTAATTTAAATAGATGTATATGCTTATGTATGCTAAAGCTGCATATTTTTTTTTTGTACTACTGCTTTGCACCTACAAATCTGCATAAGCAGTCAGAGCCCAAAACTAAAAACATTCACAGACTTCACAGCTAGCTAGGCCAATTAAAATTTTAGATGTAATGGAATGAATGGTACCTGTTTGTAAAACCCTTTTATTATTACGTATGTTCCATATTTTGAATGGAAGATACTACACTGAAGAAACCACATACATAAACATACAAGGCCAATTTAGAGTTGCCAGTTAACCTAATAGGAGCCTGGAACTGTGAGACAGCAGAGCTAATCACTGTACCACCAGACAACACTTGCTTTTCAATAATCACAATTTTATAAGTATATTCTGCGATGGAGGTGTACAGCAAAAACAAACTCATCAAATGAGATTTTTATTGGCAAGATGAAAGCATATCCACAATACCAATGTTCCTATAGTTTTTTTCTTTTTATAATAGTTTTTATCTTCACCTTATTACTTGGAAATTCAGTTTAGTTTAGTTCTCCTTCTTGAAGTATTTTTAGTTTAGTTTTTATATCACAAAGTGACAGTTCTATTTTTTTATATATAATTAGTTTCAGCTTTAGTTTTAGTAATTATGGTATGGTAAAGGGATATTACGGAATTTAATTTCATGTCACAATCTGAAAGAACTTAACACTCAATGTAATGATATTAGGCAGATCCCACAGTGTGCCCTGATCATAAGAGTTGTGAAAGGTGCATCAGACATGCACAGGGTCGGTGCTGTGTCCTCTACTTTTGTTAATGTAACCACCTCACTGGACACCATCTTCCAATCTCAAGGTTTCTTTTATCAGTGCTGTGCAGATGATATACAGCTATACCTGCCGTTCCCTCCAGAGGAAAATATAGTATCTGCTAGAGTCTCTGCATGTTTTACTGATATCTCAACCTGCATGAAGGACCACTATCAGCAGCTCAACCTGGCAAAAACCGAGCTTCCTGATCCCAGCCAGCCAGTCTGTTCAACTCCTCATCTCTGTACAGCTTGGCTCACTGTCGCTAACACCTGCTAAGTCAGTACGCAACCTCTGGGTGGTGACTGATGAGCAGCTTTATTTTTCTGACCACATTTTTACTTTTTCTCATTTATGCAGGTTCATGCTGTACAACATCTGCAAGATCAGACCTTATCTGACAGAGTATGCAGCAAAACTTCTGTTCCAGGCTTTGGTCTTGTTGCATCTGGACTACTGCAGCACACTTCTGGCAGGAGTACCCGCTGTGTGCTATCAAGCTGATGCAGATGGTCCAGAATGCAGTGGCCCATCTTGTATTTAACCCGTCAAGACGGGCACATGTCACTCATCTCTTTAGGTTTCTACATTGGATCCCTGTAGCAGCACACATTAAGATTAAATCCCTGATACTTGCCTACAGAGTAGTCAATGGGTCAGCACCTGAGTATATGGAGACACTGGTGCAGATCTATACTTATTCTCGCCCAGTCAGTACATTACATAGCCTTGTAGACATGCTAGTTTCAAAGAAAAAAATTAACTTTAGCTTTTTCAGGCTATTTGTGTTTGACTAAGTATGCGCTCAGGCTGCTGCCCTTGCCAAACATGAAATTAATGTATAACAATTTGCATCTTCCATTCATTGGTCAAGAGTCCTGTCTTCAATTCAAAAACACAGTATCGTGGGAATGCCTTTCTTGATTATGTTGTATGTGGATTTTTCTGGAAGAAGCTATTAAAAATAATTTAGGAAAAAAATGCAAGTGGTTTACACATTTTAAGCATGAGGCATGAGAAGTTTGTTTCGCATGGGCATTTTTTACATTGTTTGACATTGTACAGCATTGCACACAACAGGGTTGTTTTTTTACCATACCATTTATCTCTCATTCTGCATGAAAACATGAAATTTGATTTTTTTCTAAATCATCACTTCAAACCACATGGAGTAAGTAACATTAAAAAAAATGTATAATTTTTCGGCGGAAAATTCCTTTAGTTGATGGTCATGGTCACACTCGTAATTGTCCATCTGCTAGAGGATGATAAATTATTTGGCAGCCTTAGGAACCAAAATCATCCAGGCATCTACTGACTGTGTTTAACACTGTAAACTAGACAACACATAATGATTTTGATTCTACCAAATTGTTGTGTTTTCAAACAGATAAACTGAGTTGGCACTTCTCAAATTTAGATATTTATATTCAATTACTACTGATATGCTTTACGTTTCATTACCATTAAAACGCATACAATATTTGTAGCTAGTTTATTTTTCCATAAATATTCCATTCACTCTACTTAAAATTTCAAACAATTCCAGGCCATTAATGATTGAACTAAGAAATGAAAGATGATCAATACATTGGCAGTGTGAAAATCTCACTTAAAGCAAACAAATAATTCTAATTGCAGTTTTGTATGCCTTTACATTGATGGAAACAAATGGAAATTTTAGTTATTAAATGCAAATACTTCAAGTAGTGTAATCTTTTGTAATAGGTAAGAGTAAGGTTTTGAAAACAATAAAAAGTGTCTTGTGGTTTTCCTCCCAATTCTGACATAAAACCAAAGAATTTTCAGATTTCACCCTGTCTTTTCTCTTTGTCAATGGGCAGAAACAGGGCTGCAATTTTAGCCACACCGATTGATTGGATACGAGACTCAACTATCAAAAGCCAGAGCGAACTGGAAGTGTATTCATAATGTTTGCTGTAGAACCAATATCAGTAGTAGTAGTAGTAGTATTGAACTAATATTAAAATGCTAAAATCAATATTTATTAATATTTCCATACTACTGACCCTTTTTGAGCACAGCATCACCTTCAGATTCATGTAAGAGAACTTTTCAAATTGTTAAGTGGAATGACAAAGCCAACAATTGCATATATAGCCTAAAAATCCCTTATCACTTAAATAAGCGATAAAATCAGTTAAACTGCATTGAATACATTTTATACCTTATTTATCTTTAGCAATGCAGACTATAAAACATACCTTGTCACTTCCTATGAAATCACCACCATCAGGAAAAATATCCTCTTCAATCTCTTCTAAAATACTCCCCTCTGCCTCACTTTTACTTTTTTCTGATCGATGGCTGGCAATAAAAAAAAAAAAAAAAAAAAAATTTTCTTTGGAAAAACAGTTGAAATGGTTAAGATTTATATAAAAAAAATTATATATAAAGCATCTATCAGCAACTAACAAAGTGAGGTTTTATTTATTTATTAACATTATCTACTTTTCAATTTTCAAAATCAAACAAAAATTACCTGTGAAAATCTTCATCATCATAATCTTCATCTCCTATACATAAACAAAATTATAATTTTACAAAATACAGGTAGTCCTTTTCAAAATTAAAACAAAATTTTCTCCTTACCATATTTTAAAGACCACTACAAACCCTATTATACACAAGATTAAAAAAATGTCAGACACCGAGACTATTATAGCTTTCTATGATAGCATCAATACATCACAATTTTTTCAACAATAAGACAGATCTTTATTGTACTTTTGGGCTTTATTAAAAGCAACTGTATTTGCCTTCACAAGTAACAAAGTGCTACAAGAAGTACACATTAAAAACAATACAATTCCAAGGCCGAGTGAAGCATACTGTAAACATGTAGAATATTTGGCACTCAGTCCATTACTTCCAGAACTCCATTTTAGTGTAACAGGGAACCAGGGCCTAGCTGGCAGCACTGCACATAAGCAAACACTAACCTTGTCACTGGATTATCTACGGTCCTTAAAAATGGGAGAATATATATATATATGTATGTATATACAGTGCATCTGGAAAGTATTCACAGAGCATCACTTTTTCCACATTTTGTTATGTTACAGCCTTATTCCAAAATGGATTAAATTATTTCCTCAGAATTCTACACACAACACCCCATAATGACAACGTGAAAAAAGTTTACTTCAGGTTTTTGCAAATTTATTAAAAATAAAAAAATACTGAGAAGTCACATGTACATAAGTATTCACAGCCTTTGCTCAATACTTTGTCGATGCACCTTTGGCAGCAATTACAGCCTCAAGTCTTTTTGAATATGATGCCACAAGCTTGGCACACTATCCTTGGCCAGTTTCGCCCATTCCTCTTTGCAGCACCTCTCAAGCTCCATCAGGTTGGATGGGAAGTGTTGGTGCACAGCCATTTTAAGATCTCTCCAGAGATGTTCAATCGGATTCAAGTCTAGGCTCTGGCTGGGCCACTCAAGGACTTTCCCTTTATCCTGACTAGTCTCCCAGTTCTTGCCGCTGAAAAACATCCCCACAGCATGATGCTGCCGTCACCATGCTTCACTGTAGGGATGGTATTGGCCTGGTGATGAACGGTGCCTGGTTTCCTCCAAACATGACGCCTGGCATTACACCAAAGAGTTCAATCTTTGTCTCATCAGAGCAGAGAATTTCATTTCTCATGGTCTGAGAGTCCTTCAGGTGCCTTTTGGCAAACTCCAGGTGGGCAGCCATGTGCTTTTTACTAAGGAGTGGCTTTCGTCTGGCCACTCTACCATACAGGCCTGATTGGTGGATTGCTGCAGAGATGGTTGTCCCTCTGGAAGGTTCTCCACTCTCCACAGAGGACCTCTGGAGCTCTGACAGAGTGACCATTGGGTTCTTGGTCACCTCCCTGACTAAGGCCCTTCTCCCCTAAACGCTCAGTTTAGATGGCCGGCCAGCTCTAGGTAGAGTTCTGGAGGTTTCAAACTTCTTCCACTTACGGATGATGGAGGCTACTATGCTCATTGGGACCTTCAAAGCAGCAGAAATGTTTTGTAACCTTCCCCAGATTTGTGCCTCGAGACAATCCTGTCTCGGAGGTCTACAGACAATTCCTTTGACTTCATGCTTGGTTTGTGCTATGACATGAACTGTCAACTGTGGGACCTTATATAGACATGTTGGTGCCTTTCCAAATCATGTCCAATCAACTGAATTTACCACAAGTGGACTCCAATTAAGTTGTAGAAACATGTCAAGGATGATCAGGGGAAACATGATGCACCTGAGCTCAATTCTGAGCTTCATGGCAAAGGCTGTGAATACTTATGTACATGTGTGGTCTCAATTTATTTTATTTTTAATAAATTTGCAAAAATCTCAAGTAAACTTTTTTCCCGTCATTATGGGGGATTGTGTGTAGAATTCTGAGGAAAAAAATGAATTTAATCCATTTTGGAATAAGGCTGTAACATAACAAAATGTAGAAAAAGTGATGCGCTGTGAATACTTTCCGGATGCACTGTATATGTATGTCTATGATGAGTTTCAATTATATAAATGTTTTACATAAAAAAAAGAAAAAAGCACATTAGCGTGCATACATTTCAAATAAGACATACCTAATTCAAGGGAGGTTATTGTTTCACTCATCTTGAACTCATTTATATTACCACCTGCACAGACATAACATATTTGGTAAACATAACATGAAATCAAAGAAAAAAAAAAAGATATTGTACATATTAACTACAAACTATTCTACTGGCTCAAGTAAGACTACATTATGTTAATCTTTTTTTTGAACCTGCTGTTTACATAAGTGCGCCATGGCAATATATTAACCATTTACAGCATTTGTTGGGAAAAAATACTTTAAAGAGAAGAAAACTAAACTTCAATCAAAATGAGCAGATTCTTAAAGATGATCTTAATAAGAGAAGAAAGAATTCTTTAAGGATCATCTATAATGTCATTAACATTCCCATTGCCTTAAGAATGTATCCAGCCCAAACACTTAAATTCTGAATTGAAATCTCTCTATGTCAAACAAATAGAAAAGTACAAACAACCTGCAACAATAAACACAGTTTTTGAAATTAAAATATGACAAATATTGGGGAGCATTTGAGGGTTTCTGCATAATATCAATGTTCCCAAGACCTTGGCAATGGCTGTTGACAAGATAAGGAATTTAGCAGGAGGCCACTAGAATAAAGTTAGTGCTACTCAGGATAAGATCATCATAAAAACCTAAACTAACACACAGAAAATAATGGTTATAAATTCAATATGATGTACAAAGTTAAAAAAAATCTGCTATGAATTATAGTAGTAGGTCAAATTACACTTATCCATCACTTAAAAACAGACACTAATATATTTACATTTGGAGAAGCAAAAAATAAAGGCTATTAGAAGGGGAGCTGATCACTGAAGAACAACTCAGCCTTTCTTAATTCAAAAGAAATTAGAGGGGCCAAGAATGAAAATCTGAGGTGTGACCAAAACTGTTACAGGTTACACTGTTCTCTAACAAAGTACTGGCCTGAAATGTGGGATGGGAGGGTGAAAATTAAACACAATAAAAACCAGAATGTTTCAAAGGGGCTCTGGAAATAACATGACTCACAAATGAAACAAAATGTTTCCAGTCAAATCAAGGTTTTTGGTTTGAATATTCAGAGGGTATGAAAGTATTGACAACACCTACATGAGATTTGCCTCCCTGGAATAATGCCCCATTAAAAGAGTAAAGCAAATTATTGTGTAGTTTCAGTGCCTAAGTGTTACGTTTCTCTTTGGTAGTACTTTAAATCAAAAAAGAAATATGCCATACACTAGACAAATTCTGAGTATACTGATTTTTTTTAAATTGCTGGATGGACAATTACACAAAAAACACTACCTTTGTTCTGAAGCACTGAAATATCAACTCCATATTGGAATCTCATAATTCTAAATACAATCTGACATTTATTTATGAAATTTTTAAATTCTTACTTTTAGAAAACTTATTTACAGGAAGAACTCCAGTCAATGTTCCATTATCTAAATTAAAACAGGATGCATCAGAAAGTGATGTTAGGTTTCCCAAATGCCTGACTGAATCTGCCCTCCTAAGAAAAATAAAAAAAAAAAAAGGTCAAAATTAGGAATGATGGGAACAAAAGAAAAAAAGTTTAACTTGTTTTCCTTGATGAGGTCACCCATGTGCAATAATAAATAAGATTTTAATAAATAATATTAAAATAACATGTAAATCAAGGGTGTTTCATGTCTGATTGGAGACAGTGGAGAGGCTGATTGAAGGCAAAGAAATGCTGATGTGCTGATGTCATTCTTATGAGTTGAATTGTGCCGAGTGTAATGTGCTACTGCTATGTGAGAATTAATTAAAATAAAAATTTTGCTCCTAAAAACTTTGTTTTTTGGTTGCACTAAGGAGCTAAGCAGGAATTTTTAAAGCTTTATTCCCCCTTTAAAGTTTTTTTTTGCCTGAACAGGAGCGAACATTACCAAGCGTGTGGGGAGGTGTTAAGAAAGTTACTCATTACTTGTACTTGTTCTTGTTACTTATATTCAAAATTAGGGGCAGAAAGGCAAAGCAGGCCAGAAAGCGGTAACTGAAACCAGCAAGTTTATTTATTTCTTCGTTGGAAAATGTTTCAGATAACAGTATTTTATATTTAGAGATATTTACTTAGCTAATCTCAGAGTCCAATGTTCTTGTTCTTAGTTAGGAAAGATGACTATTAGTTAATTTGTGTACAAACTGCAAACACAAACATATCACACACACAAATATGCACATACTTAACACCTAATTGTGTATTTAAATAAATAAATAATTTAACGACATACCGTCCATATATTTTTTCAGGCTTAGGAGAAGGATCATCAAAGAAGGAATCTCTCAAATCACCTTTATCTTCATCATCATCATTATCATCATCATCATCATCATCATGGTTCTTGATTCCAGATTTAAACAGTGGAATTCTGCTGATAGTGCTTTGTTTTATGTCTAGTTTTGGATCATCACTTCCTAGGTCTATATTGTTTAGGCTCTCGATATCCCTTGCTTCAAAAACCTTTAAAACACCCAATAATAAAAGCTAAAATTTAAAATTAATTCATAATCCACACTAAATATTTGTACATCAAGATAATTATAGGAAACTGCATAAACAGAGTTCATAGAATTGAATATTTTGATTGTATTTGCATTTTCCCTACAAAAGCTCCCTTATCCAATGTAATAAACTAGGTGCAAAAATAAAAGGGAAGTTTAATCGCCACACCTTAGCTTCAATGACTGTATCCACTTATAAAAATATGTGTAACGACAGGTAAAAACAGCCAACATTGGAACACTTTGGGACTCTTCTGGATACCAAATTCAATGTCTCTTGAATTGTAATTTAAATCTTCGCCTAAGTAATGATAAGCAGTCAGTTTAAAAAAATTCTATGCACAAAACTGTAAAGTGAACATATTTAAGGTCAAGGACAAAAAGTAATTTTGTAACCTTTTAAGAAAAATAGGAAATGGAATCCAGTGTTCCCATTAAAGGATATGTTTGGTATTTTTCAATCTGAAATAGATTTCTACACAATCATGGTGAATATTATTTTGCCTAATGAAACTACATTTTAAAGTAGAAACATTTTATAAATCCATAAAAATTACCAACCTGCTCTTGCATTTTATAATGAAACTTGTGATCACTGAGATCGCTGAGAGAACTAGGAATTTTTAGTTTTATCAGGTGGTTTTATAGGAGCACACCATTTAATATGAATCTCAAAATAAATAAATAAATAAAATATGGGTCATATCTGAGCCACAATTGAGACCTTATGTCCCACTGACATTCTGTGGCATTATCTGAAAAAGAAATGAAATAGTTCTGAAAAATCCTTTAACTTAAATTTGTTGAGTAAATACATGATAAGGTACAATTTTGAGCATTTGTATCGAGCATTTGCTTAATTAGACTACCTGTTATGACTTAGATGAACTGGTTTTGGGAGGTATTTGCACAAAAATCCAGGAAATTTCAAAAGGACTGTGTACAATAAGCACATTTACATTATTTTCATCGTTGAAACTGTACACTCAAATATATACATAATGCGTGACATACTGTTCCTGTTGATGCCTTAAGGCAGGGGTGCCCACACTTTTTCGGCTTGCGAGTTACTTTTAAAATGACCAAGTCGAAATGATCTACCTATATTTAAAATGCTACATATACATACATACATACATACATACATACATACACACACACACATACATACATACATACATAGCATTTGAAGTCTAAATCACAATCTGATTGTATGGGTGGTTACCTCCCAGGTAACGCATGTGGGTTGGTCTGCAAGTTGGCAAACATCCACCACTGTGCTCTCTCAGTTGGGAGAAGCAGATTATAGAATGTTACATAGTTAAATGTCAAATAATGCGAAGAGTATGCAACACGTGTTTCGCCCTGTTTTGGGCTCATCAGGTGTACACGCTCACTGCGCCCCTCATCGGGGATCGAACCTCGGACGTCCTCTTCCAAGTCCACATTGAGCCCATACTGTGCCCCCCAAATTTTTTTTTTTTTTTTTTAAATCCCTTCTTTAGTCGATATATAAATTGGAAGGCTAACTAGATCACAGCCAGAGTTTTGCATTAGCTCGTGCTTTTGATCATGCATGTGGGATGACCAGTGTGTTAGAAGAAGATCTCAGACTGGCCGCCCTGTATGTCAATCAAGTGGCAAATGCCATAGGAAGGATATATGATAGACTAACATTCAAAAAAATATTTTTTGAATGCAACGCGATCTACCAGCACTACCTTTGCAATCTACCGGTCGATCGCGATCGACGCATTGGGCACCCCTGTGCCTTAAAGATACTATAACAAGATCATTTTCTCTACAACCAGAATAACGACAACTCTCAGAAATGTGAACATATACTTTGGAAGGCATAGTCATGCGAACCATAAATAAAAAAAATAACACCATCTAATCATCCATCTTCCAACACCCTACTTTGGTTCAGTGTACCAGAAAGCTGACACCTTATTGGGCAAGACTGACTGCAAAGTGGAAACCAAAGCGAAATGGGTCACCAGTTTATTGTAAAGCACACTAACTTCACCTCACACCAGGCCAATTTACGACTGCCATTGAGCCTACCTTTGTGATGAGGCAGGGAAACAATAAGAGACAACAAAAAGTAACAAAAGAAATTATCAAAAAACACCTTAGCTGTCCCCTGGACCTTCTTATCACTGGGTTCAATGGTTGGAAATCTAGGGTCACTTACCCACCATCCAAATCCAAAGCAATACCTAGCATAATCTCATTGTTGCACCACTGGTTAATCTTCCTCCCATCACTGAGCCTAGACCCAAACTATCTTCTCAAATCAAAGATCATGGTTTTTAATTTAGCTTCTGGGATACCAGGTTAGTTTTTTTAGTCACTTTCTGGCATTCCTTCAACCTTAAACCTTTCAAACTATAGCACTGAAATGGAAACTAGGTTTTTGCCTAACAAATAATTTCATTTAACAGCAAATAAAAATGAATTTGCCTTTTCAGAATCATATTCACCCTTAAACACTTTCAATTTAGGACAGAAAACAACTCTATATAAAAACAAACTTAAAAAGAGACAGAATTCTTTCGTGTGCTTCACAAAAATATGATTTGTTCAGGAAAACTGTTTTCAAGTTTTTAACTCAAGCGTGTAATCTTATCTGCTTCTTAGAATAGACAAGGTCTCTTTACTGGTGCTACTCAATACCTACCACAGAAAACATGGAAAACCCTTTAGAAGATATGTCATTCTTCTAATAAAGTGTATGTTTATCCATAAATAGAAATTGTATTAAATGTACTATACAGTAAAAAATTTCCACCCCATTATTCAGTACAACAACCTCAAAAGGACATAAAAATTGAAAAAAAGGGGAAAAAAAAAAAAGGTAGCACATCCTGGTTTTTCAAAATACCTCTAAAGCCCCTGTAAGCAGAAATGTTTAATTTCATAACCTTATTTCCAATAATGGACAAAAAATGTAATTAGTAAATCAGTATTTGGTTATCATATATAATATATTTTGTAATTATTATTTAGTATTATTATATAAAAATAATTTGATAAGAATGAAAATAAGGTGTTTAACGAAATGACCTTATTTAATACACACTAACAAATCTCAATACAAAACAAGTTAAAGCACTTTGGTTGTTGATTAGGTTACTTTAGGTTTTAAAATGGCCTTAAAGAAAATTACTTTTTTTGAACAACCAGGGAAATATTTGAATACTAACCTCTTCGTCCTTCTGAGTAAGGCAATAAAAGAAATAAAAAGTTGTCAGTACAATGGAACAATTTTGAGGCGATCAAACTACAAAATTCCACAAGTGCCCAATTTTACCAGCACTGGTTTTAAGGTAGGAACCAACCTTGGATGAGAAGCCACTGCAACAGAGTACATCCACACACACACACACACTTACACCAAGCCAATTAACCTAACATGAACATGTTGAAGGAACCAGAGAGAGTACCTATAGAAAATCTGCACAGTGACTGGGATAATAGGTAAACTCAACAGAAACAATGACCATGATGAAAACTGAACCAAGACACTTTAAACTGTGAAACAGGAACATGAACCAATGAAGCACCATTCTGCCTTCATTTTGTGAAAATGAGTACCACTTATATTTCTAGAAATAAGGGACATCATCACAACATCTAGAAAGTCTAAAAAGCTCCTCATTTAGACACTGCTCTTCGATGCCATACTCATTAGTTCATCACTAGGAAAAAAAACACCTCTACATCTTTATATTTTCATATGTAAATTCTTTCTGCCACCTACCAAAGATGTAAAATCATACAATTAAATTATAAATCTGTTAGAATATAAATGACACAATATAAAAACTGTACTTTGTAGTATTACCTTTCAGAGACTGTTAGTTTTGAGTTTTAGATTGTTAGTTTTGAGGTTTAAATATTCAAGTTGATTTTGCAAAAGATGGGGCATTCTGCTGTGCTGGTAACATGCTGAAAGAAGATGGAGGTGCAGGTTAGGCAGTAGTATTAGATTGAGATATAAAAGTAATCATGTGTAGGAGAGAAAAGATTAAGTGTCTGAGGAATAATATAGAGTGAGATGCAGCTCAGCTGTGCAGAACATGAAACAAAGGTGAGATAGGATTGAAATGAGACTCAGGTGAATATGCAGAAATTCACTGAAAGATAAGACACTAAGTGCAGAACTGTCAGAAAAGATTTACTGGGAAACGGTAAGTTGTGCAGTGTGGTGAGGAGAAACAGGATGAAGTAGTTTAAGGAAGTAAACCCAAATGAACAGTATGACTAAGTGAACAGGTTCAATGAATTTGAGGTGGCATGGTTGATAGCAAAAAGTCTGAAGATTTTAGTGACATCATGCTTTCTTTCATATAGAGACAAGATTTCTCTCCAATTACAAACAGATTCTAGCAATGAGAATTTTTGTGTCTTTTCTTCTGTGAGCCACCTTTAGAAATGCAATAAGTTTGCTCTTGTGCTGGAGCCCAGTGGCAGCTGGTATCTTCATTCAAATGTGTGGGTCTGATGCTATGCTGAACAGGAGCTCATGGAAAAGCAATTGTTTTCTCTAGATGAAATCTTAAGACACACTTGGCACATAAACGTAAATGCTTTTAGAATGTTAATCAGACATCCTAGGCAATTATAACATTGAAAGGTATTGTAGGAGACAATTTTGAAGATGCAAGCTGAATTGAGTACATTCCCCCTAATATTGGCAAAGTATTTGGAAAATCCTGCTTTTATTTACTGCTTTATTAATGCATGCTCAATGCAATGAAAAATATAGATTGCAGATAGATATTGTCCGCTCAACAAAGCTGACTTTTAATGATTGTAGTTAATAAAAAAAACAAAAACTAGCAAAACTACTCCATGGCAAATTCAAATTTACCAATGTTAGCTGGCGAGGGTAAAGTGGAGAAAATGTTGCAACCTTTTCTGAGAGCCATCTAAAAGTAAATTAAGCCTAAGGAAAATAACAGATTAATGTGAGTGATGTTTAAATATACTATTGCCTTTGCAAAGAAAGGCATGTAAAACTTATGAATCATCTGTCAGTAGCAGATAAGGAGGCACTTTACTCAATAGGGGCTATTACAGTATGACCCATAACATTCTGTTAGATTGAATAAGGTATTTAATATGCACAAGAAAACTAAAAGAGCAAAAGAAAACTTTGTGAAAGTATATATATATATATATATATATATATATATATATATATATATATATATATATATATATATATACTAAGCTCATTAAGTAAAACTTTATCTTGAAACAGAAAGTAGTTGTTGTTTAACCAAAATTGCCGACATAATACTGTCAGTAAAGCAACAACATATACAGAGAATCATGAAGAATCATTATAAATTACAACATATCATTGTTCGCATTTTCATTTCATCTGAGTGCTGCTGCCTTGTTACTGCAGACTAGGCAAGTAGAGATATTTGACTTCCTACATCTTTAAGAAAGCTGAAGATACTCCAGCAATGTCTGAAGAGCAAGTAGGCAAGAGAGACAAGCAATATATGCAAAGTACTGTATTTCCTGGTTGCAGATAAAAGGAAGAAGTTTGAGATGCTCGAATAATACATTTTAGTACAAAGACAGGAAAATTGAATGGCCTTGGGCAGTGGCTACAAAATTCAGATCTGGAGGATACCTGTGGCTGAAGGTTTTTATTCTGAACAATTTCACAATCAGTGTTTCATTCTTACTTTTTGAATTCTTAGTGAAAAGTGCTTTTTATTTTCATAGTCTGAGAAATTCTAAAATATTTATACTTTTTCCAAAATGTCAACTGCCCTTCTTTTGCAATCTTTTTAATTCAAACTTTCCCACTTTTAATTGTTTCCAAATGCTGGCAAAGCTTAAAGCTTAATGGATACAGTTCCTTCACTCCAATATTCACTTGCCTGCTCATCTGTAACAGACATTTCTTGATTAGAAGAAAAATTAAAATGTCAGTGGGATAATTCACTGCCATTAACTGTTGTATGTTCCTCTGACTGCACTGCTCATTGTTAATCATCAGCATTTAGATTCAATTAATGGAGCAAACTATACAGAAAAATGTAAATTAGTAAGAAAATGGTAAAAGAAATATAAGCTTTAAAGTACATCAAACACCACAAAATACAACAGCAGTATTTGTAAGGGAGATAACTGAACAATAAGATCAATTAAAAGTATGAATAATGCAGTGATTATGATATTGTTTGGAATAAAAAAACTGCATCCATGGGTTTACCCAAAGAACTGAACTTGAAATGCACTGCACAAAGGGTGTAGGAGGAGGAAACAGGATCATGTTACACAAGTCGTACAAAATGCTCTTCACATCCAAGAGCTGAAAAATACAGTTAGATTTGGCAGAGGCAATTTAAACCTGAATTACTTGCCTTGTTAAAGTGAAAAGTTCAGCACAGTGGATAGAACAGCTACCTCATGGATCCAGAGTCCTGGGTTTGAATCCCATGTTGGTCTGCTGCCCATATGAACATTGCACATTTCTCCCCTGCCTGTAAAGGCCTTTTTCCAGATATTCCATTTTTCAAATAACAAACTAAATATGTACATGTTAGGTTGATTAGTGATTAGATGAGAGTGTGCATGAACCAGGCAGTGGGCTGGCACCCTTTCCAGGTTTGGTTCAAATCAGGATAGATTCTTAAGGTTTCACAACCCCAATTTGGATTAAGTAAGCTTAAGAATATGATGTTACTTAATATCATTCTTTTTCATTTACACCAAGTAAAATATTAAAGGATGAAGCTGTACCTTAGAGTTTGCCTTGCTTGTTGACAATAAAATATTTGGCTTCTCTTCAAGAAATGTATTAGAACTTTGAATTATTTCAGAGATATCTTCTGCAACCTAACAAAAACACATGATTTATAAACTTCTAGTCTTTTACACCTTCAGGTAGGTATTTACAGTTATTTTATTAACAAGCAGTACATTCTAGAAATATATCCTAAACCGATAAAATTAAAAAAATACAACTATTGTACTGTGGTACACATGCAGTAGTACGTCAGAATATAACATTTTAGCTTGGATTAATCAGCCTGCACAATATGTTTTCTTAATGAAACATCCACTCATGACAGCAATGCTACAATTGTATTTATTTTATATATAGTTAAAGCTTTCTTTATAAAACTAAGAAAAACACAACTGCTAGAATATTTCTACAGTTCAAGTACTGGAAGGTAACTCTTTGAGGGTTACAAATATTTTTAAGTTCACAATAATATCCTTGGAGTACCTTTCATATTTAAGAATAACACAAACAAATATACACACATCACAAATTAGTTTAAGGATCTTAAAAGTGGTAATACAAGAAAACAATGACAATATAAAGCAAATAAAGATAAAGAATTTCACAACATACCATTACTATACAGTGATCCCTCGCTATATCGCGCTTCGACTTTCGCGCTTCACTCCATTGTGGATTTTAAATGTAAGCATATCTAAATATATATCACAAATTTTTCGCCGGTTTGCGGATTTCTGTGGACAATGGGTCTTTTAATTTATGGTACATGCTTCCTCAGTTGGTTTGTCCAGTTGATTTCATGCAAGGGGCGCTATTGGCGGATGGCTGAGAAGCTACCCAATCAGAGCACATATTACGTATTAAATAAAACTCCTCAATGATATACGATATGTTTCCCGGGCGGTGCTTCGCATACTTAAAAGCTCTAACAGCACGTATTGATTTTTGATTGTTCGCTTTTCTTTGTCTCTCTCACTCTCTCTGACATTCTCTGCTCCTGACGGAGGGGGTGTGAGCAGAGGGGCTGTTTGCCTAGAGGATACGGACACTCCTCTAAAAAATACTGAAAGACTACCTTCACATTGCTCCCTTCCTTCCGGCTGCTTTATCACGGTGCTTCGCATACTTAAAAGCCCAAAAGCACATGTTGATTTTTGATTGTTTGCTTTTCTCTCTCTCTCTCTGTCCCTCTCTCCCTCGGACATTCTCTGCTCCTGACGTGCACTCCTTTGAAGAGGAAGACATGTTTGCATCCTTTTAATTGTGAGAAAGAACTGTCATCTCAGTCTTGTCATGGAGCACAGTTTAAACTTTTGACTAAAGGGTGTTATTTCATGTCTAGAGGGCTCTAATAATGTTAAAAAACATATTTAGAAGGTCATAAACAGGTTTTCTATGCTCTATCTGCGAAAATATTAGATTTATAAATAAAGAATCCTACTTCACGGAAATTCATTTATCGCGGTAGAGTCTGGAACGGATTAACCCCAATAAACGAGGGTTTACTGTATTCACTTTTTGAATATTTGGTAGCCATTTATCTTGGTCAGTTTCTATTTATATTTTCTATTTATTATTACAATCTACAGTACATTGCATTAGGTGTCTAATGATAGATATTGCACTTTTTTATTAAACCTTTTTAAACATTGAAATAAATTGCAAAAAAACTAACTTTTATTCAAAACACATGAAAATAACTGATATTTACATACCACACTTCGACACTGGATGAAAAATCGTTTATACATTCCAAGAAACTCAATGAAGTCAATTGCTGTATGGAAAACATTAAATAAATGATTTTTAGTAATGCATCTAAAGAGAAAAAAAAGCTCTCTGACATCTTCAAATTTGTTCTTATTTCACCAAATCTAGGAACATTACATTATTATAATTAATATAGAAAGTAGTCAGTAAATAATGTATCAATAGTAACTTATCAGGCACAAGCTATGTTTTATAAAGTAAACAGAAAAAGCCAACATATTCAAATGAAAACAAGCACTTTGGGAATGATTAGGTATTAAATGTTAATAGTACAAGCAGTTGTGAGAGCACTGATTACCTTATCACATGAAAAAAAAAATACAACTAGAAATGTGTGACCATAAAGATTATATATAAAAAAAAAAAAAACCAAAAACACTGCCATAAATCAATGACTGATTTATAATTTATTTTTCACCTTTGACTGCAAAGCCCCATTTTTTAGCTGCCATTACTTCAGTGTCCTCATAGCGAACTCTCTTAGCTCACTCATCCTTACCTAATCTTGTTTTAAGGTTATTAATGAAACTTTGTGTTAGTGCAGCTCAAACCTATTCTCTTTAATAAAGAAAGTAATTTGTCTGTCTTTGAGTTGCAAGATAATATTATTCCTAAAGTTTATTTCAGGCCTCAAAAATTGTCAAAACTGAACAACATTCTCAGAAACACATTAGTCTATTGTTGTTTTGCAAAATGAAGGTTTTGCCAAGCAATAGATTGCCAAGAAGTTAAAGTTTAAATTCAAAGATGTTCAATACACTTTTCACAGAAAACAGCAAACTTGGATCTAATTAGGAGTAAAATAAATGGAAGGCTTAGATGCACAACTGAACAAAATAAGTGTACCAGAGTAGTTTGGTTATTGGGTGCTGCCAGTTAAACACACAACAAATACGAATATATTTGCATGTATGTATGGATATACAGTATAAAGTTCTAAATGTAAGCATACGATTTGTATAGTATACCAGTACTAAAAAAAAAAAAAGTACAGAAAATCTCAAAGTTTCAAACTGTATGGTATTAGCATTTCGGTATTTTCATTATCAGAATTAAAATAGTAGTTTTCAAACATCTTGTGCCCAACTCTTTGTTCTTCTGCTCTTCAATGTGGAGAATTCAAAGATGAAGCTTTGGTTTGTGTGTGAAAATTAGGGATGCACCGAAATTTCGGCCGGCGAAAATTTTCGGCCGAAATAGCATTATCGGTTTCGGCCGAAACGTAAGAAAGCGCCGAAAATAAAAGCCGAAATTGTCGCCACGCCTCTCCCATCCTCCCGTCTCGTTCGCTGTCATTACGCATCAAACACGGAGTATGTCGGCGGTTTGGAAGCACTTCAAAGTTTCAGATGAGGACAGCAAAGTTGCAATATGCAACATTTGCTCTGCAAAAGTTTCAAGAGGGGGTTCAACAGCAAAGACATTTTCGACTACAGGTTTAATACACCACCTTAAGTCAAGACACGCAATTGAATTTGAGGAATACCGTCAAACAACGTTGGTTAAAACTAAGCCAACTAGCACATCAACACCCTCGGTTGCCACATTTTTCAAAAAAATTAAGAAATTTGCAAATGACAGTGCTAAAGCACGTGACATAACAGAGAAAGTAATGGAATTCATTGCTTTAGATGACGAGCCGTTTTCAGTCGTGGAGGACATCGGATTTCGTAGGCTAATACACCACATTGAGCCGCGTTACACACTGCCAAGCAGACAGTATTTTGCAGAGACCTCTCTACCTGAAATGTATGACCGTGTTGCAAAACATGTTCATGAGCTCATGACCACAGATATCTCTGCTCTAAGTTTTACCACAGACATATGGAGCTCTGACGTTAGTCCAACTAGCATGCTCAGTTTGACAGCGCAGTGGATAAACGCGAGTTTAAATTGCAAAACATTCTGCTTCATGCACAGGAGTTTGTCGGCTCACACACTGCAGCAGCAATATCCGATGCTTTGGCTAACATGTTTGAAACTTGGAACATAGACAAGTCTAAAGTGCATGTGATTGTGAGAGATAATGCACGGAACATGATAAAGGCTATGGATGACAGTGGATTAAAGAGCATACCTTGCATGGCACACACGCTGCAGTTGGCTGTGAATGAGGGAGTGCTTAGTCAGCGGAGCATATCAGAAATCACAGCAACTGGGAGAAAAATTGTGGGACATTTTAAGCATTCTCCGCTTGCTTATTCCAGACTACAAGATTTGCAAAAACAGTTTGGGATGCCAACAAACGACTACAGCAAGATGTGGCCACTCGATGGAACAGTACATACTATATGTTGCAAGGATTACTTGAACAGAAGCAGGTTTTAGCTGCATACATGACAGATCACGACCTGCCAGCAACTTTGAGTGCACATCAGTGGATGTTGGTGGAAAACATTGTCTCTCTCTCGCCCGTTCGAACAGTTAACCAAGGAAATAAGCTCAGCTCAAGCGCCTGTTGCTGAAGTTATTCCACTGATCGCAGCACTGAAGCGCCTGCTTGGAAAAGAGGCGGAAACAGATCATGGCGTAAAACAGCTAAAAACTCTACTGGAGGCTGTTAACAAACGCTTCCAAGACATTGAGTCCAACCCTCTTTACGGCATTGCAACAATATTAGATCCACGCTTTAAAGACCATTACTTTGACGATGAGAAAAGGCAGGATGTACGCGAAATGGTGCAAACAGAGCTTACGGCTCTTGAAACCTCTGGTGAAGCACAAGCGCGACGGGAGAACAGAGCAAACTGTGCCTGAGAAACGGTCACGCATACAAGTGATGAGCGCACATTCCTTCGCTTTCTGATATGTTTGAGGAAATTTTACAGGAAAGCGTCCCAACCCACAGCGTGTAAGAGCAAGCGCAGCCTCACAAGAAGTAGCAACCTATCTAGCTGAACTACCCATTGGCAGAAGTGACAATCCACTTGACTACTGGCGCGAACAAAGATCGCTTTCCTTTGCTTGCATGGACTGCGCGCAAGTACTTATCTGCCCCAAGCACCAGCACAGACAGTGAGAGATTATTCAGTGCAGCATCTCATGTTCTTGATGAGAACAGAAATCGTCTCTCCAGCCAGAAAGCTGAACAACTTTTGTTCATAAAGAGAAATCTGCCACTTTTGCTAAAATAAAGGGCAGCCTAATTTGATGTTGTTTACAGTTAAAGGTTTGATTTATTTATTCTGTTATTGCAATGTTGTTTTGCACAGTAATTTAAAATTGAAGTAAAACGTTTAATGCAGGTAATATTTTGCACAATTCGTAAAGGCACTAAAAGCTAACACAGACTGAGTGATTTTATTCAGTGCAGTATGTTCTTCATGAGAAGAGGAACTGTGTCTTCAGCCAGAAAACTGAAAAACTTTTGTTCATAAAGATAAACCTGCTTCTTTTGCTTAAATTAAAAGCAGACCAATTTAGTGTGTATAGTTATGTTGTTTACAGTAAGAGGTTAGATTTATTTATTTTTCTTCTGTTTGTGCACTGTTGTTTGGTACAGTAATTTAAAATTGAAGTAAAAAAGCAGCTAGCATTTTTTTTGCACAATTTTGTTACAGAAAGAAATTTTATCTAGTTTTGTTATTGTTAAACAGCCTTATTACTGTTATTTATTATCAATAAAAGTTTGATTGCTTAATTAATTTGTAGTTTTTTTAATACAAACAAAAAGAAAATATTTTAAACATGTTTTTTAATGAAGCCATTTTCGGTATCAGTTTTCGGCCAAGTGCATCCAAAAATTTCGGTTTCGTTTTCGGCCCAGAATTTTCATTTCGGTGCATCCCTAGTGAAAATATACTTATAGCCCTTTTTGGAGCAATTACAAATGAAACTTCACTCTAAGAACAAAGTATTTCTATATGTGGCACTCCTTTATCAACAACATCTTTTACTAGAACTCATTAAATTAATTGTTGAATCCCTACTACTTTTCTATTAAATCTGTAGGTGCTTCAATAATCTTCTACTATCCAGTAAGTGTACAGTATGTCATCTTTTTCCTTTTAATTTTTGATTATCTTCACTTTCTGAAACCTTTCTGGATGGTCTAGGGAACGTGAGAGGTACAGTAGGTTCTAGGCAGATAATATAGTATTTTACCTACAATAGTTAACATGGAAAGTAATTCTAGCATATCTATCACACTATTATTCTAAAATTAATGCATTTCAGAAAATAGTTTGATTTTGGAGGATATTGCTCTACATGAAATATTAAGTAAAAAGTGTAGCACATTTAACTGCCATTATGAACCCACATACACACACACTCTGCTACATAATCCTAGTACAGCAATGGGTGTCTCCAAAAGATTATTAGTTTGGTGGCCAAAAAAGTGCAGTGAACATTATGTAGTGGAAGCCTACAGCACAGCCAAATTATTATTACAATGTACATCAATTATGAATGAAACAGTAACATTATGCAATAACAATGTTATATTAAAGAAAGCAGAAATCAGATAATTCATTGGCCTATTAAATACTAATTTGCCAAATTCCAGTTTGAATTAACCACTTGTAGTAGCCTACTGCTGATGAATATTGTACTTAATAATTATAAACTGATAAAGATAAGCATGTAACGGCCTGGTGTAACTAAAAGGCACCACAAACCAGATTTAATTATCAATTTATTCCACAGTAAACTAAGCACAGTAAAAACATATAAAACTTTAACAACACAGGAGTAACTGGGTTATACTAATAAATAGACTTGTTTTCACTCTGACAAGATGCCTTGCTACGTGCTTCTCAGGTACAGTAGATAACTCCCTGAAAAAAAAAACCAACAAAAAAAGAAAACAAAAAAAACCAGGAGCTTGCTAACATAGTGGGCATAGAAATGGGTACAGTGCAACCATACTTTAATAAACACATATCTGTTATCTGAAATATCTCTCTGTCGATCAAGTAGACAACCCTTTACACACTCGCACTTTCACTATCTCACTCACTCACACACAGTCACACAGACTCCATGATAGTAAATGGGCTCAAAATAGCTTCACTATGTTACTGTGACTTCTTTCAAATAATTATGTCTAAAAAAAGAGGTTGAATATATAATTAACATTAGATATAGCTGCAGACAGCACAAAATATACGTAATGTAACTAAACTTAGCTTGCCAGTTACACTAACGTATTTAATCTTTATCTTTTTTAGCTGTTGATAGTGTCATAAATAGCCACCACTCAAACAAAATCAATTCAGCACAACCATTTCCCCACAGACCCACCATGCTGCACTTTCGGTAGTAGTTCTCATAGCACTGTCAGATGACTATTCAGAGTTATGCTAAGGGTGGTGGCGAGGGCAAAGTAATGTGCTGCTGAAATGTAACCTATAGAAATTTATAACACATATTACTTTGCAATAATTATTGCATTGTTCTGCAAAAATATTGTATTATTATGCAATAATTACTGTGTTGTTATTGTGTACTGTTGAGTAAGTTTAGTGCAGATGTTTTAACACAGGCAGAATAGCCTCATAGTGCCAGGATCTGCTCAGGGTTTATTCCGGACTGACTGGTATTACTTTCACTGAATGTGTTTAACTGCTTAAGATTGACGGTTTTAAAACTGAATGTTGAAAACATGTAACACTCTTTGGTAACTGCACACGTGTGCCTTGGTCATCTAGTGACAGACATTCGGGGAGAGATTAAGTATGTATGTAGCATGCAATCAAGTGAAAGGAATTGAATCATACAGGGAGAGATTAAGTATGTTATATAGCATGCAATCAAGTGACAAGAATTGAATCACACTGTAGGTAGTGTATACATTTATTCATTTTTGTGCTGAGGGAAAATGCTGATCCACCCACACAAGAATACAGTAATTATCATGGCAACAATGGGTGTACAGCAGGAAGCAAACATGGCGGATAGTACAGCAATCCTTTGCATAACAGAATCACATAGCCACTCAGAAAAGAATGTGCTGTGTGCAATCCAGTAAATTATTCTATTTAATCCATTTATTTGCAAATAGATATTATGAAACAGTGTGATCTGGTGCAGAGTAGCTAGTGTTCATACCTCAAATTCTGAGGGCCTTTGGCTGGGGATGGAAAAATGGGATGGGTGTTATTTGCTTCACAGCACATAGACTAAATACAATTTCTTAATTGAGTAGTACTACTGACAAATTTCCAGTATTCAGTGTTATAACAGGTAACAAGTATTAGCAAATTCACCAATACCCATTCTAAAATTCATGGGGCAAACTTGCAAAACCAATGCAGACTCTGGCTCATTGATGCACAAATGATAGATCAGTGCTATCACTCTTCCAGTGTAAACACATCTGTACCAAACTTTAATGTGATTAAAACTAAAAGTATGCCTACAACATTTGTTCAGTTCTTGCCACTTGATTGCAAGCTACATGAGTGCTTAATCCCTCCATCAACAGCTGTAATTAGATGACTGAAACATACACAATAACTGCAGCACCAAAGATGGTTGTGAAATAATGCAATAGTTATTAAGTAATAACACAATAACACAATAACAGAATCACTTTTTATTTTTTTCCCCCAGTGGTAGGAATAAGTTTCCACATTAACAGGTAATACTAGGACCAATGCCTCAAAAGCTACACCTTCATCAGTATACCTGACTACTTAAAGGGTGGAAACTGTGGTGTCCAGTGGGGTGGGGTGCCCTGTATTTTTGTATGGTATCAAGACCACCATCTACCACCCATTGAAGGCACCATAGAGTACAGCATTAAAGTTGTTAACCTGAACAACAGGAGCTTATTTTAAACCAATGGGGAATAATAAATATTGACAAATACTAGTAACAAAATCAAAGCTGTGGAATTTCTCTTTAAAGTAAAATATAGTTTAAAAAAACTTCACTTTATTAAAGGGAGAAAAAAAACTATGCCTAAAGGTAACAAACACACAGGTAAATAAAATCAAATGCTGCAAAATCTACAGTCATATTTTGGTTACATCCAGTACAACATATTTATTAGGAACACTTTTTTTTATCTGCTCCAATACTTTTCTTCCAACACGCTACATGAAATTGTGATAGACTTGCAATGCTGTGTTAATGAACTACTTAAGGTAAAGCAAAACACTTTTCACAGCATAGCATGGCAATATTTTAAATTTGGCAATTTATGATCAAAAGCTATAAATCTGTTTGTGGCATTTCCTGGAGTATACAGATATAACCTCTTAATTTGAACAAAACCTGTGTGAGCCTTTTCCATATTAGCTGCATTACTGTTAAATGTGAAGAACTCTGCTTTTTGTGAACCTGGATACACTCAGTCATTCATGCTGATGTTTGAAATAAAGGAAATGTATTACTGTATGAACATCATTTTAAGAATATTTATTTCTTTTACAGACTTTAACACCAGTCATTTATACCTTCATGTACAAAGGTTTAGACCAGGGATGCCCAATACGACGATCATGATCGACCGGTAGATCAGAAAGGTAGTGCAGGTAGATCGCGTTGCATTCAAAAAAAATTTTTCAAAACCTTAGTCTATATATCCTCTGCATGGCATTTGCCACTTGATTGACATACAGGGCGGCTAGTCTGAGATCTCTTTTCTTCTAACATACTGGTCATCCTGCATGCACGATCAAACGCGAGAGCTACTGCAAAACTCCGGCTGTGATCTAGTTAGCCTTCCAATTTATATCGACTAAAGAAGGGATTTTTTAAAAAAAAATTGTTTGGGGAGGGTATGGGCTGGATGTGGAGTTGGAAGAGGATTTTTTTTTCTCACAATGTCACAGTCGAAATGCGTTTGTCTGATCTGTCAATCTATCATTGCTATTCCAAAGAAGGAAAATGTGGAAAGGCACTTTTGAACTGTTCATAAAAACTACAAAACTGACTTTTTTCTGAAAAACTATCTCAGAAAGAGAAAGGAGAGGGAACTAAAATTGCAGTTATTCAGACAGCCGTCATTTTTCACTCAGCTGAATTCAAAAGTAAAGGCAGACACACCAAAACATCGTTCCAGGTGAGTCACTCTATCATTAAGCATAAGGAGTCCTTCCAAGATGGAGAGATGATAAAAGATGCCTTTGTTGAGACAGACGGCTAGGGAGAAATTCCTGCTGAGATTTCAAGACCCCTGGCCGGAGAAAAAGGAGTTTCTCCTTGTCATTACAAAAGCAGAATACAAGCAACTTAATAACGATCAATGGGCGCTAGACTTGGCATTTTTCTTCCGATCTGACCAACATATTGAATGAGCCTAATTTACAGCTGCAAGGAAAAGAGAACTCCATGCTCAATATGATTAGCTCAGTTAATGCTTTCAAACAAAAAATGCAACATCTGTCCTCAAAGCTGCAGTGCCTTGATTTGGGGAACATCCAAAACCTTGCATAAGAGCTGGAGACGCAATGGAAGGCATGTGCGCAACTTGACAGCATCCACTACACACAACAGATTGAAAATTGCCTGTCAGACTTTGACAGACGGTTTCAAGACTCAGCTTTACTTGAGGCAATCACTACATTTAAGTGCTATCCATTTGGGGAAGATGTTGAGGGTGATTCACCCGCATCAAAAATTGCAACACTGTTTCACCCAAAACTCCTCTACAGTGGAGGATGAGATTTTAACACTACAGGATGACATTCAGCTGAAGTCTGGGGCTCTTGGACAGTTTTGGAACTTACTCACAGAGGAAAATAATACAGCCATGAGTCTTTTTGGGAAAGATGCAACAAGTTTTTCAAACCAGGATTTGGGGATCCTCTGCCATTCCTCCTTGCAGATACTCTCCAGTTCTGTCAGGTTGGATGGTAAACATTGGTGGACAGCCATTTTTAGGTCTCTCAAGAGCTGCTCAATTGGGATTAAGTCAGGGCTCTGGCTGGACCATTCAAGAACAGTCACAGAGTTGTTGTGAAGCCACTCCTTCGCTATTTTAGCTGTGTGCTTAGGGTCATTGTCTTGTTGGAAGGTAAACCTTTGGCCCAGTCTGAGGTCCTTAGCACTCTGGAGAAGGTTTTTGTCCAGGATATCCCTGTACTTGGCCGCATTCATCTTTCCCTCGATTGCAACCAGTCGTCCTGTCCCTGCAGCTGAAAAACACCCCCACATCATGCATGCTTCACTGTGGGGACTGTATTGGACAAGTGATGAGCAGTGCTTGGTTGTCTCCACACACTGAGGAGAGGCAAGACACGACAGCCCGCATGGAGTTTGCAAAAAGACACCTGAAGGACTCCGAGATGGTGAGAAATAAGATTCTCTGGTCTGATGAGACCAAGATAGAACTTTTTGGCCTTAATTCTAAGCGGTATGTGTGGAGACAACCAGGCACTGCTCATCATTTGTCCAATGCAGTCCCCACAGTGAAGCATGCCGGTGGCATGTTCAATTTCTCATTAATGCAATTATCTAATCAACCAATCACATGGCAGTTGCTTCAATGCATTTAGGGGTGTGATCCTGGTCAAGACAATCTCCTGAACTCCAAACTGAATGTCAGAATGGGAAAGAAAGGTGATTTAAGCAATTTTGAGCGTGGCATGGTTGTGCCAGACGGGCCGGTCTGAGTATTTCACAATCTGCTCAGTTACTGGGATTTTCACACACAACCATTTCTAGGGTTTACAAAGAATGGTGTGAAAAGGGATAAACATCCAGTATGCGGCAGTCCTGTGGGCAAAAATGCCTTGTTGATGCTAGAGGTCAGAGGAGAATGGGCCGACTGATTCAAGCTGACAGAAGAGCAACTTTGACTGAAATAACCACTCGTTACAACCGAGGTATGCAGCAAAGCATTTGTGAAGCACACTTTAGGCCCCTTAGTGCCAATTGGGCATCGTTTAAATGCCACGGGCTATCTGAGCACTGTTTCTGACCATGTCCATCCCTTCATGACCACCATGTACCCATTCTCTGATGGCTACTTCCAGCAGGATAATGCACCATGTCACAAAGCTCGAACCATTTCAAATTGGTTTCTTGAACATGACAATGAGTTCACTGTACTAAAATGGCCCCCACAGTCACCAGATCTCAACCCAATAGAGCATCTTTGGGATGTGGTGGAACGGGAGCTTCGTGCCATCCTATCAATATGGGCCAACATTTCTAAAGAATGCTTTCAGCACCTAGTTGAATCAATGCCACGTAGAATTAAGGCAGTTCTGAAGGCGAAAGGGGGTCAAACACCGTATTAGTATGGTGTTCCTAATAATCCTTATATACTGTATATATACTGTATATATACAGGATATATATATATATATATATATATATATATATACACACACACACTAATAAAAGGCAAAGCCCTCACTGACTGACTGACTGACTCACTCACTCACTGACTCATCACTAATTCTCCAACTTCCCATGAAGGTAGAAAGCTGAAATTTGGCAGGCTTATTCCTTACAGCTTACTTACAAAATATAAGCAGGTTTCATTTCGAAATTCTACACGTGATGGTCATAACGGTCGATAACAGTCGACAACGTCCGCCATGTTGAACTTTCTTATTTATGGCCCCATCTTCATGAAATTTGTTAGGCGGCTTCCCTGCGCTAACCGAAACCGATGTACATACTTATTTCCGTGGTATGACGCTACTGTTGGCCGCCATATTGAACTTTCCAATGTCGCTAATTCTCCAACTTCCTGTGTAGGTAGAAGGCTAAAATATGGCAGGCTCATTCCTTACAGCTTACTTACAAAAGTTAAGCAGGTTTCATTTAGAAATTCTACGCGTAACGGTCATAACGGTTGACAACGTTCGCAATGATGAACTTACTTATTTATGGCCCCATCTTCTTGAAATTTAGTAGGCGGCTTCCCTGCGCTAACCGAAACCAATGTACATACTTATTTCGGTGGTATGATGCCACTGTCAGCCGCCATATGGAACTTTTCAACAGTCTTTGTTACTCATGGGCCCATTTTCCAGAAATTTGGTACGCAGGTTCCCAACGCTAACTGAATCCTACTTACGTACATATATATAGGGTGGCCCACGAAAAAGTGGCCTGCCTCCAATAGATCCCATGACGTTGCAAAGAGTGTGCATGAACATGCTGAAACGGGGACACAGAGATGTATTGACGCATAAGGAGATCACTTTCAGCATCTTCTGTAAATGTTAATACCACATCTGATCATTTTTCTCTTCACCACATAATGCAGCCATCTCGGTTGAGGCGGGCCACTTTTCATGGGCCACCCTGTACATCCATAGCCTGCAGCTCGGTCACCGTGTGAGGCGGCATTGGGTCCCCCATCCCAACGCTTCCCACGTTGTTGGCTGCCTGCCTATATAAGGCTGTCCGTCGCTCTGGTCTCTACATTCCCTTCCTTGCTTCGCCATGGGATTCACGTCTCCCTGCTGATAACTACAGCATTTTCATTTAATCTACGGCTTCTCCGCTGTTTTATTGTTCGTTTATTACGATTATAGTTATTGTGTGGGTATTTTAGACTTACTTTACATTGTTCAGGTACCCATTTCCTTTATCATTCCAACCGCATTCCCCATTAACATGTCTATCGAGGTGATCACCATCGATCAAAGAACTGTCACTTACCGAGTGGTTTCCATGCCCGGAGATGGCACCTACCTTTTCTATTCTCTTTGTTACATATTGCACGGCCATATCAGGCTCACTCTTGATATCCGGAGGAACATTGTGTCTTATGTATTGAATGACTGGGACAGGTTCAAGGTGTGGACTGATGACGGTACAAGAGATAATTATACTACACAGGAGCACTATAAGAGTGAAATGCTTAAGCCCTTCACCTATGGTTCTGCATGTGAGTTGATGGCTTCCGCTGAATTGTTCGGATGTCATTTTCAAGTGTACCGAAATGGCCAAATATTTTACACCTTTCGACAACCGGCAATGCCTCTTAAACATCTTAAGTTCACAGGTGACGATTTGAGTAATGGACACTTTGATGTTTATGAATGTTTAAACTCTCAAAAGCTGGATGTGAAGTTATCGATGAAACCGGTTGTATGCTTACAACGCTTGACAGTTGCCGAATGTCACTTCAACACAAGTCCTGCAAATACTGTCGTAATTGAAGCAAACCATGAAACTCAAACCGATTATGACAGCAGCAATCCAAGCTGTGAGATTTGAAATAAGATTACTGTTCACATGGCCAACTGTATGTTACATGCTCAAGAGTAAGCTCAGTGCAAAGCTTAGTCATATTACAACCGGAAGGCCGAACTCACAATGTGGTATACAAAGAGATAAAATAATAAAATAATTATTGGCATATTTTCCCTCAGTTTAAAAAGGTTTTCTTCTTAATAAAAATTTTAAGGCAGTACTTCGCCGCTGCTAAGCGCGGGTATTTTGCTAGTATATATATATATATATATACACACACACACACACACACACACACACACAGCATTTTTAATGTAGGTAAATCCTTTCGACCTGGTCATTTTAAAAGTAGCTCGCAAGCGAAAAAGTGTGGGCACCCCTGGTTTAGACAAACATCAAATTCTAAGCAAAAGAGAAATTATTTGAACTTGCGGCGGACAGAACTTTGAAAGCAACATGGGACATTTCTGGCACAGTGTGCGTCAAGAATATGAAGACTTGAGTAATGTAGCGTTGTCAGCATTGTTGCCTTTTCCATAGACATATTTACTGTATGTGAAAGTGCTTTCTTGGCTTTAACTGCAATAAAACTAAAGAACGAAACTGGCTCCAGCCTGAAGATGATGTTATACTAGCCGTCAGTAGCATCCATCCTCACATAAAATCTTTGATGGCAAAAAAAACAAGCCCAAGTATTGCTTTAGAAAGGTAAGCACACGCCATTATGAAAATAAGTACTTTAATGCACAAACCTACACGTGAGGGGTACCCGTGGACAAACTTTCACACCATTTGGGGGTACAATCGCAAAAAAAGTTGAGAACCAAGGGCTTACATGGTTGCATATTTCTCAAATTGCAATCTGAGACAAGGTACAGCATATATATACTGCTCAAAAAAAGTAAAGGAACACTTTGAAAACATATCAGATCTCAATGGGGGGAAAAAATCGTGCTGGATATCTATACTGATATGGACTGGGTAATGTGTTAGGAATGAAAGGATGCCACATCGTTTGATGGAAATGACAATGATCAACCTACAGAGGGCTGAATTCAAAAACACCCCGAAAATCAAAGTGAAAAAATGACGAAGCAGAGTAGTCCGTTTTGCCGAAATTTCATTGCAGCAACTCAAAATCGTACTTAGTAGTTTGTATGGCCGATGTTGGGGCATGCCCCTAATGAGAAAAAGGAAGGTGTCCTGGTGGATCTCACAGATGAGGCCGGGCATTGTCGTGCACCAGGAGGAACCCAGGACCTACTGCACCAGCATAGGGTCCGACAATGGGTCTAAAGATTTCATCCCGATACCGAATGGCAGTCAAGGTACCGTTGTCTAGCCTGTAGAGGTCTGTGCAAACTCCATGGATATGCCTACCCAGACCATCACTGACCTGCCACCAAACTGGTCATGCTGAACGATGTTACAGGCAGCATAACATTTTCCATGGCTTCCCCACACCCTTTCATGTCTGTCACATGTGCTTAGGGTGAACCTGCACTCATCTGTGAAAACCACAGGGCACCAGTGGTGGACCTGGCAATTCTGGTATTCTATGGCAAATACCAATCGAGCTCCATGGTGCCGGGCATTAAGCACAGGGTCCACTAGAGGACGTCGGGCCACCATCATGAAGTCCGTTTCAGATTGTTTGGTCAGAGACTTTCACACCAGTGGCCTGCTGGAGGTCATTTTGTAGAGCCCTGGCAGTGCTCATCCAGTTCTTCCTTGCCCAAAGAAGCAAACACTGGTCCCGCTGATGGGTTAAGGACCTTCTATGGCCCTGTCCAGCTATCCAAGAGTAACTGCCTGTCTCCTGGGATCTCCTCTATGCCTTTGAGACTGTGCTGGGAGACACAGCAAATCTTGTGGCAATGGCACGTATTGATGTGCCATCCTGAAGAACCCAAATGCAAAATTAGTGAAAAACAGTCAGAAAAGATGAGGAGGGAAAAATGTCAGTGGCCTCCACCTGTTAAATCATTCCTGTTTTACGGGTTGTTTCATTGTTGCCCCTCTAGTGCACCTGTTAATTTCATTAACACCAAAGCAGCTGAAACTGATTAACAACCCCCTCTGCTACTTAACAGAGCAGATCAATAACGCAAAAGTTTCACTGACTTGATGCTATACTTATTAAAAAGTATGTATATATATATATATATATATATATATATATATATATATATATATATATATATATATATATATATATATATATACATACATACACACACACACACAGTATACAGTGAATCAATTAGAATACTTACAGTTACTAAAGTCTTTGTCAACAGCTCGAAATTCATCTGTAACATACCTCTCCAGCATATTCCTTGAAAACCAACAATACAGACACATTTATACTTTTTAATAACAAAACTACAAATTTGATTTAAAAATATATTAATTTTGTGAATTACTTACTGATATCCTTTCATTTTTATATTTGTTATTATTGCTTTTAAGTAAGAGGTATTTTAATAATGAATGTACTCTAGTTACCCTAATTTTGGAATCCACTTTAATAAAAGGATAAGTAAGTGTGTATCAGTCTGTGCATCTGCTTGCTCAATGCTCTCTGAAAGCTGAAACCTTTTTTTGGGGGGGAAAGCTGTTCTGCACTGGGTCTACTTCAGTAATTCAATCAGTCAGAAGCTAGTTTACAGTCCAGACAAGAGTATAATCTTAATTTTCTGAGCATGAATTAAGCAAAGCCATGCCACAGTTACTGCATTAAACAAGCACATTCTTAGCTGCACCAATCACAGGCCATCTTTCAGCTTCATTGCCTATATTAATGTACTTCAAGGACCATATGAACAAAATGATGCTAATAACACTTCTTTGCTCCTGTATTCAAAACCACTAAAGCGTAGAAGCGCTTCAGGTGTGATGAGGCATGCACTAACTAGACAATGGATGGAGATAGATTCATGCAGTAAGTGCAGGTTATCACAGTGGGAGGATTTGTAAAGACAGATACAACAACTAGGATTTCGTTTATCAATCTATTTGTTAAAGTATGTGAGTGTTCAGCAGCCATTCCGTTTATCTGAGGTACTCATGGTAGCAGTGTAATGTGAATTGTGAAATGTGGTCAAGCTTGAGCAAAATTTGAATTAGTAAAAGTCTACAACTGTGTGCTAGTGCTGCATATCTCCATTTAGCTATTCAAGAACAACAAAATTCAGCAGCTGTAAGGTTCAGTCCAAGATGGTAAGAAATTACGTTAGACAAGAAGAACATGAATGGCATTTGTGCAGAGTTAAGCGTATGATTCTGTGTTTTGGGCATAACATTATATATATCATTTATGTAATCATTTTGCTACCACTACCATATAGCAGATGTTTAGCAACTACAGTGCATCTGGAAAGTATTCACAGCGCATCACTTTTTCTACATTTTGTTATGTTACAGCCTTATTCCAAAATTGATTAAATTCATTTTTTTCCTCAGAATTCTACACACAACACCCCATAACCATAACGTGAAAAAAGTTTACTTGATATTTTTGCTAATTTATTAAAAATAAAAAAATTGAGAAAGCACACGTACATAAGTATTCACAGCCTTTGCCATGAAGCTCAAAATTGAGCTCTGGTGCATCCTGTTTCCTCTGATCATCCTTGAGATGTTTCTGCAGCTTAATTGGAGTCCACCTGTGGTAAATTCAGTTGACTGGACATGATTTGGAAAGGCACTCACCTGTCTATATAAGGTCCCACAGTTTACAGTTCATGTCAGAGTACAAACCAAGTATAAAGTCAAAGGAATTGTCTATAGACCTCCGAGACAGGATTGTCTCAAGGCACAAATCTGGGGAAGGTTACAGAAAAATTTCTGCTGCTTTGAAGGTCCCAATGAGCACAGTGGGAGGTTTTGTAAAGGCTCCATCATCCACAAGTGGAAGAAGTTCGAAACCACCAGGACTCTTCCTAGAGCTGGCCGGCCATCTAAACTGAGCTATCGGGGGAGAAGGGCCTTAGTCAGAGAGGTGACCAAGAACCCGATGGTCACTCTGTCAGAGCTCCAGAGATCCTCTGTGGAGAGAGGAGAACATTCCAGAAGGACAACCATCTCTGCAGCAATCCACCAATCAGGCCTGTATGGTAGAGTGGCCAGATGGAAGCCACTCCTTAGTAAAAGGCACATGGCAGCCCGCCTGGAGTTTCCCAAAAGGCACCTGAAGGACTCTCAGACCATGAGAAACAAAATTCTTTGGTCTGATGAGACAAAGATTGAACTCTTTGGTGTGAATGCCAGGTGTCACGTTTGGAGGAAACCAGGCACCGCTCATCACCAGGCCAATACCATCCCTACAGTGAAGCATGGTGGTGGCAGCATCATGCTGTGGGGATGTTTTTCAGCGGCAGGAACTAGGAAACTACTCAGGATAAAGGGAAAGATGACTGCAGCAATATACAGAGACATCCTGGATGAAAACCTGCTCCAGAGCGCTCTTGACCTCAGACTGGGGCGACAGTTCATCTTTCAGCAGGACAACGACCCTAAATACACAGCCAAGATATCAAAGGAGTGGTTTCAGAACAACTCTGTGAATATCCTTGAGTGGCCCAGCCAGAGCCCAGACTTGAATCCGATTGAACATCTCTGGAGAGATCTTAAAATGGCTGTGCACCGACGCTTTCCATCCAACCTGATGGTGCTTGAGAGGTGCTGCAAAGAGGAATGGGCGAAACTGGCCAAGGATGGGTGTGCCAAGCTTGTGGCATCATATTCAAAAAGACTTGAGGCTGTAATTGCTGCCAAAGGTACATCGACAAAGTATTGAGCAAAGGCTGTGAATACTTTTTATAAAATACATATAAAGTATATATAAAGTACATGTGATTTCTCAATTCTTTTATCTATACTAATAAAAGGCAAAGCACTCACTCACTCACCACTAATTCTCCAACTTCCCGTGTAGGTAGAAGGCTGAAATTTGGCAGGCTCATTCCTTACAGCTTACTTACAAAAGTTGGACAGGTTTCATTTCGAAATTCTACGTGTGATGGTCATAACTGGAAGCTAATTTTCTGCATAAAATGTAATGGAGTTAGAGTTCGATGGCCGTGGGGGACGGAGTCTCGTGTGACATCATCACGCCTCAACGTAATCATGTGAACTGACTGTCAACGCATTACGTAGAAAACCAGGAAGAGCTCCAAAAAGCGCTGAAGAAAACATGCATTATACAATTGAGAAGGAAGCGAAACAATAAGAAGCGAGCGAGTGACACATACTGTACAAGCATATTCATGCCTGCAGCTACTTCAGAAACAAAGCACGGTGTAAACCTAAAGTTTAAATTAAGTTCATAGACAGGCTGCCGCTGGCGTTTGTCATGCCCACGGCTAATGCGGGATACAAGTTTAATGAGAGGATGCAGGGTATAAATGACAGTTTTGATCACTTTCTAACTAAGTTCAAATTGCTGGTCAAAGGCTGTGCTTATGCAAATTCCGAGAAACTGTGTTTGTGGGGGGATTGACAGTTAAGGCGGGTGGAAGAGTGACATCATCATCATCTCCCCTCCCATTCACCTCATTTCGCTCTGAGCTGAGCTCCGCGGCTAACGCCGTCTTCCGAAGCAACTTCGTCACACTGCCACCAAATACTCACAGAAAAATCCACAAGTTAATACACACGTTGTCTCTAGAGTTTCTCCACATTGTATCCTCCAGGCACTACTTACAAAAGGTTACATTGACAATCGTGTTACGTTTTTTTAAAAATGTTTCCTTTTCTTAGCACAAGCACAGCTGAAAAGCTTTGATGCATGTGCTCTATAACGTGTTAAAAAATAATGCATTTAATCACACTTTGCATTACAAGCAAAGGGGAACTTTTGTCAATGCATGATTTCCTGGTACACCGATTACATTGATCAGCGGATCCCGATTCATTTTACCCTCGCACCCCTTGGTTTGAGAAGAAGTATGAAAAAATATGAGGTTAACACAGAAAAACAGATCACCAGTTCAAGCTTTATGAATAATCGATTCGCCATCAATAATTGTTTTGGTAAAGCCATACTCGGTGTAATCCTCCTTCCATTTTATAATTTTTCCCGCCACTAGCCATGATTAAATGAACGGTAAAAAAGTAAGAGCGAAGCGAGGGTGACTTATTCAGGTAGGCATATATATGACAGCAACACTCATGACAATGTCAATCATGTTACGTTATTATTAAATGTTTCCTTTTCTTTTTCATTACTTCTTTAACACACTACTTCTCCGCTGTAGCTGGTATTTTGCTATATATATATATATATATATATATATATATATATATATATATATATATATATACACATATACACACACACACACACACACAGTGGTGTGAAAAACTATTTGCCCCCTTCCTGATTTCTTATTCTTTTGAATGTTTGTCACACAAAATGTTTCTGATCATCAAACACATTTAACCATTAGTCAAATATAACACAAGTAAACACAAAATGTAGTTTTTAAATGATGGTTTTTATTATTTAGGGAGAAAAAAAATCCAAACCTACATGGCCCTGTGTGAAAAAGTAATTGCCCCTGAACCTAATAACTGGTTGGGCCACCCTTAGCAGCAATAACTGCAATCAAGCGTTTGTGATAACTTGCAATGAGTCTTTTACAGCACTCTGTTTTTATTAAAACAGTAAAAAGGAGGCGTGTCAGACGTAGTGGTACATTTTCTGATGCAGCTAGATGAAAACAACTTCGTGACGCTGCCGCCAAATACACAAAACAATTACTTTGACAATCATGTTACGTTATTTTTAAAATGTTTCCTTTTCTTTTTTATAACTTCCTTAACATACGACATCGCTGCGAAGCGCGGGTATTTTGCTATACACATATATATATAGCAACAGCAACAGCAACACTCATAACAGTGACAATACAATTACACTGACAATCATGTTACTTTTTTTTTTTTTAAATGTTTCCTTTTCTTTTTCATAACTTCTTTAACACACTACTTCTCCGCTGTGAAGCGTGGGTATTTTGCTATTTTTAATAAATTTGCAAAAACCTCAAGTAAACATTTTTCACGTTGTCATTATGGGGTGTTATGTGTAGAATTCTGAGGAAAAAAATGAATTTAATCTATTTTGGAATAAGGCTGTAACATAACAAAATGTGTAAAAAGTGATGAGCTGTGAATACTTTCAGGATGCACTGTATTTTAAAAAAAATATAAAACATTCAAATATAAAAAAATAGTTAAGCAAAATAAATAGTAAGGAATAAACAACCAAAGAAATGGTATATAAAATTCACTTTAAAACTTATGACTTACTTGTGAAAGTGCGGGAAGAGATCTGTAAACAATGTTCTTAGCTCTTCTTTATTTATTTTGCCATTCTTATCCTATTGAAGAAAACAATGAAATATACTATTGTTTATTAAAAAATAAATGTTTTAATCCTTCCCTGTTAACCACTGTAGTTAAGATAGGTTGTATACTTTAGCAGATTACTTTGTTTAAAATCCTGCTGCAAGTTCTTCATTTTCTTGTTGCCCCCTTGAAGGCTACTACTAATTTTGTCAAGCTTAAAACTCCAGACAACAAGGAAAGGTAGTAAACTTTCACAATTATTTATAGTTTGTTGTTTCCTTGGGAATTATTACAGATTATACATACACTAGCTGAATACCCGTGCTTCGCTACGGGATAGCAATAGGAAAATTGTTTTCTAAAATATACAGAGTGATAGTATTCGTCCTGTAAAGGTCATAAGGCAAGATTTAGCACATAAACGAAACAAAATAGGTTGCTAATTATTTCTTGAAATGGTTTACTCAAATATAAGCTGTTTAAAGTATAGAAGGTTTAAACAGGGATGATCAAAATTATTTTTTGGACTAAAGCCCCGGTGATCCCATTACCACCCCTGTAATTATTTTAGTAAGCAGACCGTGTAAATTTTATAATATGATCTCTTAACAGCAGCTTTATTCACATTGGGGTTATTTTTAGTATTTTTTTTTTTTTTGATGTTTTTCTTAATTGTTGTTTTCGAATATTGTTGGTGAATCTTTTTCATTTATTAATCTCTATTATATATATATATTAATATATATATATATATATATATATATATACTGTATATAAACACATATATAGAATACATACAGTGGTGTGAAAAACTATTTGCCCCTTCCTGATTTCTTATTCTTTTGCATGTTTGTCACACAAAATGTTTCTGATCATCAAACACATTTAACCATTAGTCAAATATAACACAAGTAAACACAAAATGCAGTTTTTAAATGATGGTTTTTATTATTTAGGGAGAAAAAATCCAAACCTATATGGCCCTGTGTGAAAAAGTAATTGCCCCTGAACCTAATAACTGGTTGGGCCACCCTTAGCAGCAATAACTGCAATCAAGCGCTTGCGATAACTTGCAATGAGACTTTTACAGCTCTGGAGGAATTTTGGCCCACTCATCTTTGCAGAATTGTTGTAATTCAGCTTTATTTGAAGGTTTTCTAGCATGAACCGCCTTTTTAAGGTCATGCCATAGCATCTCAATTGGATTCAGGTCAGGACTTTGACAAGGCCACTCCAAAGTCTTCATTTTGTTTTTCTTCAGCCATTCAGAGGTGGATTTGCTGGTGTGTTTTGGGTCATTGTCCTGTTGCAGCACTCAAGATCGCTTCAGCTTGAGTTGACGAACAGATGGCGGACATTCTCCTTCAGGATTTTTGGTAGACAGTAGAATTCATGGTTCCATCTATCACAGCAAGCCTTCCAGGGCCTGAAGCAGCAAAACAACCCCAGACCATCACACTACCACCACCATATTTTACTGTTGGTATGATGTTCTTTTTCTGAAATGCTGTGTTCCTTTTACGCCAGATGTAACGGGACATTTGCCTTCCAAAAGTTCAACTTTTGTCTCATCAGTCCACAAGGTATTTTCCCAAAAGTCTTGGCAATCATTGAGATGTTTCTTAGCAAAATTGAGACGAGTCCTAATGTTCTTTTTGCTTAACAGTGGTTTGCGTCTTGGAAATCTGCCATGAAGGCCGTTTTTGCCCAGTCTCTTTCTTATGGTGGAGTCGTGAACACTGACCTTAATTGAGGCAAGTGAGGCCTGCAGTTCTTTAGATGTTGACCTGGGGTCTTTGTGACCTCTCGGATGAGTCGTCTCTGCGCTCTTGGGGTAATTTTGGTCGGCCGGCCACTCCTGGGAAGTGTTCCATGTTTTTGCCATTTGTGGATAATGGCTCTCACTGTGGTTCGCTGGAGTCCCAAAGCTTTAGAAATGGCTTTATAACCTTTACCAGACTGATAGATCTCAATTACTTCTGTTCTCATTTGTTCCTGAATTTCTTTGGATCTTGGCATGATGTCTAGCTTTTGAGGTGCTTTTGGTCTACTTCTCTGTGTCAGGCAGCTCCTATTTAAGTGATTTCTTGATTGAAACAGGTATGGCAGTAATCAGGCCTGGGGTGGCTAAATTGAACTGAGGTGTGATACACCACAGTTGGGTTATTTTTTAACAAGGGGGCAATTACTTTTTCACACATGGCCATGTAGGTTTGGATTTTTTCTCCCTAAATAATAAAAGCCATCATTTAAAAACTGCATTTTGTGTTTACTTGTGTTATATTTGACTAATGGTTAAATGTGTTTGATGATCAGAAACATTTTGTGTGACAAACATGCAAAAGAATAAGAAATCAGGAAGGGGGCAAATAGTTTTTCACACCACTGTATATACAGTCAATGTACAGATACATACACAGTTCATAAATGCAGTTAGTTACTTTTTGTATTACATTTGAAACCACAAACTAATTCAGATATATATGTTATGGAGTAAACTGAATAATGATTCAGAGATTTGGTAAAACACAGCAGTTAGTGGGGAAATATTATACAACTACTAGACGTTAAGCCCGTTACAATAACGGGCGCTAGAACAGTAGTGCATAAACATTAGTAGGAACAGTCTATATTAAATGGCAAGGGACCTTGACCTCATTCTGTTTCTTGTCTTAATTTTTTTTTGTCAAAAATATTTTTGCAAGAAGCCTAAAGTAAAAAAAATAATAAAAATAAAATAGAAACATATAACACAATACAGTAAGTATAATTAATATTGCCTTAGTGTAAAACTTTGTAACAATCTGTAATACACAATATCTGAAGAAGATATTTAGGAAAACTTTTCTATTGTTTTTACGTCATGAAATCTTTCTATAAAATTTCATTATAGACAACATTTCTTGTAAATATTCTGAGTTTGCCTTGTTCAGGACCATCAACAACCTTGACAACAACATCTGAAAAACGTCTAACTCTTGATAACGCAACATATAACTGACCGTGGCTGAATACTGGCTCTGGCAAGTAAATGCCAACTTTTCTAAGGTTTGCCCCTGAGCTTTATTAATTGTCATGGCAAAGGCTAATGTAACTGGAAATTGTCACCTTCTGAAGGTAAAGGGTAAATTAGTAGAGGATGGAGCCAAATCAATACAGGGAATAAAGACCATGTCCCCTTCAGCTGAACCTGTTATTACTTGAGCAATGATGAGGTTTCTTTTCAAGTCTTTAAGAAAGAGGTGGGTTCCACTGCACAATTCTCTTTTAGTGTTTATATTCCTAAAGAGCATAATTATTTCTCCCTTTTTAAGGTTCAGTTTATGCTTCGGCATTCCTGTTGGAGTTAGTTCATTAAGAAACTCAATAGGATAGTTCTGCATATCTTCTTAAGCTGAGACATCAATTGAGTTTGAGCGGAGGAATGTCACAGTATCTCCTTCCAAAATGTTGAGCACCTCTTCATTTATGGTATCAACATCAGAGTTCTTTGGGCAAAGAATAGATTTTTTTGCTATCTTTGAGAATTCGGCAACAGGAATTTTTTCTCCAAATAAGTCTTTGACGATATCTCCTGTGCATAAAATTTTTGAAGGGATTTCAATTATGTCTTCAGGCAAACCGTCAATGTGTGGTGTATCACCATTGCCAACTTGGATCAACCAACTGCTGAATTCAGTGTCGACTGAACGGATATTGTTTGTAAGGTTAAGTACTTGGAAGTTTTGCCACAGTTTATTATACTTTATACATGCTTTGTCAATTTTTGTCCGGTCACCATGAGGAACCACGGGGAGTGTTTGCCGAAAATCTCCACCAAATAAGAGAACTTTTCCTCCAAATGGTTTGTGGTTATCCATTATTTCTTTCAGCAGTTTGTCGACCACTGTAATGGCTATAGAGGGGGCCATAGTACACTCATTCCAAATGACTACTGTAGATCTCAAATTTTCAGCCTTAGCAGAATTGAGGCACATATTTGATATTGAGTTCTCAAGTATCAGAACAGGTAATTTGAACTGAGAGTGGTATGTTCTTCCACCCTAAGAAGATTGGCTGCTATACCTGTGGAGGCTACAGGGAGTGCAATGTTACCTTCTCCACAAACTGTGCTGATAAGGGTTTTGTAAAGATAGGTTTTACCACTACCTCCTAGACCATCGAAAAAAAAACAACGGTGGCAAAGGTTGTCATTTTTGCTTGCAGACAATATTTTTTATAAAGCTGATTTTTGTTCTCTGTTTAATGTTTTCTCCATTTCTTCAGCTGTGCGTTTTTGAAATCCCTTGTCATACGTATTCCAAAGTAGATCAGCATTTGGCATTGTGGAAGGCAATCCAAAATCTTCACAGGTTTTGCCATGTAGTACCAGAATGTTGAATATTTCTTTAAGTGCGATGTTACGACACATTGTGCAATCATCATTGTGTTATGTTTGTGAACTAAATCTTCAATGAGGTATTGGTCATATTTTAGGAAAAGGTCATTCATATTTTGTAATGATGCAAAAATGCAGATATATGCAAATAATTCCCTAAGTTGTTTAGGCATTGTGAATTGGACAGCATCTTCCATAGTGTTCTCCCACACTTGATCATCATTAATAAGTCCTTTAGCTTTTGCGTCCTCTCGGAAAGTGGGATAGACATTTCCATGTACTGTCCTCAGATCTTCAAAGGATACTGTGTCCGGAACATGCAGCAATAGTTGACACAGACAGTAGTGCTCTGTATCTGATGTAAAATTGACAGAATACATTCATCCAATAGCTTTTTCTGCACCACGTTGACGTAACTTCCAACTACAATTTTTAGAGTCAAACACATAGTGCAAAGGAATGTCAGAAAATAATATGTTCTTTGCTTCCTCTTTTTGTTGATTTAATTTGAACCAAGCTGTCAATTGAGTATCACGGTTTGAAGCTCTCTATACTGCTGTGGTAATGTCATTTGGGTTGAAAAACACTGATTGTTCTTCAGGCAGATGCACCGCTAATCTATGGATGGTATGTGATTGATAATGCATTTCAAACCTATTCAAATGCCATGTTGCTTCAGGAGCGCTGAC
Organism: Polypterus senegalus; assembly: GCF_016835505.1. Lineage (NCBI taxonomy): Eukaryota > Metazoa > Chordata > Cladistia > Polypteriformes > Polypteridae > Polypterus > Polypterus senegalus. The sequence goes on along the minus strand of NC_053156.1, from coordinate 100,934,037 downwards.
ATACCTTGAATTAATAAAGGTCTTAATTTCATCGTGATTCAAAGTACCTTGTTCTTGAATGACAACATTAGCACAATCATGACCTTTGTACACATATTTAAAAATGTATTTAATGCTTTCACTGATGCGCAAACTTCAACATTAATGTGGCAATTGTACTTCAAGGCTAGGTAAGGATTATATGGTACAACTGTTATCAATTTTCTTTCCGTTAAGAATTATACTTTGGCCTGTATTTCTTCTCTTGTACTTTAGATTGCCATTGCTGTTAGCAATAGTTTTTTATTTGGAATTCCTTCGGAAAATCCTTCAAGCATTTGTCATAAATGGAGAATTAGGATTGAGTGCTCCACATGATCCATGAATCATGTGTTTTGTTACAATTGCAAGTGAGGAGTGATTTCTATATTAGGTATTTCAGCAGACAATTTTATCTATCAGTTCTTCATTTTTTGGTTTACAGCTTTCTTTAAGAATGAGAAGTATGTGAGCATGTGGTAAACCTCTCTTTTGAAATTCTATCACGTAGACCATTGCTTTTAGGACTCTAAAAATGTGTTTTTTTACAGAAATCATCGATTAGAGCTTTCAGATTTAAGTGGAATACTCTTGCAACTAAATGTGGTTGTCCATCAACAGTTTGACCATGTTGTAGGTTATTTACAATCTGTTCCCATTTAGGACTGCATGTCATTATAATAAAAAGATCAGGTTTTCCATATTTTCTGACAATTGTCATAGCATCTTGATAATTTTGTAGCATGTTTCTGGGGCTACCTGCAAATGAAGAAGGCAAAATATACATTTTCCAGGACTCAGGCCAGCTTCATTAAGTAAATGATCCATTAATCCTTAGTATTTTTCAACACGCAATTGAGGATGATTTTGACATACAGTGGGATGCAAAAGTTTGGGCAACCTTGTTAATTGTCATTATTTTCCTGTATAAATCGTTGGTTGTTACGATAAAAAATGTCAGTTAAATATTTCATATAGGAGTCACACACAGTGATATTTGAGAAGTGAAATGAAGTTTATTGGATTTACAGAAAGTGTGCAATAATTGTTCAAACAAAATCAGGCAGGTGCATAAATTTGGGCACCATTGTCATTTTATTGATTCCAAAACTTTTAGAACTAATTATTGGAACTCAAATTGGCTTGGTAAGCTCAGTGACCCCTGACCTACATACACAGGTGAATCCTATAATGAGAAAGAGTATTTAAGGGGGTCAATTGTAAGTTTCCCTCCTCCTTTAATTTTCTCTGAAGAGTAGCAACATGTGGGTCACAAAACAACTCTCAAATGACCTGAAGACAAAGATTGTTCACCATCATGGTTTAGGGAAGGATACAGAAAGCTGTCCCAGAGATTTAAGCTGTCTGTTTCCACAGTTAGGAACATATTGAGAAAATGGAAGACCACAGGCTCAGTTCAAGTTAAGGCTCGAAGTGGCAGACCAAGAAAGATTTCGGATAGACAGAAGCGACATAATGGTGAGAACAGTCAGAGTCAACCCACAGACCAGCACCAAAGACCTACAACATCATCTTGCAGCAGATGGAGTCACTGTGCATCGCTCAACCATTCGCGACTTTACACAAGGAGATGCTGTATGCGAGAGTGATGCAGAGGAGCCTTTTCTCCCACAGCACAAACAGCCGCTTGAGGTATGCTCAAGCACATTTTGGAATAAGGTGCTGTGGACTGATGAAACTAAAATTGAGTTATTTGGGCATAACAAGGGGCGTTATGCATGGAGGAAAAAGAACACAGCATTCCAAGAAAAACACCTGCTACCTACAGTAAAATATGGTGGTGGTTCCATCATGCTGTGGGCTGTGTGGCCAGTGCAGGGACTGGGAATCTTGTCAAAGTTGAGGGACACATGGATTCCACTCAGTATCAGCAGATTCTGGAGACCAATGTCCAGGAATCAGTGACAAAGCTGAAGCTGCGCCGGGCTGGATCTTTCAACAAGACAACGACCAAACACTGCTCAAAATTCACTAAGGAATTCATGCAGAGGAACAAGTACAACGTTCTGGAATGGCCATCTCAGTCCCCAGACCTGAATATAATTGAAAATCTGTGGTGTGAGTTAAAGAGAGCTGTCCATGCTCGGAAGCCATCAAACCTGAATGAACTAGAGATGTTTTGTAAAGAGGAATGGTCCAAAATACCTTCAACCACAATCCAGACTCTCATTGGAACCTACAGGAAGCGCTTAGAGGCTGTAATTTCTGCAAAAGGCGGATCTACTAAATATTGATTTAATTTATTTTTTGTGGTGCCCAAATTTATGCACCTGCCTGATTTTGTTTGAACAATTATTGCACACTTTCTGTAAATCCAATAAACTTCATTTCACTTCTCAAATATCACTGTGTGTGTCTCCTATATGATATATTTAACTGACATTTTTTATCGTAACAACCAACGATTTATACAGGAAAATAATGACTATTTAGGGCTCATTTATACTTCACGCGACGCGACGCATGCTGCAGCGGACGCTCCTGCTACGCAAGCGTTGAAGTGTTTATACTTGCGCGTACTTTACGTAAATCTGGAGGAGTCCACCAGGTGGCAGTGCGAGATATTATCACGGTGAGAACATGTTTGGCTTCTCTGTGTTGTGAATTGCCTAAAACACCTATTAAATTCTGATGACACCTTACCGCAGTATCTGTGAAAAGGATGTTTATTGATTAAATCCATCAATCCAGGGATATGTCCATTCCAACAAGCATTGGGCACGACTGAGAAACAATCCCTGGACGAGGTCTCCGTTCATCGCAAGGTGAATACAAGCACACATACACTAGCGGCACCAAATCCCCAAATCTGCTTATCTTTGGAAGGAAACTGGAGCACAGTGTGGAATACAAGCAGGAAATACCAGCAACGTAACTCCTGCGAGACAGCAGTGCTATTGCTCCGCCACCGTGACACCCCCATATGTGTAATTATTAACAGTATTCATTATTTAAATGAAATTACATGTAAAATGTAACATACACACTTTAATGCATTTCATCATGAAAGTGATATCAAGTATGAATCTAAAGATTCTAAATGTGCAGAGAGTTGGAATATCATACATTTAATTTGTTCTGTGTGGTGATCTTTTGCTGCTTGCCGCAGCTGTCAGGTTCAAGAAGCTCGTAGCGATTAAAAACTGGGATGACGTTTACGACGGTCTGCTTTAATGATAAAGTAAACTACGAGGTTAAAGTGGACAAATAGAGATTAAAAATTTCCACTTTAATCACAAAATACACGTTTTCACCGTGTCCTTTATTTTTCTCAGTGGTTCAAATATAACGCTATACATTATGTTGCTGTTGTTAAGTTGCAAAAATAAAAAAGTTAAAAAAAGACGACACAAAAGATGGTATGTGAGACTTTTAAAATGTATCGTGTCATTACGATCGGGAATATGCGACGCTTGAATATAAAAGCACCACGAATGCATCTGTATGTCGGCATTTTGCTTCAACACTTTGAACCATTCATCAAACAGCAAGCGCGACATCGATCCCGAAGGATTCCATAGAGGCTTGCTGTCACATGTAGATAGTAAACAGAGACTCTGACGCCACGCTCCGACTTTTAGCACACTGCGCCCGACTTTTGCTGGTACTGCAACTCGCGCACGCTGCAGCTAATTTCTGAGGACCTGCTCAGAGGACGCGTGAAATGAACGCTGGGAACGCTGCGGGCAGCCATGATGCGGACGCGTACGCGTTCTGAGCGTGAAGTATAAATGAGCCCTAACAAGGTTGCCCAAACTTTTGCATCCCTCTGTATATAATGGAGTCTGTTGGCTTCTGTTTTACATATGCATCAACTATATATTGCTGTGTAAGACGGCCAGCATTTAAGAAGGGGTTAAAATCCTCTTTGATGGAAAGACGGCAACCGTAGTATTACATTTGAGTGACTCTAACCTAAGGATTGTGTGACTGGTTTGCTAAAGTTAATAAAGCTTGTGGTCTGTTTTGCAAAGGTATGTCAATTCCCCAGCTTTGATCCCCATAGGGGAATAACAATGGGTAAACCACGGGTTCCAAATTAGGATCAAGGACACTAATTCTTTGTGTTGTTCTTTGGTTGGTATTATCTTCACTTGGTTTGCAGTGTATAAGAAGATCTCTTTCAAGTGGTGGTTCTCCATCATCATTTTGAAAAATAAAAGCAACCTCATTATATTTAGGTGCGTTATAGCACCTTTGGTCATTTTTGCGATCTTGTACTATTGTCATGGACATTTCCTTAATAACATTGCCGGTTTTGGCGGCATCCTCTTCATAGTCTTTTTCAACTTGGTACAACATTTTGCAGGCCTCTGCAAATGGACTGAATTGCGCCATAAATGCACTGTGACAAGACAATGTCTTTGTCTTTCTCTTTGAGAATTTTTTTACGCTCATTTTCCTGTTCTTCTATAGATCTATTTGCTCTTCTGAGTCTCTCTCTTTTAGCGTTTTTCTGATGCTCTTTTTCTTTTTCTTCAATCGATCTTATTGCTCTTATTTTTCTTTGTCTTTCAGCCTTTCTTTCGTTGATGTTTACTTTTTGAGCTGACCAGTCTTCCAGGAGATGTTGCTTATATACGATTTCACTGTCTGTGTCTTTTGTCCTACTTGACGTGTCCTTTGTTTGGGTGGCATGTTGTTAGCAGATAGTCAGTAATATAGGCTTGTATGTCCGTAATACTTTCTCTTACAGTAATACTGGCTTGTATGTGGCTGTAATATGCGTCACTGTATTGTGTGCCTTTAATTTTCTCTCGCAGTAATACTAGTTTATATTTCTGTAAAATGCCTGTAATTTTCTCTGACCGTAATACTGGCTTTGATGTCCGTAATATGCCTTTAATTTTCTGTCAAAACAGTAGGCAATCAGCAGTCTCACCAGCAACTGATGTAATGTGTGGCATGCAGCTGATAATCGTGCCTGTGGCGCGTCTCCCCAGCAAGTAATTTAATGTGTGGCATGCAGCAGCTGATGTAGCCAGTGGCGTCTCCTCAGCAAGTAGTGTTCAGCTCCCCAGCAAAGTATTTGAATCCGTGCTGGCGTGCAGCTGATTACTGTATGCCTTGTCTCCCCAGCAACAGATTTTATGTGCGCGTATTTATTTGCTTATTATGCGTGGCTGCAGGTAGGCCATTCACTGTGTGCCCAGCTTCCAGTGTGTGTACGTCCACGGTGCCGTGCACATTCGCGGGGCACGGTGCGATTTGCAGCGTGGCCCCACGCATGCACACCACCAAAAGACACTCACACATAGACACCCCTGACCCCTGGACGCACACAGGGGTTTTATTAAAGAGGATTACCTCTATATACATCTATTGGGATAAAAACAAAGTGTTAAAAACAATATTCAAAATACCTTATCATACTTTTCAAATATTCTCCTGGCTTCAGTCATCTGCTTTGGTGAGAGCTCCTGTAAAAATAAAACATACTTGAGCCAACATTAACAGATAGGAAAAAAAGTATTTAAAGTGATCTCCAGCAATGTGGTGTACTCATGCATAAATATCAATGATAGCATCTTTCGAAAGTTTGGTGAAAATCAATCAGGTAAAATAACAGCATACAGCACGGCAAAAATCACCTTTCCAATTACACAATATTTTTAGACTTACATTATCAGTTTATTATATACAAATTGAACTGTCAAACAGAAAAATGTAGCTTGACTGTATTACTGCAGAGGTCTCAAACATGGGTCCAAGGAGGCAATTTTGCCCTCTGTATAGCTGTTTGTGGAATCTGTTTATTTACACATTTATTAGTAATCCTTATTCATTCTATTTTATTTATTATATTCTTCCTACTTAAGGTTCTGTTTATTAAGATATATTGTCAATTCCTCTGTTGCCTCAATTATATATCATTTGGTATTAAGGTTCTAAATAGCACTGCTAATGTATGTAATGTACCACCGATTGAAATAAAAAATGCGCAGCATTTAAGTACTACACACATTACAATATATATACACCTTAGGGCTGGGAATAGATTAAAAAAAATTAACTATTAATCATATAAATTTAAGTAATTACTTGTGATTACCATTATACACATATAATTATAAAATGAACACATAAATTGTGAAGTAAATACACACTGAATCACAAAATTAATAAATAAATACCACAAAGGTATTTTTTAAAAAAATGGCATCATTTAAACTTAAAACAATGACCTGAACTTTTAACAAAATGCTACTTGAGCAGGCACCTCCTGAATTTGAAAGTCTTCCTAAAAGGCAAGCTTGAAAAGAAGGCAAAAAGAAAACGAGGCCAATGTATTAATTCTGAAAATGGCATAGCATATGACACACAGATATGTCAAACTAAAAATTAAACGATTGAAACAACTGTTGACTTTGAATGCTTAGCTGAAGACTGATTTAACTAAAAGAATATTTACTTGTGTTAAAACTCTGTAAATAATATCCTCAATTGTTCATCACCATCAACGACTTGATGATTATACTTTACACGTGTTTTTCAACTGGTGCACTGTGGAAATAATAGTGTAGTACCCCTGGGTTCTGACCTGAGAGGGACATGATCCTCCGGTGGTCGTGACCTGTCTGAGGTGGATGGGACAACATGGAGAAGCAGCTCTGTGAACGCCGTTTTGCAGACAGTTTTGCACATGTATAGATTTAGTAGTTTTGTGGTTGATACAATGGTGTCTTGGGGTTTTTTGGATTACAAAAAGTGTGCCATCACAGAAAAACAGTTGGAAAATACCTACTCTACCTACACCTTTGCTCCTGGCATCTTAAAAAATATCTCCGTAGCTGCTATCTTGTTTAAAAACAGACAGCATACATTACTTGGATGGTTATGTTGCATTCTTTGCATAAATTAGTGAAGATACTGCAAACCTGAACATGGGTAGAGATAATTATACTTCTGTTTCACAGAATGTTCTCATTATATTAGGGCAGTCAGCACTGTAAGTTGGCTGGCAGACTGTTGAGTTAAACAGATATATTAAAGACTTATGTTGGCTTTAGTGCCACTCAAAGACAACTTATTTAGCACTTGCGTGACGTGACTTTGATTCGATCTTCTTAAAGAAGGTAATTTTTACCTTTGCATCCTTTCTCTAGCATTGCACCAGGACTGATGCAAATCCCACTCCACATCCCCTTTACTCCTACTCCCTATAACGTGCTACGGACCTATGGTGATCTTTTTTATCGTGCCAGGAGCAAAGATGTAGGTATATTTATATATATATATATATATATATATATATATATATATATATATATATATATAATATATATATATATATATATATATATATATAATATATATATATATATATATATATATATATATATATAATATATATATATATATATATATATATATATATATATATATATATATATATATATATATATATATATATATATATATATATAATATATATATATATATATATATATATATATATATATATATATATATATATATATAATATATATATATATATATATATATATATATATATATATATATATATATAAAAATATAATATATATATATATATATAAAATATATATATATATATATATAAATATATATATATATATATATATATATATATATATATATATATATATATATATATATATATATATATATATATATATATATAAAAATATACACACACACACATATATATGTATCACAGACCTTTGCTTCCATATTTGTAGTTAGAGAGCTACAAAGGGAGAAAACGAATGTTCTTCCAAATAATAAAGACTTTATGATCAACACCTTCCAAACCCCAACTTATTAATCCACCCTTAAATTACAAATACCCTTCACTCACTATACACAGGTTGAATCCAGTTATAGCAAATTCCGAAGTAACAAAATTCTCAGAATAATGAATTCTTTTTGTGGGCCGGGACAAACATTAATACATCATCATGTTAAACAAATCTAATTTTAATGAAATGTCAACCTAAGTATAATGAAAGTTTTTTCGACCACAAATAACCACTGAATATAATAATGTGATGCCAAAAATACTTAATACTGTTGCTACACTTTCTGTGCCAAGTCTTGGGAATCCTGCAACAGGTGGTCTCAAAGAGTTTTAAAATTTTCCAGTCTTGGGCAATCTCGGCAAGCGTGTAGTTGTAAAATCATACACATAGCCAAATTCTGAGTCAATTCTCCACTGAGCATCCATGTGGGTAGCTGTGTTGTGTGTGTATATTGTACTGTTGGAGTTTCATAGCGTTTCTCAAAGTTTTCTTTGACATGAACAAAAAGAAATAAAAAAAAAAAATACCGAGAAACAGTGTCAAGTTTACGCTAAAAGAAAAATTAACAAACCTGGAAAATGTTGATTACAGAATGAAGAAAAATGATGTGGCAAAAGCATTTTGTTATCACAATGTCATCTAAGGTCTCATTTTATTTCTGTGTTCATAACTGTGTTCATGTAATTTCTATTAAAAGAAATTACATACAAAGTCATTTTCATTCTGTGTTCATACCTGTATTTCTATTTTTTTTAATCACATTTAATTTCCTGTTTTCATTCTGTATTTTCATACCTGTATTTATATAAAAAAAAAGGTTACATCTAACATCTTATTTTCAAATAAAATATTTTATGCAGTTTAAGAAGTGCTTTTTTTTTTAATATATATATATACAAGTATTGTGAAGCTTGGGTCACAGAGTTGCATGAGAGATAGGAAGGCGAGTCCAGGGAAAGAAGTACTTTATTGCTGTACAGAGACATCAGTCTCAAGACATTCAGAATAGGAGCTGTGGCACAGGTGATTGTCCTGCTTTTGCTCTCATCTTCAGATTAGAACACCAGCAGTGTGGCAGACACAGTCTGGAGAAGGTAGATCAGAACAGTGTGAGTACAGTAGATCAAAGCCAGGTGTTAAATGTTAAATATTGTGTGACAAGCATGGTAGGCAGTAACCCTGACCCTGCAGAGGACAACCAATTACTATACAGTTTGTTTACTGTACAAAGTACTTCTATGGTCCAATGAGTTTCGTTACAACAGGATTCCATCTGTATGTCCAATCATTTTTTGTATATAGAGACACAGATGGATAAATTTGAAAAGTACTTTGGTGTATTTCATGCTCATAGGTTTTTTGCTAATAGCACTGTGCAACTGACTGTTTCTAGCCCTGTGCCCAGGACTACCAGCAAAGGCATGGTCCATATCCCAATAACCCAGGAATGGAAGGAACTGGTGTGAAAATGTACGAATGTATGTATTTAGTTTATTCCAGATGTGAAATGCAAATAAAAAGCAACAGCAAGGAAAATAAAATAAATAACGCACCAAACTTACGGGGCAACTGCAACAGAAGAAGATAGGTGAATTGCAGCACGAAAAACTCAATCTAGTGTACAAAATTTCTTCTGTGTCTAGTGATAAACAAAATTGTTTCAAGGACTGGCATGAAAAGTAATTTTGAAAGTAAAGGTCTGGACAAATAGATTACATATATAGTTACAAATTGTTTATTAGTTGCTTCAGTGTATCATAAGTGTTTGTGTGTATGTTTTTTTTATAAAAATGAAACTACAACTGCAAAACTAGTTTTAAGAGATTTAGGTGCAAGAGACTAAATGTTTCCCAAAAGGGATGCTAGGTTTCCAAAATGGGGACACCTTGTGCCAAACAGTATATTTTTCCAATGCCATGGGATATGAAATCTAAACCTGGTACGATGATAGCTGACAAAAGAGACTTGATTCTAGGATTGTACATCATAAAATGTCTTAGTTATTTACTTCAAAATCCAGTCTTTTGGAGAGCTCTTCAGCTATTTGCAGCTCCTTTATTACATACAATAAAGGAGTAAGAGCTGTTTATTATTAGGCATGTAATTTAGGTGCAATAATGCCAAAAATCCCTTAGTGCAAAAGGGATTACTTGCCTGGAAGAGAAGCCCAATTATTTTGAATGTACAGTAAGGAAAAAAAACACATACAACAAAAAAGCATTTCTTATCATTTAACCACAAGCGCAAACACCTGGAGCTCGCTACATGCTAGTGAAACTTTGAAGGGAACCGTTCTATGGTCAGACAAAACAAGAATCACGTTTTTTGGCAACAAACATTCAAAGTGGGGTTGGCTTAAAAAGAAGGATGAAAATAACTTGATCCCCACTGTCAAGTATGGTAGATGTTCTGTGATGTTGTGGTTCTGCTTGTCCTCCAATAGGCCCTTAGAAACTTGTTAGGGTACATGAACTCCACAAAAAGCCTGGCTACCTCTACCCAGAAACTAAAACTGGATCATTGTTAGATCTTCTAGAAAGACAAAGGCCCAAAACATATGCCCAAATCAACACAAAAATAGTTAAAGGAACACAAAATCAAGCTTCTACCATGTCTGCTTTAGTCCCCACACCTTAACTTCATTGAAAATCTCTGACAAGAGGATAGGCACAAGAGATTCTGTAAAGTGGAATGGTCTCACTATAAGATGGTTTAAAATAAAAAAAATAGTGAAGGGAGGTTGCGCAAAGTGTCAAATGCTGGGGTACCAATATTCACAGTACATGTGGTTTTATTAAAAATAATTATTTCTTCATGAGGATTTGTTTTTTAATTTGCTTCAGGTATATAATTAGATTTCTATAACTTTTTTTCAGTGTGAGATTAAGGTAATTCACCAAAATATTTTTTTTTTAAAAAGCTTTATTTTACTCATCTTTACCAGGGGTGTGAATTAATTGTGGAGAGTAGTGTATATAAAACAGTAGCAACATTAAAAAAAATATATTAAATGTATCTCTCTGACTTTTTAGTCAAGACTCAATTGACTTATACAATGCACAGCAGTATCTTAAGAGGAGAAGTATAAGGTTTCAGAAAAGTAGGACAAATTTGTTATTGTGCAGAAGCAAATTGAACAGGAAGACAAGAATTGGGATTTCACATTAGGGCATCTTGTACTTTTGTAACCAAGTTTGAACTTTTCTTTCTTTTTAATAGTAACTAGCCAACCCGCGGCGTACCATACGCCGCATAATTAGGCCGGGTTTTTAATGATTTTAAGCACAGGAGAAAATTAACATTTGAAAATTCGGTAATGTAATAAATCAGCAAGAAAAGCAACATTGTAACAATGCACGGAACAAACCAACACACAATCGTCCGTGACTGAAAACTGGCGGACCGCCCTCGCGCCTTCTCCTGCCAGACGGAGGGATGGGGGTGCACGGCGCAGAGTGTGGAACGGGAGGAGAGGAGAAGGACGTCCATTCAGCTCTGTCCGTCATGCTAGTCTGCCGATTTCTCGTTCAGTATGCACTGCCCTCTCATATGCCCACCTTCAACTCGTTACTTGAGTCGTCGTCTTTACACAGTCCAGATGCACCTGTGAGTGACGTAGACATTTCATTGCTCTGTGTGGTTTTGGCTGCTTTTCTATATATAATTCACCAAGACACCCGACCACGGAAATAGCGAGGTAGGAGGGGGGTGTGTACAAAGGGTAGGAACGTAACCAGTGGGAGCATATGAGTCGCACTTAGTGGGAATTCCATGGTTTGCAGCCCGAATGGGATTCAACGGCTTACCTACGCCTCTCTGCGCCAGGTAGATACACGCTCAATGTCATGCATAATTATTTATTGAATGCTAAACACTTCTGGAAAGACAAGGTTGTCTAAAACGGGTTGGTGTGAGAATACAACAGTGTTTAATGAAAAGATGGAACTCTGGAGAGAGCAAAATACAACACAATAGTGAACCCACGGCATAACAAACGCCGCATAATTATTTATTGATGGTTAAAAACTTCTGGAAAGACAATTGTCTAAAAAGGGAGGGTTTGAGGATATAACAGAAAGTGAATGAAAAGATGGAACTGTAGATTTTTCATTGCTCTGTGCGGTTTTGGCTGCCTTTCTATATATAATCCACCAAGACACCCGACCACGGTAGTAGCGAGGTGGGAGGGTGGTGTGAACAAAGTGCAGGAGCATCTAAGAAGACACATGTTTGTCGCGGATGTGAATTGCTGTATGTAGTGTGTAAAACAGTTTGCTATAGTGCACGCGGTCGTGTGTCGTAACCGAAAACTAGGTTTTTAAAGACTGCTTACTTCATTGTGTTTTAACCTCAGTTGTAAAGGAATGTTTTAAGGATCCCATGGGATACCCCTCGGTTTTGGCTGCTTTTCTATATATAATCCACCAAGACACCCGACCACGGTAGTAGCGATGTGGGAGAGGGGTGTATACAAAGGGTAGGGATGTAATGAGTGGGATCATATGAGTCACACTTAGTGGGAATTCCATGGCTTGCAGCCCGAATGGGGTTCAACGGCTTACCCACGCCTCTCTGCGCTGGGTAGACACACGGTAAATCTCATGCATAATTATTTATTGAATGCTAAACACTTCTGGAAAGACAAGGATGTCTAACACAGGTTGGTGTGAGAATACAACAGTAAGTGAATGAAAAGATGGAACTCTGGAGGGAGCAAAATACAACACAATAGTGAACCCGTAACAAACGCCGCGTGGCTCAGACGTGCATGTGGACTCTTACCACAGACGAAAGTGACTAACTGGGTGGTCGGTGATTTTTTGCGTTTGGGCAAATGGGCAGGCAGTGTGAATGCCTAGAGAGCGAGGGTAGACGCCGGCCGGTGAAAAAGGAGTGTTGGTGGGCAAGGAAACGTCTTCCGTGTTCCTGCAGAAGCATCTAAGAAGACGCATGTTTGTCGCGGATGCGAATAGCTGTATGTAGTGTGTAAAACAGTTTGCTATGGTGCACGCAGTCATGCGTCGTAACCGTAAACTCGGTTTTTAAAGACTGCTAACTTCAATATGCTTTAACCTCAGTTGTAAAGGATTGTTTTAAGGATCCCATGGGATACCCCTCGCAAACCGTTTCACACGCTGCATATGGCGAATCACCTCCGCGAGAAACATGCCTCTATGAACATTCAACGTAGCTCGGAGGTGCATGACATGCACTTGACATTAACCTGACCTGCACTGCATGTGGCCTCTACGACAGACGAATATAAATGATGCCATTTTTTCTGATTTGGTGGGCGTGGCCCTGCGAGTTGTTGGCGTATCCAATGGTTTTGGAGTTGGTGGGCATGGCTCCTTACTGCATGCACCATAGGTGTCTCACTTGTCGGCGGCTTAGTAAATCCACGCCCCTTCTGGCGTGCTTTCCATGGTTGTCTTGCCTTAGTGAATTATATATATAGATTCTGGTTTGTGTTCAGACTATAGTGCATATTTGTGTGTGTATACGCATGTATGTGTAACTATTTACTTTTACTTACTTATCAAACGTATTTATTTATTTAAAGAGCTTCTGTAAAATGTTACATTTTCCCTTGGGGACAAATAAAGTTATATCTTTCTTACTACTAGTTCCTAATATGTGACAGCATATTAATGTCTAAATGAACTAAGAACTAAGAAAATTATGCATGCAAGTGATATATTTTCTTAACATCACCCTACAGAGATGGCATACCCATAGATTAATAGAAAAATAAGAAACAGAGATTCAGTACCTTTGGAATATGGACAATGCAATCACCCTATAGCAGAGAGCAAAGAAGAAATCAGCAAAGCATAAAGGGAAACATTGATGATTATCATACTGATTTACAAGAAAGAAAAGCATTTCCCCAATTATTTAAAAGAAAAAAGCAATTAAGTGAAATACACCCTTATACACAGACTTAACATACATTATTCTTTAAATATTCTCAGTGCAGTACGTTAAAGCTGGAGAATGTAGAGATGAAAGGAAACCTTTCATACACAGTTAAAACAGTGAAATCATCTTTTAGTTTACAGATCTTGCTGGAACATGCTAACAAGACAAAACTTCCTGCTTAGTGTTAAAAATCTCAAAAGGGAACAATTAAAATACAGAAGTGTGCAAATGCTTGCTTTAACACCATAAGATGCTGTTGCAAACTTAAAAACCAGCTTTAGCTTGACTTTTTAAAGAATCTCCCTTTATCATGTGTGCAGGTATGGACAAAATTGAATGAATAGCTGGTTATCTAAAAATGGGAATACAAAATATGAAGTAAAAATTGCCACATGACAAACTGTGGCCAAGTTCACTGGTACAGAGAATCAGCAACATAGATACAAAAGTGTCAAAAATCTGATACAGAGAAACTATAAATACAGAGTGATTGATTTACTGTATCTGTATGAACTGACTATTTGCAGATAACTAGTTTACTTTCTTCTTTTGAACTAATTTCTGTGCCAAAGAAAATTATTTAGCTTATGGTATAAACTAGTAATTTTTTGGCAATTAAATATACAGCTTCTGTGGTTCACAGAGTAAAAACAACAATTAACAGATGTACTGTACACTTATTTAAGATTGATTCTGATCACTGCTATTTCAAAATGATTTTGCATAAAAAAAACTACAGATATTGTACAACTCCAACAGATTTAAAACTACAGAACTTAAAAACTTCCTCACTAAACCAAGTCATGTACCACATAATAAGAGTAATTAGTCTTTCTTTCCCCCCATTCCCTTATGAATATGTTGCATATTAAATAAAATAACAAGCAAAACAAAGGGAAATTGAGGTAAAATTCCATTACAGCGAACTCCCAGGGACCTAAAAAATATTTTGTTGTAACGAAAATTTCGTTGTAATGAGAGTCTGTATTTGTTACTATAGTGCTTTCTTTAACTTGAGTCCAGGCGTTTGCAATCATTTCAATAGCTTCTTTCGCATTTATTTTAATTTCCTCCTGCCTACAAGTTATACTGATGAGAATTTTTCTCAGCATTTCCTTGCCATAATACACTTTCAGGGTGCGAATGATGCGCAAATCCAATGGCTGAAGCACTGCTGTGCAATTGGGTGGCAGGAATTCAACACGAACATTATCTAAATGTGGAAGCATGTTGTGTGCAGCACAGTTATCAATCAGAAGCCAAATCAACCTTTTCTTCTTCTTCATATTGTGAGGTTTCTGAACACTTTTGGGATCCCCCCAACTCCCCATCCAATGGGAACGACATGCTGAAGTGCAAACCGAAACGCAACTGTAGCATCTGTGGAAGATTGTTTGTCCGTTGCTGGGCCAGGTCAACAGCAGGCCCACAGCACTTCAGTGAAGCGCCACAGAAGCAAGTCATAAAAGATCAGGGTTGCACTGCAAGTCCCTGTCTTGCACCCCAAAACACGAGGCTTAGTCTTAGTACTTTAGCAAAACCAGCTTTATTCAGCTTGAAACAGGAACAGCACAGTTATTTATTGTAGCGTGATCTGCCACTCTGCTATACACAGACACAGCAGCCAGGTGGGGTAGTTGCCAGGTCAGTGACTAATAAATCCTGTTATCTACATTTACAATGTACCTTGCACCACCCATCCAGATCTTTTCTGTTTGCTTTGCTGGAGAGAAGCAGCATAGCTGTGTGCCTGCTGTTACCCTGGCAACTGATAAACTGTCTTCCACAGACCCACGCTCTTCAGCGTGCTGTCTAGTTGGGTGAGGTCCCAAGAGAGTTTACAAACCTCACATTTTCTTGAACGAGTGCCGCATTAATAGGAATGTTTCTTGAATGATAATCACTGAACCACATAAAAACTGCTTTTTCGACGTCTTCAAATGCAGCAGTTCACATATGTTTGCAACCCGAGATTTTTCTTCTTTTTTTGCTCAGTTTTCAAGAAAGTTGACAGTGTCGATGACGAAATTCCAGATTCACTGGCAACGTCTTTTTTCTTTTTGCCGCAATCAAGAGCTGTAAAATATAAAGTTTTTTTTTCTAATATGAACTGATATTGTTTTTTCATGTCTGCTGTTTCTATAAGAGGGTGACAATGAGTTAAATTCCAATGGATGTTTTTCAAATGTTGACGAGCAAAAAGCAAAGGGTATCACTGAAAAGTGCAGGAAACAAAAAAGTCAAAACAGTACAAGGAAAGTTTGAAGAAAGAAAAAAAAATAAAATCACAGTGTTTCTGTTTGGGGATTGTTATGCACAACTGAGCTGCGTTGTGCACAGAACTAACTGCTCTGTGGATGATTCATTCAGGCATTTCAAGGTCTTTTGTGCACTTCGTTGTAATGAATGTATCTGCTGAATGTACTTCATAGTAACAAGATTTCTACAGACTCGTGTCATATGGGGAAGCTGTCCGGATGATAAAAATACTTTCTTGTAAAGATATTTGTTGTAACGGAATTTTACCTGTACTTGGTTTAATTATATTTTACAACAGCACAAGGGGTGCACCATTTTTCACTTTTTCACTCCTTGATCATACAGACCTGAGCAAAACTGGAGTCTTTGTCTTTGCGCTGGCCCCTCTTCAGTACTTCCAGCAAGAGTGGTGCCTTGGTTCCATCTGTCTCTGAAATACCAAGCTCTCTAGCAACAACTTCTCGGCTCTCCAATCCATTTAGCTACACGAAAAGAAACAAATACAAAACAAATCGTAAACAGTGTTATAATACTGACAAATCTGAACAAAGTCAAGTGGTATATAATATTGCTTTATGCTGTGGTACAAGAAAAGTTCCTGAAATTCAGTGAATATTTTCAATGTTTCAGATTAAGAAAATTGGAAGTTTAATTGAAAACTACCTTAGAGCAGGGGTTTTCAAGCTCTGTCCTCTTGCTCCCTGCAGGTTTTTCTCTCAATCAACTTCCTTTTAATTGAATTCCATTCTTTAATTAAGCAATGTGTTATTACCCAGTTTTTATGTTTTATTATGCTATTCCAGAAATTAAAATGATTACTAGGTGAAGCAAGCACATCTTCGTGTTAAATGAGGATGAATTAATTATCTTGCTGTTTAATATTTCATTCTTTGTTAATATTCAGGTATAAGTGTCACACAGGATGGACAGGCATCGAGAACAGGAGAGGACATGGTTCCTTACTCAGACAGGAGGCCCAAAGTGGAGACAGAGACAGACAGAGGGACAGAGAGCGTGAGCGAGGAGGGTGGGGTGGAGGGCATTCCTTACCCCAAAGAAGACTCCCTAGGTGGATGGATGGAAAACCCTGCCAAAGGAGAGGAAGGTTCTTTACCTTGGCGGGAAGCCCCAGGCAGATGGGCAGGTGCTCCTATCAGATATATTTGTAGTACCTAACCTGACCAGGATAAAAGGAAATGACAGGGTAAGACTGTCTCTGAGGGACGTTTATTCCCCCAGGATGCTAGATGACAGTGGCTTTGGATATCTTTGTCAGTTCAGAAACCATCAGGGAATGCCAGGAATTGGAGTCTGGTAGAGCAGCCCTGCTGGGGTCTGAAGGTGCCGCAAGAGGGTGCTGTAGGAAGGTGCACTCCCTGTTATTTAGGACTTCTGTATGACCCAGAATTGCTTCCAAAGGGCAAAAGTCTTGGAACCTGAAGTACTCCTGGGTCCTCAATAAAGGGAGCCCCACTGCCATGTTCAGGCAAGTAAAAGAGCTGGGAGGAAGGAAGGCAACACTCGACTAGGTAAAAACAATGAGAGAGAGAGTGAGAAAGAGACCCCTGTTATTGCTTGTACAAGGTATTTGTAATAAACACTGCTTTATTTGAACCTGGGACTGTGTTTGTGAGTTCGTGTTTGAGGCTCTTTGGTGCCCCCTTGCATTCACACAGGCTATTAAAAAGATAAGCTTGGTATTTATTAAGCTGAAGATATTTCTTCACAATCAAGGTATATATTAGTTTGCCTCATGAAACCGTAGTGAAGAACATTCAAAAAAATTTTTTTTAAATAACTAGCCCAATTTTGTGTTTTATGAAGCTTATGGATACTGGGAACCCATTATAAACAAAAGCATAAAAACTTAACAAATACATTCATTTTCAAGCAAAAATGTTATTGATTATTGATTCTAGTCTTGAGAGTGCACATATTGTATTGTCTCAAAAGGGATAAAATGCAAAAATCAAACCACTGTTGGGAGATTCAGACATTTTAAAAGCTGACCAGCTGTGCATCTCAGTTTACAAGTTCATCTTACTCAACAGCTTCCTTTTAGCCCCAGGGAGACTGTCCTTGATGCTGCCTGAGTAATGGGGAGGATGTATTAGGCCCTAGTGGCATTGATTCACCTTGGAAAGTCATCACTAAGCATTGTTCTTTATTTAATATTGATGACCAAATGTGTTTTACTGCTTTACTTCTGTTGACAACTAGACAATAACTGAAAAAGTCACAAAAATCACATACTCTTTCACTATAGAGGATTTTCTCTGTATTTAGCATATTGAGCTTGTACGTACCATGTAATCAAGTGAAAAAAACTAAACAGACCATACAGGCATCCATCCACCCATCTTCCTAACCCATCCTTCCAGGGCAGGGTTGCAGGCCTTCTGGAGTTTATCTGAGGAAGAATCACATGCAAGGCGGGAACAACCCCTAAAGGCAGGGCCTTAGTACATTATATGATAAATACCCACAAAAAGGTCACTTTAGCAACACTAATCTGCCTAACCTACATGCATTTGGACTGTGGGAGAAAACTGGAGCACTTGGGGGGTGGGGACGTGGAAAATCCATAGATGAAACATCCAGGACACAAACCCCAGTCTCATTCACTAACAGACTGCAGCATTACTACCGTGCAGCCCATAAGTAATAACAACACCTCGATCCATTCATCTTTCTAACCTTCTAAACTTCTTATTAAATGTAAGGTTGAATAAAAGTAATGTTCTAATAAAACCAACATCTTCGTAATTTTCAGTATCTTCCATCCATTAATGTATTTGTATATTTTTTCACCTGTAAGCTTAACAATAATAAACATAATCCCTCCATCTTAATCCTCATTTCTAGTGCAGGATCACAGGGCAATGGGAGCCTACCCCAGCAAGTATTGGACACAAGGCAGGCACAACACCCAGACAGAGCTGTCATTTCTGCATCATAGGACCAGGTTCTACATGGCATCTGCATGTACTCCCTGTGTATTTACAGACTGCTTGGCATTTGTATTAGTGAATATACTTACTCAAAAACACGGCACTTATCTTTAATTACCATATCTTCAATAACTGTAACTCATCTTGCAATAAAAAAAATGAATTGTTTTTTGTGCCTCAATTTTTTTTTTTGATTGTGCATGTGCAAGGCACCCTACAGAAAGTGGTTTGGCTCATTCCAAAAAAATTGAAGGCTTTGATTTAGTTCTGTGCGGTATACCGGTTCATACCAAAAAACTTTTTTTATTTTTGTTATGATATGGATTTTTCCATATTTCCATATTTAACAGGTAAAATAACCTAAACAATGTTCAGAATGTGGCGCAGCGGGAAACTGTTTAAGGGGGGGACCTTTTTCACTGCTGCAATAATAAACATGCATGCAACAAAGTACATTCGTTAGTGGAGGTATTGAGTGGTAAAAATGGACAGAGAACATTCAGAAACTGAAGCTGTAGCGACGATAAAGTTGAACATGGTGACACAGAAGAACTTTTGCCAAAAAAGGATCCGTGTCTGTTGTCTGGAGATACTTTGGTTTTAAAAGGTCAGATGTGGAGCATTATGTTCAAATGTGTGAATACTATTTCTATACTACTGGATAATACTGCAAGCCAAGTTGTACTTGTTTTATTTTTTTTCAATACTGTGTAATGTACCTGGGTACCGTGTAATAGTGTGACGACATGTTGGCTTTATTCTCAACATCACCACTAATCTCGCCGCTTACGTGCTTCTTAAACTGACTTCCTCTTGCACTGAGGAGGTGCAGGCAGTGATCACCACACAGAATACATTCATTTCATGATATTCCTGCTCCCTGAACATTTAGAATGCTAAGATAAATACTTCTATAATGCTAAGTCTAAATGTCTCTTTGGATGGTTGAAAATATGTTGTCAAACATTTAGCTTAAGGTGTTTGCAAATTTGTTCAATAAAAAGGTTCTATATTTTGACTGCAACTGTCATGCAATGTAGGGCTGCAATTAATGATCATTTTGGTAGTCGACTAATCGTTCAATGCATTTCTCAATTAGTCATGATTATTTCATGCCTGACTATTCTGATGCCTGCAACCTGTGGTTGCACATGCTGTTCTGGGCTCCAGTGCACGTCTTACCTCATCTGCTCACGTATGTCACCTTGATGCCTCTGCATTAACACGATTAAAATTAATAATAATCAAATTCAAATAACCAGAGAAACATATGAATTTGAAAATAATCAGATGTCTTTATATTAGTGTAACCATCACAATAAAAAAGAAATACGTTAAACAATGCAAACTAAAGTGCACGTAGTCTTTAAACAAAAAAACTGCATTTAACTTAACCAAAAAACTACATCATTAAAACTGAAACATTTTTCATATTTTAGTAATAAATGACAAAATGTAGACAAACTATATAATGTGTAAAGCCTGAAGTGCAAAGATCAAATAAACACTTGCACAAAAGGTTCAAGGATGATACGATAGCTTCCGTGGTAAGGTGGTAGGAATTGCGGACTTATAATCAAGAGTACCCCTGGCTCGATCCTGACTGCCTCGTATATTTACCATTTTGAGTAGTGAGTTGCTCTTATTGTTAATATTATACAATAAACACATAAATTTGATTTGCATCTGTAACAGCCACTGTATTAAATGTATAGTACTTGTAAAAGTTACCGTTTTATTTTTCACTTTTATTCTGTCAGTCATGATCACGATACATA
This sequence comes from Polypterus senegalus, assembly GCF_016835505.1. NCBI lineage: Eukaryota > Metazoa > Chordata > Cladistia > Polypteriformes > Polypteridae > Polypterus > Polypterus senegalus. The sequence continues at coordinate 100,913,307 of NC_053156.1, read as the reverse complement.
CTACCGCCCCACCCCCAGGGATCTGACGCTGTTACTTTTTATCTGCAACTGGGAAAAACTGTAGATGTGAGTGGTGTTTTTAGACAATCAAACTGGAAATTCTCTGATCTGGATGGATAAAAGCTGACACACAAACGCTGGCAAATCTGCCTTATGCGTATCTCATTGTCGCTTGATTTTGTTTTATTCAATTTTATTGAGTGTTCCTGCTTACGCTGAATTAGTATGCGCCTTAAGTCCCGTGATGTCAAAGCCACACTGACAAAAAAACAGAGACACAGGTACATATGATATTTGGAATTATTCATTTCATGACCTTATAGTACATTTCAGAAAACATTGTGGCACGGATACAACATTGTTCATATTCATTCACGTACCTTTTTGCGGTTGTAATCAATGGCCGCGTTTTTTTTCCCCCAATCTTGCCGAGTCTGCACAGGACTCATGGACATACAGAGGAAATAATGTTCCTCTGTAAGGTGTGCCATGAACGGCCATCTTTTCTCAGTGGACCGCGTACATGTGCTTTGATCGCCACCAGGTCAACTTGTTATAGCACAAGCAACCGACCACCTGCGTGCTGCTACTAGCACTGAATAAGCTCATGCCTTCTGGTTTCAGCGCACAGCACCGGCAAAAAAAAGACAAATATATGTGACAGTTTGAAGAAATCATTGTATGACCTGAATAGTACCAATCAGAAAACATCATCGCACTAATGTAATATTATTTGAAAACGAACAGATCGGGTGTAAATTTGTTACTTGTAAGTTAGCTTTTTTTACTTTTACTTTCTCAGTCTCGTTCACGCTCTCCCTCACCTTCTGATCTGACCCTAACAGCGCCAGCATACGTTCTCAAGAGACGGCGGCATCACATCTCCAGGATGCTTTCGTTTCAGATGCTCATGCATCGCTTTGCGATGTTGCTGCTGTGAAAAGATAGCTCCGCTTTACATAATCTGCATTCAACATTTTTTTCTTTTTCGGTGAAGTGCTCCCTCACTTTAGAAAGTTTGTCTCAATTGTTTTCCATCTCCTTCCCCCTCCTCTATCCGACTCGCCATTGCAACCACATTTATTTTCCTTTACACTCTTCTTCTCCTCAGATGTTGTTCTTCATTGGCAAGACTGTGTGCAGTCTTGACAAACAATAACAAACGATACTTCCCCCAGACGTTCATGTACTGCATCGCAGTTACAAAGACCAATGTGGTTCTTTGTGACTGGAGCCTCTATTGAAGGTTCCATTCATGACGCGTCCACAATAAAAAATCCGCAGCGACAATTTTTTGTAGTTGACGTCGTCGATTAATCATTGCAGCCATAAATGCAATGCAATTCCTTCTCTTCATTAGTGCCGCCCCCTTGAAAACAATCACTTTATGGGGTCATGCAAAACTGTATTAATACTTAGGTGTACATTAAAATGTTTTTTTGTACAATGCTCATGACAGTGGAATAGGTTATTCTTAGCCAGTCTTCTGCAGTGATTGCAGTGGAAAATGTGATAACATCCACTCATGCATGGGAAAAAAATACCATAGAATACTGAGAAACCGGTATAATTTTGAAAAAATACAGTGATATAGAATTTTGGTCATACTGCCCACCACTACATTGATTAAAAATACACTGCAGTCTAATCACTTCCATTTACATGTATTGTTATGTATACAAAGGACAATTGATTCACCACGCATCTTGTTCTGTATGCTGTGTAAAATAGCAACACAGAATGTAAATGGCTGAGGGAGGTGCATTGACTGTTTGTTGTAACTGCATCTGCAACAACCGCTGCAAGCAGACAAACAGGCAAAAAAACATATCCTTAACCTTGAGAAAGTAGCACGTAGAATCAGTGATAAATTATTTTTAGCTTCTTTCATTATTACAAGAATGCCTCATAAATGTGGAAGGTATGCTTTCTTAAATCAAAACCATTGCCACTTCAAAGGGGACGTATTGGGTAGGTTTTAAGATATTTCTTTATAATGAGACACCAGTACTCGTAAGCTCCATTATAAAACAGAAGAGTGGGCTAGTTATTTTTTAATTTATTAAATATGCTTTACTTCTGAAAGCAATTTCATGTGGTAAACTAATACATACCATGATTGTGAAGAAATGCTGTAATTTTGACTTGAAAAATACAGAACTTATCTTTTAACCATTATTTGCTAAAAAGTACCCAAGTGGATAATACTAAAGTAGCTGTGACCCTTTAGTAATTAGCATCATTTGCTCCTGTCAATTCAGCTATTTATTCCTTGTCAATATTCAGATGCTATTAAGACAGCACACTCCACAGGAAAAACTGAATTTGAAAGAAAATGGTCTGATAATTGGGTAATTAAACAATGAGACAATCACTCACTTATTACGATATAGGCTGGGACAAAAATCTGCAGCCACCATCACAGAACTGAACATGAAAATCCTGCCTTAGAATGTAGCCCTACTTAATATCAACATCAGATTGAAATGAATGAGCTGCCACCTAGTGGCAATAAACAGGGCAAACAGTCTAATAAGTGCTACAAAATGAGCTGTTTGTCTCTTCGAAAAAATGTAAGAAAATAACTTATTTATACACAAATTAACCAAAACCAGAAGTGTATTTAAATTAAACATGCAATCTAGTGGTTTACAATCATCCATTAGATCATACTTTTTAATCCTTGGCATGCAAAAATCAGAAAATATTTTCGCTGACTAGAACACACTTTCCTAGTCATATCACCAGCTTAATTGGATATACAAACTCATGTTCTGGGTAAAAACACAAATGCACATGATGGTGCCAATGATGCACAGGAAATTGTTTTTGAAGTAGTTACGCAAAGCAATATTGGTCTTAGCAATATTGGAGAGTGAAAACACACAGTGATACCAGATTTACCTTAACTGTCAACTTCCTTTCAAGGACAACGTTACCAATGTTTGATTGGAATTTGTCACAGCAAAGTATTTTAAAAAGCTCAGTTTTAAGCACAGCAGAAAAAAAACGAACATTAGAACAAATCTGAAGTGCATGCAAAAACCAACCACAAGCAACCAAAAAAGTACTGTAACAAGATCACTCTATTTTAGCCTTACATTCCAATCGCTGTAAACACTTTTTATAAAATGAGTTTTAAGCACAGAAGAAAAAAAGGAACATTTGAAAAAAGAGAAAAGTAACATTGCACCTAATCGCGCTATGAAAAACTCCATCTGTAAACACTTTCATGAGTTTTAAGCACAGTTTCCCTTATATTTTTACATATTTACATACAGTTTGTACGGTCTGGAACGGATTAACAGATTGGAACGGATTAATTGTATTTACAATCCTATGGGGGAAACTGCTTCGATTCACGACCAACTCGGCTTACGACCAAAGTTCTGGAATGAATTATGGTGGTGAACCGAGGTTCCACTGTACATATATATATAATGTGTATGTATGTATATGTATGTGTGTGTGTATATATATATATATATATATATATATATATATATATATATATATATATATACACACACATTATATATATATTTTATATATATATATATACACACACACACACACAGTATATATACACACATTATATACTGCTCAAAAGAATTAAAGGAACACTTTTTAATCAGAGTATAGCATAAAGTCAATGAAACTTATGGGATATTAATCTGGTAAATTAAGTAGCAGAGGGGGTTGTTAATCAGTTTCAGCTGCTGTGGTGTTAATGAAATTAACAACAGATGCACTAGAGGGGCAACAATGAGATGACCCCGAAAACAGGAATGGTTTAACAGGTGGAGGCCACTGACATTTTTCCCTCCTCATCTTTTCTGACTGTTTCTTCACTAGTTTTGCATTTGGCTACAGTCGGTGTCACTACTGGTAGCATGAGGCGATACCTGGACCCTACATAGGTTGCACAGGTAGTCCAACTTCTCCAGGATGGCACATCAATACGTGTCATTGCCAGAAGGTTTGCTGTGTCTCCCTGCACAGTCTCAAGGGCATGGAGGAGATTCTAGGAGACAAGCAGTTACTCTAGGAGAGCTGAAGAGGGCCATAGAAGGTCCATAACCCATCAGCAGGACCAGTATCTGCTCCTTTGGGCAAGGAGGAACAGGATGAGCACTGCCAGAGCCCTACAAAATGACCTCCAGCAGGCCACTGGTGTGAATGTCTCTGACCAAACAACCAGAAAGACTTCATGAGGGTGACCCAAGGGCCCCATTTCCTCTAATGGGCCCTGAGCTCACTGCCCAGCAGCATGCAGCTCGATTGGCATTCGCCATAGAATACCAGAATAGGCAGATGCACCACTGGTGCCCTGTGCTTTTTACAGATGAGAGCAGGTTCACCATGAGCACGTGACAGAAGTGAAAGGGTCTGGAGAAGCCATGGAGAACATTATGCTGCCTGTAACATCATTCAGCATGAGCAGTTTGGTGGTGGGTTAATGATTGTCTGGGGAGGCATATCCATGGAGGGTCACACAGACCGCTACAGGCTTGACAAAGGCATCTTGGCTGCCATTAGGTATCAGGATGAAATCCTTGGACCCATTGTCAGACCCTATGCTGGTACAGTGGCTCCTGGTGCACGACAATTCCTGGCCTCATGTGGTGAGAGTATGCAGGCAGTTCCTGGAGGATGAAGGAATTGATACAATTGACTCGCCATCACACTTTCCTGACCTAAATCCAATAGAACACCTCTGGGACATTATGTTTTGGTCCATCCAATGCCACGAGGTTGCACCTCAGACTGTCCAGGAGCTCAGTGATGCCCTGGTCCAGATCTGGGAGGAGATCCCCACAACACCATCTGTCATCTCATTAGAAGCATGCACCGATGTTGTCAGGCATGTATACAAGAACACAGGGGCCATACAAAGTGCTGCGTACAATTTTGAGTTGCTGCAATTTAATTTTGGCAAAATGGACTAGCCTGCCCCATAATTTTTTCACTCTGATTTTTGGGGCGTCTTTGAATTCAGGGCTCTGTAGGTTGATCATTTTCATTTCAACGATGGGGCATCCTTTATTATATATATATATATATATATATATATATATATATATATATATATATATATATATATATATATATATATATATATATATATATATATATATACATATATATATATACACACACACATACACACACACCCCCCAGAATCACTAAAACGTAAGAAGATTAAAAAAGAAAAATTGACCGTCACAGTGAGGCATTATAGAGGCATATTGCTATTGGTATAAAGGAGCACCAGCAGTGTTTCCAGACACACTATTGCTGTATGTTGCCTGAAGGTACTTAGTGTGTGTCAGAGATAGAATGTGCAGCATTGTTCAGGGGGTCCAGTTGTGTCCCCATAACTGAGCCTGTCGTTTTAATTAGTTTATCAATTTGGTGGGCCTCTCTAGAAGTGATGTTACCATCATAGCACACCACGATGTTTATATATATATTAAAAAAAAAAATGTAAAATTTAATCACACTGGCCATCACAGAATTGTAGAAGATGTGAAAGATGTCACTACCCACATTAAAGGAACACAGTCTACTAAGAAAAAAAGAGCCTGCTCTGCCTTTTCTTATATAGTTCCTCTATGTTACGAGACCAGTCCAACTTGTCACTGATGTGGAAACTCAAGTACTTGTAGGATTACACCATAGAGACTCTTTGGTGAGGCAAAAGTCAAAAACCAGTCAATACAAGCACGTATTTCAAGTTTGAAATGGGAAGGGCAAAAGGGGGAGTGGGGGGAAGGACCACAAAAGTGTTTTAAAAAAGCAAATATGGATGCTTATACTTGTTCAGCAAGTGTAAAAAAACTACTGTAATCCCTCTAACTTTATATTTGAATTTTTAATTTTAAAAGGGTTTAGGACCCACCCAAACCAATTTTTAGGAATAAAGTCAAAACAATGAAAGTTCTATATGGTGTGCACCTTTTTTATGCTTGGTTTGAGACAGCCTACATATGCAGGAGGTGTAATAGAGGGATGGACAGTAATACAAACATGATAACTGAGATTTCTAGCCAATAGTTAATAAGTGATAATATACTGAGCAATACTTTAAAAAATGTATGCCTTTATGCTGAGAGTATCAAGTAAAACACATATGAAGTTGTGTGTAGATTTACATAGTTATATTATAGAAGTAAAAATATAGGTAAATCCCAAACATGAGGAGTAATATAACAGACATATACAGTACATATTATTTGTGAAAGACATGCAAAAAAAGGTGGTGAAGTTGTCATTAATGTAAAGGAAAATATGAATGTGTGTCTGCTTTGAGTGGATGATGACCCACATCTTAGTGAGAATGTCTGGACTCAATTAGAAAACATTATGCATAGAGGCACTAGAATATGTTCTAGACCAACCCCTAAAAACCCACACTCCCTGTAACACCGTTTCAATATGCATCTTTGTAATGCTGTTAAAAAAACAGGTTTAGACAGATATTATAGTAAAGGTGGAATTTAATTTTCTTGAATTAAATGAAAAAAATATATACATATAAAACCTTTTGTGAACTGCTCAATCTCAGAAACTACTGCTTCCAGCATTATAAGTACACCTTTGAGCCATATCATCTCAACGAATACAACTGCCGGGATAGGTGACACTAAGCAATACCTCAGCAAAATCTCTGCTGAAGGATCAACTGCCAGTTAGTAATATGTTTTCTTTCCAACATTATGCCCTTTCCAACCCTAAAAGGTACTGTGCCATTATCAAAATAGGTTGCTTAAGCATACATATTCATGGTTTGTTTTAAATTATTTGTGCTTTATTATTTAAAGTAGCTATTATGCTCCACCATCATTTTATTAAGTTTGAGGCATCCGTCTAGTAACAAAAAACAATCATTTTTGCGAATTTTCCCCATTTACAGACATTTTCAGAAATGGAACTAACTAGTGATGAGCGAACTCCATAGAATTCATTCTTCAATGACTTCTGCTAAATCACAGAAACGTTCTTGATCTTTGCTGAATTTCGTTAAGTGCTTTGAAGTCAAAGGGGAAGAAAGAATACAACTAGTTTTAAGTGGATTATCATGGTGAAACAGTCTTTCGAGTGCCCCTGAGGGCTGAGGTCATGTCTGCCAACTATGCAAGACCCATTATTGTGGCCAAAAATGTGATTTGAACTGTGAGGCAACAGTGCTAACCACTGCACCACAATGCTTCAAACAGCAATAGACGTAGGAAAAAAAAAAAAATACCAAAAACAAACAAACGGCCACAAACTAGCAAATAAGTAAATAAGATACAGATTACTGTACTCACAGAGCTCCAATGTGGGGCATACATTGGCCAAGCCAAAAGGCAGCAGTGTGGGACTGGCTTGCTCCATTGAAGTTGTAGCTCTGGGTAAAGCTACCAAGTATCTGTGCAGATGCTTCATACTTTTATTATGTATGCATCCTGACAATATGAAAGGAGCAGTGCTATATAATACATAAGGATCGTGCTATATATCCTGTAGAAGTACTCATAATATTCTCACTATGCTCAGCTAATGCTGTGTTTCTCAACCTTCAAAGTCCTGTGACACAGTTTACCCTTTATAAAATGTATTGATGCCCCACTAGCAGCTAATCTGCAAGAAAAAAAAATCCACAAGAAAGGTCACTAATAAACACAGCATATCCGCTGCAAAAAACACTGTGGTGAATTCTGCTGACCAAGACTACTCTTAATCCCAAAAAAAAAATACAAAGAACATAAAATCAAATCTAGTCTACTTCCAGGTGATGTCTATCAAGTAAAATACACATTAAATAAGAATGTGATTAAAATATACCTAAAAATGTAAAGCTTTAATGTACTGTTTAAAAAAAAAAAAAACTTCCAGTAAAAACTGCCTTAATAATTACTCTTCTGACAAATGCTGAAAACTGCCCCAAAACAAAGAATTACCATCTTAACAACATATGTAGAAACTTACCATATTTATTTCAGGCCGAAAAACCGCAAGAGTAAAATCCAGATTAAAAAACTCCAAAAACTCAGTGATAAGACTGGCCACCAAACGCCCTGATAAGAAATTAAACAAACTGCATGTTATAATCAAAGCAAATCTACAACACTGTAGGCTGATATTAGAAGAAAGGATAAAAAGTCCATTAATTTTTAGACAAATATATACTATTTACTGTTAATTCAAAAATCATTAAATGTTACAGGTGACTGCACAACAGAATTGAATATAAAATGGTCAGTTATTTTTTCATAATCATTGTATACATTAGTTTGCCATTGAGAAATTATGTTCTTAATTGAAGCATTTCATCTAAATTAAAAAGCAGAAAAATATTTAGCCTGTCCTTGCCATTTTTAAATGTTGTACAAAGGGCAGTGGTTCAAACATGTGAAAACAAAAGCCTTACCCACTGTGTCCAATGTCAAGCTAGAATGTGCGCAAGCACCGATCTGCTTTCCAAGTCTGAATATGTACTATAAAAGGTGCATCTGTGTCATTGCTACGTTAACTTCTTTTCTTCAATATATTCTTGACTTAGTGCATTTTTCTCAGAGACTTATTATTTTTTAAGGAATTGGAAACTGCAGACCTTTCTGCGGTCATAAAACCTGTTAAAATTTTATTTTGACTTTCCTTTTGCTTTGAGATTTGTTATCTTACCATTAGATTTTTAATTATTGTAATGTCTTTTTTATGGGCACTACCACTTTATGTACCCATTCATATGACAAATGAGTCCATTGCAAAGAATATACCCTTGACAACAGTGTGGGACACAATATCCATGTTTATGGATAACTTTCAAAGCCTTTTGCAAGCACTTTTTGATTTTTTTCTGGTTTGACAAATTCTTGTCTAGGTTATAAAAGATTTGGTCTGAATTTGGAAATGTACTCCTTGTCATGTGATTGATTAATTCAGCCCTAGAAAGCAAATCTACCTGTGCGAATCCACCAATTAAGAACACCGGACAAGACAGCTGACACTCCTACTTAATGCTAGAATCCCTAGAAAGCCTACAAAAAAGTTTAAATTGCCGGGCCACTTTAAATACCTCTGCAGCTCTCCATCAGCATCTCTGTTTTGCAAATGTCTTAATCAGCACACACAGCAAGCAACCTGCTATCTCATCCGTCCCCCTGCCACCGCAGCTATTCTTCCAGCTCAAGTCTGTTTTTCTTGGAGTGAGGTGCCCTGAGTTGTATAGGGTAAATAATACATAAAATGTATGTATTCCTAATAACAATATGTTCTGTTTCTATAACGATCTGAGTAAATGTTGGACGACAGGAAATGTGAGGCAAGAAATGTTGGGCACATAACTAAAACAGTTATAGTAACATTTATAGTAATAATGATGTGAAGTCTGTAGTCCAAATATCACAAACACTTCCACAAAAGGTACAACAAAACAAGCATGCTTTTATTCAAGAATATAACCAAAGAAAAAGAAATAATTTACATGTTGCTGTCAATGAGTGAAAACCCAAGCCCAAATATCAATTGACAGAAAGCCAATCTGTCTGCTTGGCTGGTGCAGATGTAAGAACTGCTACCTCATAATCAAGAGGGTACGGTTCGAGTCCGAGCTCTTTCTATTTTGAGTAGTGAGCTGCTATTATTTTTACTATGATACAATAAAAACATGTTTGATTTTAGTTTGTAACACCTTGTGTAAATTTTGGCTACTATTTAAAGTTAGGGTTTTTTTTATTTTGTCAGTGATGCTCACGTGGTACAACGAGCTGGCCTCTACCTCTCGGAGTTGATGGAGTTTTACCTCAATTCTTTTCACAAGAGCAGGAATGACCACAATTCATTCAGTTGGTCGGTCGGTACTTTATTAATCCCAAGGGGAAATTCACATAATCTAGCAGCAGTATACTAATAGCTGCTGGAATGGCTGCCACTCACGATGGCGCCGGATGTATGCCTGCTTTGAACTATTTGTTGTACTGGCAATCAAAGATACAATGCTCCATGACCGCTATCAGACTATCATGCTCTATTTGCACTTTGACAACAAAGGCACCATAGAGACTATATGAAAAACAACAGATTTGCTCCGATCTCAGACATCTGGCAAACTGTTGTTGAGAACAGTGTTATGAGTTAAAACATATTACTTTTGATGATCAACCGTTTCCAACCAAGATCCGTTGTCCATTCTTGCAATATATCTCAACCAAGCATGACAAATTTGTCTTCTGGATTGTAGCAGATTTGGAGACAAAGTACATGTGCAATGCCACTCCTTATTTAGAAAAAGATCCCAGTCATCCCACAGGAGAAAGACTTTCCGAGAATGCCGCTTCTGGACAAAGGCAGAGCCATAACATCAGACAACTTCTTCACATCGCTTTCCCTGGCTAATAGAAGGCTGCACCGCAACACAACTCTGCTTGGTACCATAAATCAAATGGGACAGGAACTTCCACCTGCAGCAAAAGTCACTTTAGTACGCGAGCAATTCTGTTTAAATCTGGCAGTACCATGCTGACAGTGCATGTGCCCAAAATGAAGAAGCTTGTCTGTATTCTCAGTACCATGCAATATAATGTGGAGTACAGACAAAATCAAAAAAAAAAAAAAAACATGTTCAAATGATAACTCATGTTCATGTATGGATGTGTGTGCATGCATGAGAGAGGCAGAGACAGATTTGATCTCATTCAAGTGGTTAATGGATTATAAAATAAACACTTTCGCAAAGGAATAACAAAACAAGCGTGCTTTCCTTCAAGAATGAAACTGAATAACAAAAAATTCAAGTGACAACAAGTTAGCAAGAAGACGCGATTCACCAGTGTTTGTGTGTCTGTTTAAATTCCTACAGTGATATCTTTTACAGGTAGCAAAAATTTACATCGGGTGTTACAGACTCATATCAAATGTATGTTTTTATTATGTAATAGTAATAATAATAATAATAAATAGCAGATCACTTCTCAAAGCAAGAAACACCCGGACTCGAACCCACAACCTTTTGGTTATAAGGCAGCAGTTCTTACCTTGACACTATCCAAGACGACATGTCAACTTTCTGTCGATTGACATTTGAGCTTGAGTTTTTAACTCATTGACAGCAACAAAGCACACATGTTTACTAGATATTTCGACTAAAGTCTTGACACATTATACACTTCACATCATTGTTACTATAACATGGAAAAAAAATTCTGTTTTAGTTATGTGCTTAACATTTCTTACCTTGCATTTCCTTATCATCCAACATTTACACAGATCGTTTTACAAACGGAACACAAATGAAATGTATGTATTCCAAATAATATACAACTCAAGGCACCTCACTCCAAGATAAACAGACTTCAGTTCCTTAATGGGGAATGGGATAGCAGGCTGCTTGCTGCATGTGCTGATTGACACATTTGCAAAACAAGGACCCCGATGAAGAGATGCAAGGTATTTAAGTTGGCCCGGCATTATGACTTTTTTTATAGGCTTCAGGGACTCTAGTGTTAAATAAAGTAATTTTTTGTTTTCCTGTCACGGCCATTTTCAACATGTGTCAACAATACACTCCTATTATTAACACATGACATTTCTCTTGCCCCCTTTAGCAGGAGTGGAAGAAACCCAGACAACCTTTGTCCACTGCATCAAGCCACTACTTCAGATACTCCCTTCTCCTTTGATTTGCAGAAATGCCAGTATGCAGTCAACAAAGTAGACCTTATTCCAGCTTTCATCATTTAAAGGGGTCTCCAAGTGGTGGCTCCGACAGATACTTGGATTTGACCAGAAAACACGGTAATGCCCACAGCACTTTCCTCTGCTTTCAACATCTCCCATTCCTGCCGCTGTACTGGTAGGGGTGGGGAGAGAGGTATTCTTACATCAAGGAGCTGGAAATTTACTTCTCTTGTGTAACTGATGCAACTTCACTACTTTTGAATACCATGCTATTACTGTCTCCTTTCCAATCAACATGACCACTGTTGTTGTTTATCATGCTCCTGGTTTGTTCAGGATCTTCCTGGATGTGCTGGATGAACCGCTCTCTTCCCTCCCAGTTGATGGCAGCCCACTTCTAATTCTCAGGGACCTGAAAATCCACGTGGACAGCCCTCCCTGCTGACTTTCTCACTCTTCATTCCTCCTTCAACATTAAACAGCTCCACACCCCACAGACACACAAGGCTGGCAATTCGCTTGACCTTATTCTCTCATGCAACTGCACTCCCACAAATGCTACTGTCACTCCTCTATACACATTTCATTCAGCTCTCTATGCTGCTTCCGTCTTCTCACTCTTCTTCCCCTGCTGTATCCTTCCACCAACACCTCCGTTCCCTCTCTCTCACCCATTTATCTTCCATAGTCTCCTCTGCTCTCCCTCCTCCGGACCACTTCTCTTTTCCAGGTCTGCATGCAAAAGACCCTCCTGCCCCTGGCTTTATGAAGCACTCTTTAATCAACGGACCGGGTTCAGAACAGCAGAAAAGAAATGGAGGAAGCCAAAGGCTCAGACAGACCTGGCTAAGTATCAATCCCTGCTTACATTGTTTTCTTCTGTCACCATCAATGCTAAAGTAAAGGTCTATCAGACTAGAATTAACAGCACCACAGACACATGTTCTCTGCTTTTACTCCCTTCTCCACCTCATTCCTCAACCTCCTTGTCTGCTGATGACTTTGACACAGTGTTTTAGAATAGGATGGCCACTATCAGCAGTCAATTTCCACCCTCGCTGCCACCCATTATGCCTCTTTCCAATCACCTAACACTTTCCACCTTCTCTGCCATTGACGTTCCCAACCTCCTCTCCAATCACCGCACTTCCTGTCCACTTGTTCCTATCCGCTCACATTTCCTTCAGGCCATCTCCCCCTTAGGGGTGTTTAATGTTAGCAAAAAATTACCTCTTGATATTTTCTGGGACTTTGATGACAATAATAATTAGACAATATTTTGCATCCTTTTAAAAACGTGTTTGTAGCTTAGTCTTGATAATAGGATATTTACTGTAGCTTACTACGAAGATAGATGGAAACAACAGTTTAGGAAAATAGATCTTATTTATTTACTTAAAATAACACAAAAACAAAATCAACATTCAAACTATTACTGAGATCAAACAGTGTAAGTAAACAATTTCAAAGTGGCCTACAGGATTTACACAAATAATTGCACCTAGACCAACTATTACAATGAGAGCATTTTAAACAGACAGAAAACCCTAATGTAAATAAGATATAAATCCAAAGTTAATAACATAGTAATCATAATTGAAATACAGGACATGAACATTACAGTATGGATAAACAAACTGCTCTGCTGTAAGGTGAATTGTGAAGCATACAAGTAGGAACAAAAATGTAACATACTGTACTATAGTGTAAAAATTGAATGTTCTGGCAAGTACTGCACAGGAAAAAAGCTATAGCATTTGTAAACAAGTTCTGTGATATATTACACATAGATACAAAGATTACATCTTGCCTGAAGAAGGGGCCCGAATTGCTTCAAAAGCTTGCATATTGTAATCTTTTTAGTTAGCCAATAAAAGGTGTCATTTTGCTTGGCTTTTCTCTATATTCATAATGGCTAACACGGTACAACACCCTAGTACTATAGATACAAAAAACCCCACACCTGTAACATTTTTAAATAAATTACTGACTTCAAGTTCTGTCCAATATTGCACAAAGATATACAAAAAAATAAAGCAATTATAAACTTCTACTGAGGAAACTTCAAGTTGTGTGACAGAAACAACAGTCTGTCCATAGCATCTGGCTTCAGAGGAACACGGTTACATGTTACAACATTTCCTCCAGTGCAGGTACTTTTTTGGAAGTTTCCCCAATTTGGAGAAACGTACTTCTTGTGTTTTCCACCACTCAAATGGATTTATATTACTGCCGACCTCAGATATTATCAAGTGGCAGTGTGCCTAGACTCACCTTCTCTGGATTCCTATGGGTTTTTTTTAATAGCAGCTAAAAGACTTTTTTCTTTTTAGCTCCCTCCCTTGTGTCATCACCTGTTCCAACTTCTGCAGCCATAGGGCGGGATAGAGTGGGGCAAGGAGGGAGGGATCTACATGAGTGCTTTAAATAATGAAAGGAAAAAAAAAAAAAAGAAAAAGTGATTTGGAGTCGAGGACTCCCAACTAAGACAGCTAGTGAAATAAAATGGGCCCGTTAGGCATATGCTTCTTACGGAAATAAAAATAATCTGTCCAAATTGATTACGTACTTTGTTCCAATGGAATAATATTTTTTTTTTTTTCCTGCCTGAAACATACAGGGTTAGGGCTTCAGTTTTCTCCGATCTGAGTTCACCTCTGTTATAGCGCGTCTTTATTTGTTATAGCACGTCTTTACAACGTCCAGATCTAAACACTAGCAAGACTCAGTTCTTACCCCGATCTGACACTGTTGGTTTCAAATAAAGACGCGCTATAACAGAGGTGAACTCAGATCGGGGAAAACAGAAGCCCTCCCTGCAAGAAACATCCACTCACATAGAAGAACAATGCAGCTGCTCCAGGCGTAAAGGTGAAAGTCCGGTGTCATCCTGCCAATCACCTGTCCTTGAAAGAAACAGCACAACTTACAGAGCTCGTCAACGCTACACCGTCCAGATCTAAACACTCGTGTGGTGTATGTGCACAAAAAAAGTCTAACTGCATTCTCGTACCATTGCTAACGTACTAAAGTGTCAGCAGATATTTTTCGTGGCATTACACTTGTAATTTGTGAGCATGCCCTTGACAATCAAGGGAGGAAGCTCAGCAGTATATTTGTGACTTTATGCTGTAGGAAGATAAGTAAATAAAGTAAAACTAGTAAAACTAAAAAAAAGGCACTAACTTTGACAAGTACTATACATTTACAGCGGCTGTTACAGACGCAAATCAAATGTATGCTTTTATAATACAATATTAACATTAAGAACAGCTCACTATTCAAATTGTTTATTTTGGGAGACGTTAAGACTTGAACCCACAACCTTCTGAATTGAAGTCGGCAGCTCTAACCTGTATACTATCCAAGAAGTCGAGACAACACGCTATACTAACCTGATTTCTTTTTCTTTGGTTGTAGTCTTGGAAAAAAAGCGCATTTGTTCTGTTATACTTGTATCTTTTGTGAAAGTGTTTCTTTGATATTTGGAAATCAGGCTTCACACATTATACACTTTAGGTCTACATTTTGTCAATTATTACTAAAACATAAAAAACTTTTCTGTTTTAACGATGTGTTTACTATGCATAGATTGTTTTAGACACGGAACACACATGAAATGCAAGTGTTCCAAATAACGATATAGTATTTATAAAAGGTGTCATTTTGGTTCTCACTCTATACAACTGACACGCACGTAAAAAGACGATCTGAGAAAACTGTGCGCCGGTAGGGGATGTGATAGCAGACTGCTTGCTGTTTGCTGCTTATCAACACATTTAAAAGGACAAAAAGACGCTGACTGAGAGGTAGGCGTTTTAAGGTGGGACGGATCTATGATTTTTTTCGTAGGCTCTGGTAATTTTAGTGTTAAGCAACAGCAGTCTTTTGAAAGCCAAACCACTGCCACACAAGTGAGGATGATCCATGTCTTACAATTAAATCTAACAACACAGATTGCAAAGTTGTTTATCCTCTGCTGCTATTTGTTCACTCAATTTCAGGTAGCTACATGCAGTAGTCTAACCTGTTAGGTTACATGAGACAGTGACTGCGTGGACTCTCAAGGCATGTTTTTGATTGTTTTTTTTGCAAAGTTAGTCACGTACTTGATAATATCGGCTCTCGCATCATTAAAACAACAATTAAGATATCATCATAGATGATACATATTGCACACTTCTACTCCCCCTTGCTCATTACTGCAGTTAAACACATAATTAACACCTCAATCAGCTCAGGCACATTTCCTACCATCTTCGAACATGCTCCAATAACCTTACTTCACAAAAAACACTACTTGATCCATCTCACGTTAACAATAAAAGGCTTCTCTCTCTGTCCTTTCCTTTCTTTCCAAAACACTTGAACATGCCGTTTCTAACCAGATCTCTTCCTTGTAGAGAATGGACTGCTTAATACTAGCCAGTCTGGCTTCCAGAGGATCCACTCAACTGAAATGACTCTACTAACGGTGGACAACCAGCTATAACTTGCCAGAGCTACTAATATGTCATCGGTCTTGATGACATCAGGACATCAGGATCAGTGCTGGGTCTTCTACTATTCTCTCTGTACACCATCTCGCTGGCCTCCATCATCCAATACCATGGTTTCTCTTATCAGTGCTAAGCAGATGATACACAGTTGTACCTGTCCTTCTTACCAGATGACAATGCAGTATCAGCTAGAGTCTAAATATCTTACTAATATCTCATCTGGGATGAAAGGACCACCATCAGCAGCTCAACCTGACAAAAACCAAGCTTCTCATGATCCCGGCCAGCTAGTCTGTTCAACTCCCCATCTCTGTACAGCTTGGCTCACTGTTTCTAACAACCGCCAGATCAGTTTGCAATCTTGAGGTGGTGACTGATGAGCAGCTATCTGTTTCTGACCATCTTTCTACTGTTTTTCGTTCATGCAGGTTCACACTGTACAACATCCACAAAATCAGACCTTATCTGACAAAGTATGCTGCATAATTTCTGGTCTAAGCTTTGGTCTTGTTGCACCAAGACCGCTACAACTTACTTCTGGCAGGAGTACCTGCATGTCCTATCAAGCCATTGCAGACAGTCCAGAATGCAGCAACAAATCTTGTATTTAATCTGCAGAGATGGGCACATGTCATTCCTCTCTTCAGGTTACTATAATGGCTCTTGGTATCAGCATGCATGAAGTACAAATTCATGATGCTTGCCTACAGAGTAGTCAATGGGTCAGCAACGGAGTATATGGAGACACTGGCGAAGTGCTATGTTCCTTCTCATCCACTCAGGTAAGCCAGTGAACAGAGTCTGTTAATGTCACCTCTTCATGGTATCAAGTCTAAATCCATAGTCTTTTCCTGTTTAGTTCCTACTTGGTGGAATGGGCTTTCTACCTTCATCCACACTGTGGCCTCCCTCAGTGTATTAAAGAAGCAATTGAAGACCAATCTGTTCTGTGAATATCTGTCTAATTGATAGAAAAAAATCCTTTGCTCTGTGATCCTTTACAATGTTGGTTAATTTGTTGTTCAAGTTTAATTGCTTTATCGATTATAATCTATAATTGTAAATTATTAGTTATCACTTGTGGCAATCAAGTTTTGTTACCTGTCCTGTTATACTTGCTGAACAAACAGGACCTAACCTAATGTCACTTGATTATGTTTGCTTCTTTTGTAAGTCATTTTGTAGGTCACTTTGGATAAAAGAATCTGCCAAGCAAATAAATGTAATTTCTGCTTTTCATCCCTGTTTGTATTAAGATTAAAACTTAATTTCCTGGTCCTTTACCTCCTTTGACTTGAAAAATACTGAACTTTTTGACAATGGTAAAAACTAAAGATTTTTCATTGCAAGTAAAATGCCACTGAATTGAAAGTCAAATATTATGTACATTAGTCAAAAAATGAAACTGCTATCCTAAATGAGTAAATGACAGCCAAATAAAGAAGCTAGAAAGTTTGTTGTATCCAGCAAACAGTTTGCCTTTCCATAATTTTACAAGTAAAATAATTTCTTCTTTATTAAAGCATTTGCATTTTTATGCAAAATATTTTATTAAGATGTGCAAACATTTGGCATTCACAAATCCAAACAATTTAAAAAATTTCAGATGACCGCAAGGACCTTGCCATAATAAATAGAGCACAAACAGAGAGCATTTTAAAATGATACAGCAAGGTCAATTTTAAAAAACAAGCCAAGGTAGGAGAAAATATGAAACTTACCATCTTTAGTATTCAAAAACTTCTTTAAACTTTCATTTATCAAAGGAATTTTATTCTGTAACAAAAAAGGAACTGCAGTCAACAACAATGACGGACAGATTACTCCTTTTAAAGAAATCTATTGTTGAGGATGTAAGCACTTTAAAAACATAAAGAAAGAATAAGTGTACAAAAAACAAAACTTAGCAGTACATTGAAGTTTCCAAAATATATACTTTTTTGAAAGACAAAATAGAAAATACTGAAAATTTCACAGAATTAAATTAGGATTACTATATGCATACACAACTGTGGTATGGGTGAAGGAGTAATCAAGTATGGAGTGCACCATGCCAGTAAGGTTTACCACTAACCTGCAAATTTAATCTATTTCTTAACATGGGTGCAAGAAAAAAGGAATCAAATTTTCAGCGCACATACAAAGTACACTGTACCATAAATTAAAAAAACATACAAAACACATTTAATAGAGATTCTGTTGTTTTTTTGTGTTCAACATCAAATTAAAATGCTACGCTATTACTGAAACATTCACAGAGCTGCTATTCCATGTGCAGGGTCACAAATAGCTAGACTCTGTATCAACAGAAATGGGTGTAAAATTGAAACAATCCTTAGCAGGGCTCCACAGTACAGTGGTCTAGCTGGAACATACACAGAAATAAGAATTTTCCTGCTGTAGTGGACTGAAGTCCTGAAAGACTTTTTTTGGCCTTGTGTCAGAAGAGGTGGGTACAAGCATCTTTGCTCCAGTGTTTACTAGGATTCTTAAAACAATTCTAACAGAAACAGACAAATTTATCACAACAAAAAAACAAAGACTAATGTAATCTGACTTGGCTTAATACTGTATGAACAAATGCAATACTGAAAAATGAAAAAAGAGTGCCGCCATTTTTTACTTTTGTTAAAAGAATGTGTATCTACTAGAACCAGTCACATTTTACCTCGGTCTTGTCTTGCTCTTCCAAAGCTAGAAAAACAGCAGCACGTAGTTCTGCCTGTTCAATAAAACGTAATACAACAGTTTAGTACAATTCCTAATAATAAACATTTTACATACCAAATGCATGGAGCAGTGAAGCATTAAAAGAAGTTCAAAATGAAGACAGATTTTTAAAGACAAATATGTACTGGATGTTTCATCTTTTGCATTTTACTAGGCATACATATACAATTTCAAACTGAATTTAAAAACTGACAGATTTTTAAGTAATCCTTGTGACTCAATGCACAAAGTTTTATGTGGCTGAAGAATCTCATTCATTTATAACATTTTGGAAGCTGTTCTTTGCTGTAAGAAAAAACTGGGTAATTTCTACAACTGGTCTGTTAGAAAGGTTCCATATTCAAATAAACTTTCTACTTTTAATATACCATTTTTGATTCCGTAGACGGTGGAAAACTGGTTTCACAAAATTATGAAAAACATACAAATATTACACGTCAAAATAAAGTTTCATGCTATAACTAATAATCATAAATAATGTCTGTTAACATATTTATTAAGTTCATCTATTTCACTTACACAATTTTCCATATATAGGCGCTATTTATTTAGGGAGAGCCTCAGAGTAGAGTAGATGCTGCTCCTCCAGATCAAGAGGAACTAGAATCTATAGCTGGGGGTAAGGGAAATTTTGGCTGACCTGCTTGGCCTGCTGCCACCACGACCCTCGCCAAGAAAAGCACTTCAGAGGAGACGATAACACTACACTCTGCGGTTTGACAATATTTAAGAATTAAAATATTTAAGAACCATGTCTGTGTTGGTATGGAGTAAACAGAAAAACCTCAATCATAAACCCCAAAATCCCTTAACTGGATTAAGTGTTTTTGTGAATAACGTTACTTATTATAAAGAGCAGCTCAGTCATTAATAATACATTTCTCAGGTGTTCTTCCTATAATCTAATTCTTCAACAAAATGTAGCATGCATGACCAAGTGAATTTCCAATTCATGCATACTAAACTTAAACATGTCTTAAGATGGAAATAACCCTTCTAATTCATCTATTATTATTGGATATTATGTCTACCATTATTCAAGAACGTGCAAAATAAAAATGTTTTTCATGGTCAACAAATATTTCATACTTTAGCATTTTTTCCTTGTGTTAATGTGACTATAGAAAATGCCCAGTACAATATTCTCTAATACTGTATCTGAGCAGCATCTTCAATGTATTGTTTAGGTTCATTGTTGATTAAATGTATTGCTCTACAAAAATCTACACGATGTGAGTTAGGATATACAGTGGGATGCCAAAGTTTGGACAACCTTGTTAATAGTCATTATTTTCCTGTATAAATCGTTGGTTGTTATGATAAAAAATGTCAGTTAAATATATCATATAGGAGACACACAAATGAAGTTTATTGGATTTACAGAAAGTGTGCAATAATTGTTCAAACAAAATCAGGCAGGTGCATAAATTTGGGCACCGTTGTCATTTTATTGATTCCAAAACTTTTAGAACTTGGAACTCAAATTGGCTTGGTAAGCTCAGTGACCCCTGACCTACATACACAGGTGAATCCTATAATGAGAAAGAGTATTTAAGGGGGTCAATTGTAAGTTTCCCTCCTCCTTTAATTTTCTCTGAAGAGTAGCAACATGGGGGTCACAAAACAACTCTCAAATGACCTGAAGACAAAGATTGTTCACCATCATGGTTTAGGGGAAGGATACAGAAAGCTGTCCCAGAGATTTAAGCTGTCTGTTTCCACAGTTAGGACCATATTGAGGAAATGGAAGACCATAGGCTCAGTTCAAGTTAAGGCTCGAAGTGGCAGACCAAGAAAGATTTCGGATAGACAGAAGCGACGAATGGTGAGAACAGTCAGAGTCAACCCACAGACCAGCACCAAAGACCTATATCATCATCTTGCAGCAGATGGAGTAACTGTGCATCGGTCAACCATTCGGCGCACTTTACACAAGGAGATGCTGTATGCGAGAGTGATGCAGAGGAAGCCTTTTCTCCGCCCACAGCACAAACAGAGCCGCTTGAGGTATGCTCAAGCACATTTGGACAAGCCAGCTTCATTTTGGAATAAGGTGCTGTGGACTGATGAAACTAAAATTGAGTTATTTGGGCATAACAAGGGGCTTTATGCATGGAGGAAAAAGAACACAGCATTCCAAAAAAACACCTGCTACCTACAGTAAAATATGGTGGTGGTTCCAACATGCTGTGGGGCTGTGTGGCCAGTGCAGGGACTGGGAATCTTGTCAAAGTTGAGGGACACATGGATTCCACTCAGCATCAGCAGATTCTGGAGACCAATGTCCAGGAATCAGTGACAAAGCTGAAGCTGCGCCGGGGCTGGATCTTTCAACAAGACAACGACCCGAAACACTGCTCAAAATCCACTAAGGCATTCATGCAGAGGAACAAGTACAACGTTCTGGAATGGCCATCTCAGTCCCAAGACCTGCATATAATTGAAAATCTGTGTTGTGAGTTAAAGAGAGCTGTCCATGCTCAGAAGCCATCAAACCCGAATGAACTAGAGATGTTTTGTAAAGATGAATGGTCCAAAATACCTTCAACCACAATCCAGACTCTCATTGGAACCCACAGGAAGCGTTTAGAGGCTGTAATTTCTGCAAAAGGCGGATCTACTAAATATTGATTTCATTTCTTTTTTGTGGTGCCCAAATGTATGCACCTGCCTGATTTTGTTTGAACAATTATTGCACACTTTCTGTAAATCCAATAAACTTCATTTCACTTCTCAAATATCACTGTGTGACATTTTTTATCGTAACTAAACCAATTTAGAATCGCCAATCCACCTAACCTGCATGTCTATGGACTGTGGGAGGAAACCCACGCAGACACGGGGAGAACATGCAAACTCCACGCAGGGAGGACCCGGGAAGCGAACCCGGGTCTCCTAACTGCGAGGCAGCAGCGCTACCACTGCGCCACCGTGCCGCCTCATAAAAATATATCCTTTCTAAATTATAAAAGTTAGAAATAAAGTAAACGTTAAAAGAACAAACATTCAAATTTCTTTACTCTTATGTAATTTTATATAAAAAATAAACTTAAATTTTAAATATCCCAAAAGATTTTGCTCTCCATAAAAATATATCCTGTCAAAATTATACAAATATGAACATGGTGCATAACAAAACCTGGAAATATAAATAAAATTTGTTCTTTTCAGCAATAACAAATCAAATCATTCAGTTGTCTTTGCTCATATGTCATTTTATCAGAGCTGGGCGCCTGGCATCTTTTTTTGGCAACAAGTTCGTTTATGTTTGGTGTGAGGTTCTGTGTTGTGGAGATTCTCAGGATGGACTGCAGGTGCTCATCAGTGAGGCGACTCCTGTGTGCTGTTTTGTTAGTCTTCATGACTGAGAAGAGCTTCTCACACAGATATGTGCTACCAAACATGCACAAGGTTCGAGCCGCATGTAGACGGAGCTGGAGCATTTCTGCGGAATGGAGTGAATAAACTGTGTGGGTCGTGCAGTATCGTACTTTGCCTTCAGTGTGCCATTACACTGCAGCTCAATCACCTCCATCTGAATCTGCACAGGTGCAGTTTCCACAGACAGCAAATGGGCTGCGAAACAACTCAAAATTCTTTTTTTTGTTCTTCAAAGTCACCAAAGCGCATGCGAACTCAGTGTGCTGTGCGCTCAGTTTATCAGCAAAATGCGTATTTGGGAACACCGTTGTGCTGATTTGGTTCAACATTACTTGGCAACAGGGAAAGTGGGGCAAGTTGCACTGGTGCATTTGTGTCTCCCATAAAAGTAGCTTCACTTGAAATCACTTTGTGATTTTACACGGGTAAAACGTCTGCTGAAGTGTCAGATTCTTCTTTAACTCTTCTGCTTTCTGTATCTTGTGCATTGCATTCAGGTCTTTCAGGTTATCTTGATGTTTTGTCTCATAGTGCCGTCTTAGATTAAATTCTGTAATTACAGCCACATTAGCTCCACAAATGAGACACACGGGTTTACCGCCAATGTCAGTAAACACATACTCAGCCTCCCATCGGTTTTTAAAGGCTCTATGTTCAGAATCAACTTTTCTCCTCGACATCATGTGGGTTAGCTTCGCAATAACTTGCAGCATAATAAGCTAGACTTGATTAACGCGGTAAGTGTTCGTCAAGGCAGCTGAAGTGCTGCATTATGGGATCTGTAGTTTATCGTGTTACCAGCGCTTCATATCCCCGGGCCATTAATAACCATAATACAGTATATAAAATGATTTCGCGGGCTGGATATAATTACGCCGGGCGGATGTGGCCCGTGGGCCTTGAGTTTGACACATATGGACTAAATAGAACTTGAAAAGAAATATTTTTTCGAATGTGATCGCGCAATTCAGATCGAGTTGACACGCGCTACAGTACATCGAGCCCGCGTGCTATTGTGGTTTTGCCTGTGTGCCTCAATAAGTTACCCTCCCTCGCTCTTACTTTTTACCGTTCATCTAATGAATACACTGAGTATGGCTTTACCAAAACAATCATTGATCGCGAATAAAGTATCCATTATTCATAAAGATTCAATTGGTGATCTGTCTTTGTGAGTTAACCATATATTTTTTCATACGTCTCAAACCAAGGGGATGCAAGGCTAAAATGAAGCGCGCGTACATACTTAGTGCATCCCCTCTCGGGAATCGAACCTCGGAAGTAAGCGCTAGAGGTGAAGCCTCTACTATTGCGCCATGGCGTGCGGTTTGTCTATTTGAGCGTAGCAGTGTAATTCGGTTTTTGTTCAGCACTCTTTGGAACTGTTGCTTTTTGTCTGCGCACTGCTTCAGTTCACGTGAGCCACTGAATATGGTTTTATATGTCACTCGCTCGCTTCTTATTGTTTCGCTGCCTTCTTAATTATATAATGCATGTTTTCTTCAGCTCTTTTGTAGCTCTTCCTGGTTTTCTACGTAATGCGTGATTACGTGAGAGGCGTGATGATGTCACACGAAACTCCGCCCCCACGGCTTTCGAGCTGAACTCCATTACAGTAAATGGAGAAAAATAGCTTCTAGTTATGACCATTATGCGTAGAATTTCAAAATGAAACCTGCCCAACTTTTGTAAGGAAGCTGTAAGGAATGAGCCTGCCAAATTTCAGCCTTCTACCTACACGGGAAGTTGGAGAATTAGTGATGAGTCAGTCAGTCAGTAAGGGCTTTGCCTTTTATTAGTACAGATAAACGTGTGGTGGAAAACAACATGTCTGCCTGTCTGTGCCCAGGTTCCGTTCACAATATAATATATATATATATATATACACACATACACATATATATCAGCGCTTCCCGATTCATTTTACACTCGCACCCCCTGTGACGGACGATCCCGATATCAAACCCCTTTGGTTTGAGAAGAAGTATGAAAAAATATGAGGTTAACGCAGAAAAACAGATCACCAATTGAAGCTTTATGAATAATGGATACTTTATTTGCCATCAATAATTGTTTTGGTGAAGCCATACTCAGTGTAATCCTCCTTCCATTTTCTAATTTTTTCGCGACTAGCCATGATTAAATGAACAGTAAAAAAGTAAGCGCGAAGCGACGGTGACTTATTGAGGCAGACAGGCGAGAGCACAATAACATGCGGGCTGTAGTGCAAGTTCTATTTGGATATAAGTAGGTTCTATTAGTCGACAGAAATATCTTTGGTAGGAATGTAAGTTGAATTTAGTCTTTAAATTTCTATGGTGAAGAAAAATTTATGCAATGATGACTACATTCCTACCAAACATATTTCTGTCGACTAAATAAAAATTACTTATATTTAAAATTTAAATAGAACTTGAACAGATACAATAGTTCATAATACCCACACAGCACCAAGTGCACATAAGAGCGGGAGTCGTCCGTTTTAACAAGCAGCATATTGCACTGATACGAAGTAGCCTGCCCATTTAACTATTTAAGAATGGATAGATAACTTAAGATTTTGTACAAATAATTTTTTTCATTTTTCTTCCTCGATGGATTCTGGCTCCCCCAGCAACAGCTGCTTGCACCCTAATGGGTGTGTGTATGTATGTATGTATATATATATATATATATATATATATATATATATATATATATTATATATATATATTGACAATCTGGTGTGTGTGTATATATATATATATATATATATATATATATATATATATATATATATATATATATATATATATATATATATATATTGACAATCATGTTCCGTTATTTTCAAAATGTTTCCTTTTCTTTTTCATTACTTCTTTAACACACTACTTCTCCGCTGTGAAGTGAGGGTATTTTGCTATTTATTCATAAATCAACTGATATTCTAATTTTACACACACAGTTAGGTCCATAAATATTTGGACAGAGACAACTTTTTTCTAATTTTGGTTCTGTACATTACCACAATGCATTTAACTGAAACAACTCAGATGCAGTTGAAGTGCAGACTTTCAGCTTTAATTCAGTGGGTTGAACAAAAAGATTGCATAAAAATGTGAGGCAACTAAATCATTTTTTAACACAATCCCTTCATTTCAGGGGCTCAAAAATAATTGGACAATTGACTCAGAGGCTATTTCATGGGCAGGTGTGGGCAAGTCCCTCGTTATGTCATTATCAATTAAGCAGATAAAAGGCCTGGAGTTGATTTGAGGTGTGGTGCTTGCATATGGAAGATTTTGCTGTGAACAGACAACATGCGGTCAAAGGAGCTCTCCATGCAGGTGAAAGAAGCCATCCCTAAGATGCGAAAACAGAAAAAACCCATCTAAGAAATTGCTACAATATTACGAGTGGCAAAATCTACAGTTTGGTACATTCTGAGAAAGAAAGCAAGCACTGGTGAATGCAGCAACACAAAAAGACCTGGACATCCATGGAAGACAACAGTGGTGGATGATCGCAGACTCATTTCCATGGTGAAGAGAAACCCCTTCACAACAGCCAACCAAGTGAACAACACTTTTCAGGGGGTAAGCGTATCGATATCCAAGTTTACCATAAAAAGAAGACTGCATGAAAGTAAATACAGAGGGTGCACTGCAAGGTGCAAGCCACTCACAAGCCTCAAGAACAGAAAGACTAGATTGGACTTTGCTAAAGAACATCTAAAAAAGCCAGCACAGTTCTGGAAAAACATTCTTTGGACAGATGAAACCAAGATCAACCTCTACCAGAATGATGGCAAGAAAAAAGTATGGAGAAGGCGTGGAACAGCTCATTATCCAAAGCATACCACATCATCTGTAAAACACGGCGGAGGCAGTGTGATGGCATGGACGTGCATGGCTGCCAGTGGCACTGGGAAACTAGCCTATAGAAGCTCTGATTTGACCAATAAAAAAATACAGTTGAATTCATACATGTAGAAATCATACATATGAGACATAATTAAGTAGCCCTGAGCCACACGTTGCCGATTTTTTTAAAAATGTAACTTTATGTCATACATATGCAGTAGTGGTTGTTGCCATGCTGTTGAGAGGAGAGAATGTTTTCCTTTAAAAGCATGACAACTGCTAAAGTCAACCTTTTTCATCAACCATATTACAATTAAGGGAATTCAGGTTTACATATTGACCATTACAGAAAGAAATGCATTTAGCTTGTTACTTTCATGCTGGTTTACTTTACAGCATTACATTCTACCTCTGGATATCTTCTCTTTATTGCTTTAGCAAAAAAAAAAAAAAAAAGTCTTGCCCACCATTGAGAGTTTCTCTTTGTCTACAGGCTTCTGACTCCCAATTTTCCAATGTGTGGCAGGTTGTTTATCACTTTGTGTGGTTTTGTTTTCAAAGGCATTTCCAATCAAGTAAACATTCACTCTTATTTGAGAAATGTCATGCAACTATAAACAAACATCAGCTCCTTTATATCCTTCTCGTCTTACTACCTTAGTCAAAATTGCCAGTGGTTTTTTTTTTGGGGAAATTTCTCAGCTTACTTGCATTCTTTTTCCCTCTTTTAATCCTTCAATCATACCGTTATCTTAGGTAAGCAGACTTGTGGTTTGTAGAAATTAAATAAAATAAAGTTATGTACATTGGTTCATTGTTTATCATGGCACCAGACAGTGGTGACATATTTTATGCTGGTTTAAAAATGTAACCGTTTTCTATAAAAGTAGCAATATTACCAGGGCTGAGGAGTCTAAGACAATTTTGGAACCTGGAGTCGGGGTCGGAGATGGCAAAAATGTACCAACTCCTAATAAATTTAAATTGTAATGAAAAACAAATGCAGCAAGTTCAAATGTCCCATTTCACAAACAACAGTCATAATTATGTACTTCTCTGATGTAAGAATAAAGCCCAGTGTATAGATGTGTTACTGCTAGTGTGAAGTTCAGCTGGGCTATTATACAACCTGACATTCACATATTGTAATCTAGATTATGGTAAATTACAAAAAGTGATTTCATTTTATTTCAGATGTGTTTAACAAGTTCATTTGAGTGTAAACAAGTGTAATGATGTAGGTTTAGGTGTATACTATTGCCTAATGTGTGTTCAGGGGTTCTTGTCTTTTGTTTAAACTTGCCAATACGAGTCAGCTTTCTAGCCAGTAGTTCTGTGGTTAAATGATGTGTATGTTGCCTTCCTTCAATCAACATGGAAAATACATTAACATATTAAATACAGAGGAGCTGGAGTCGGGGAGTCGAGTCAGAACTACCAGAAATGTCAGAGTCGAAAGATTTATCAACCGACTCCACAGCCCTAGATATTACTACAATTACCTCTATTCTTGCACTGTGTGTTAGCAAGTTGCATGGACATGCATGTATGTATGTATGTGCGTATGTATGTATGTACACACGCAACAGTATGTTAATAAGCAGTCCTATGCATACATCCATCCAATTTAGCTCACAGATATATCGATCTTTTGGTTGCTCTTCATCTCCTGCTACAGCTCTACAACATTCTATGTTCTGGGTCATATAATCAAAACGTTGTCCATTGCGGGCATTTTGTGGCAGATTAACTAAATAAACAAAATGAAAAACAGACTCGACATTCTGGGAGTAAGACTTGGTGCATTGCAGTAAGAGTTGTATTAACTTCACAATACTGAATCTCTGAACATTCTAGTTCAACTATAAATCTGATAAATTTAAATAATTAGAATTATCAAACCACCTTATGACATTGTAAACTAAAATGTAATATGTAATAACTATTACCATGCACAGAGCACCTTATGATGCTGAAGCGATTTACGCTAGTAACAGCGGCACAGAGACAGTCAAGTTATAGCTGTACTGTACTCCATGTACATAGAAATTGCTAGAAGAGAAAGTAAATGAGAGGAAGGCCCGGTCTTATCGCTTCTTCAATACATTTGTCTCAATGTTAACACCTTACGGGTCATAAGGGGCGAATATGATCCTGGTTCGGCTGCATTCGAAGTTTGAAATAATAGCTATAGTAGAAAATATTAAATTCAGTAGAAACGCAGGTGAATGAGCAACGATGTTCGATACGGTATGTGCATGTCATACACCTTACATTCCAAGCATGTCATCAACCACTTCGATATAAATTATTAATTTCACAAAGTTTCCTTACTGGCATATGTTTAAACACAACTGAAACATTTTTAAGGGATTCACTCCTTAAGATAAACTTAACGTACTTCCAAGAATATTCAATAACTACACCGACTGTTTTTAAAATCACTGTGTATTTACTATGGAGAATGCTAAATGGAACAAAGTCAATCCGAAACATCTCCGTAAATCGCCAACCTAGAAGCAGGATTTTACGCTGCTTACTCCCCGAGAAATTTTAGGAAAGTTCGAGGTTTCTATTTGCGGCCTTACCAAACAAACGGGATTCTCTCAAAGATAAAATAAGGTCAGTCTAAAAAAAATGAGCTACACCACCTTTACCGGTACGAACCCATTTTCTGCATATTACTTACCTTTATTTTGTTTAAGACGCCGCTGTTTTCCAAATTTTGAACCAGTAAGTCCCGCAGTTCGTTGTCTTCTTCCGTGGCTGACATCTTCTCCTAGACAACCACACAAGCTCAGCTATCCTCTTAAACAAAAACGCACATTCGCCACGGCAGGACTGAAGTATAAACCGTCATCGCGCGTAAACGGGCATTAATTTCTCGTGAGAAATAACTGCTTTTGATACATGATATACCTATTCCTACTCAAACTGCTAACATGGTCTCTTGGCCAATCACAATCGCCACTGTTTTCCTGTCACGTTGTATGTCGAATCAGAAGAGCATCCGCGGGAAAAACGAAGCTTTGGGGCGCTCATTCCGTCAGCACGCGTTGCTTGGTTACAAACAAACAGACACGCAATTTGACGATCTCAACGACTTCAAGAAGGTAGTGGAATACGGGCGGTGAATGTAAGCATCCAGATTAATTTTAATAGAATGCCCTGGTTCTACCTTTAAGTCAAATTCAAATAACTGTCACTTAATTGCATTCATCATCTGTCTGACAGACCGAAGTTTGTGAGGCCCAAGGACTGCGTTTCTGATGTTCGGAGCAGTACTGGTGCACCAGACGGAACAGTCCTGTTTCCTTTTCTCCTCACCATTCAGACTATAAATTTAACACCTGGTCATGTTACTTTCAGATGATTCTGCACTTACAGGGTGCATTTTTAAGGAGGATGAGACAGAGTATAGCAGTCATGTGCAGGACGTTGTTTCCTTTTGCAAAGATAATTGTCTGCTTCTTAACATCAACAAAACCAAGGAACTGCTTATTAACGTTTGTCACACCAAACAGCCTCTGTGCCTGGTCACACTTCAGAGAGTAGATGTAGAGGTGTTGCATTGCTACGTGTACCTGGGTGTCCACATTAATGACAGGCTAGACTGGTCTAGTAACATTGTCTTTTCTTAGGAGATTGTGTTCCTTTAATGTGGGTGGTGACATCATTTTCATGTTCTGTAACTCGGTGATAACCAGTGTGATTCTCCTCAAGAGATGCCCACTGAATCAACAAGCTGATTTATAAGGTGAGGCTCGGGATGCACTCTCCATCCATGCTGAAACCAGTGCTGGAAAGAGTACTTAAACGTTCTACGCAAGTAGAAATATTATTGCTTAGACAAGAAATTTAAAGGTAAAAGTTAAAAGTACCTGAAATAAAAACTACTCATGTAAAAGTAAAACAAGTATCACCTGAAGAAATGCCTTAACTACAGTTTAGGTAATTGGGGGAAAAAAATAACCTAAATTAGTATATATAACAACAGTACGCTTGCATAATGCCTCACTCTAACTGTGACAGCCAAGACAGGTTTTTTTTCTTTGTTAATTTTGTTGGTTTTCAGTCATTCGAGTGTGTGCTGAGACCACAGTGTGTGTGTGTGTTTATTTATTTATTTAAAGAGTTTTTGCAAAAAGCCAAATAAAGTTCTATCTAAATATCCACAACTGTACATGCTGTTTAGGAAGAATATACATAGTAATACAATATATTGTATTTATTGAAAGACATATTAATGACATTATATACACATGCATACGCAACTAGTAACAGTGTAATGTACACGACAATTCAATTTTAAAGTGTAATTATTCTGTATACTAGCAAATGCATGGCAATGTACTTATCAATAACAAACCTCATTTTAGACAGCAAAGATTTCAGTAAAAACATCTTACAGCTTTACAAATAAAGTTTTGCAGTAGGAGACACAGGAAATGAAAGTGCTGTTTACATCTCAACTAGAAAAGACTTTTTAAATCATGTTGATATCGGTATGTAAATCCAGCACAGCAACAGCATATAAAAGGAAATTTTAAAAAGTCAAATTCATATTGTTGTGACGCTTTTCCTGAAATAAATGAAAGTATTAAATAAAAAAAATGCATTTGGAGAAGTAAGTTTCTCAAACAGAATGGGTCATTAATTATGGCTAATTGGAAACACAGTGCTAAATGTGTACAGGTCCTGTATGTTACGTCAGTTGTTATTTGAAATATGTTCTTAGATGAAATGTAAGATCCTGGTTATGTGTGGCAGCAAAAAAGGAGAGAATCCATTTTAAACTGGCGTGTTATGGTATTGTAGCTTACCGTTTCAGACACCTGGACACTAATTCAATCACAACAATATTTGGCTACAGTGGCAGATTTACAGGTCATGGGAGCCAGTACACAGATCTTGTTGCAGCATTTTTCTTTTATCAAAACCTTAAAGCCGATTTTAACAAACCTGATATGGGAATTGTACCTAACAATGTTAATGTTACATTTTGAATGAAATGTGCACTTCACATGACGAGAGTAAAAAAAAATTAACAGTTAAATTACTGGCAGATAAGCTGACATTCAGCCTTGAAAAAATGATCAAAAGTACAGACCACTACCACTATATTACCACTACATTACCACTAGATAAAAATATTTAAAACAGAGACCAGTACATTGGCTTAGTAGTTATTAAATTTAAATACAAAGCATCAATCAATATTTTATAACATTTTAATATTTTTTATAGGTCAATTTGTTAAAATATAGAAAAGTGTTTAATGGTAGTTTTCTGTCTTTTAATATAATGCGGGTATGAGAAAAAATAAATGAAGTGGATTAGAATTTTTAGAGAAAAATAGGCACTATGATATTTGCAGTGCAACTCTTTTCCTACACAGCCATAGCAACAATTTACCACTGTCACAGCGTGGTCTACTGAACACTTTTGTTAACTGTTTTAATTGATTACCAGCATTTCTGAATGTAAAACTGATAATTAAGTGATCATACACTCCTTCCTACACTCTACTCTAGGATTTAAAAAATACCAGGATTGATAGTAAATTCTTCACAATTTTTATCTTATAGGCATTTGCTGCAACTAATTTTAAAGTAACTCTGTACAGACCTGGAGCCTCATGTATAAACAGTGCGTACACAGAAAAATGTTGTGTACTCCCGTTTCCACTCTCAAGTCACGATGTATAAAACCAAAACATGGTGTAAAGCCATGCACATTTTCACAACAGATAAATGCTTGGTGTGCGCAAATTCTCCACTCGGTTTTACAAACTGGTGGCACCCATTGTCAAAGCAGTGCTGCTGTTCCAGTGTGGTTTTCCTTTCTTTTTCAGATCCACATCCCTGACGCGGCTTTATCAAATACACTGAAATTAACCGCATATTGTTTAGTAGTTTAAGGCATCTGATTGTAATTAACCTGTAACAATATAATGGTCCACGGAATAGCCAAACTATTCCAAATACCATAGCTGCTTTAGAGTTGTTACTCTCCCTGCACCTTCTTCTTCTTTCAGCTGCTCCTGTTAGGGGTTGCCAATGGAGATCATCTTTTTCCATACTACTCTCACTGCACCAATCAGAGTATTTATATCACTGTATCTGAGTGTGAAATCACAGCTCTACAGCAGCTGATTGGAAAGAGAAACTGGCTATTTGAACTGCTCTCATACAACAAACCCTTCAGAGCCTTTCCTGTATGGACCTCACGGTTCAGAAACAGTTTCATCCCAAGAAATATAAACGCAATCAGTCAAGCCATCAAATGCTCCTTGTAGAATTGTTTGTACTTATAAGTACAATTATCTTACATATGATGGTGATATCATTTTTAAGATGAAATACAGCATTATGTTTATTACATTATACAGATAAAACATTAACTTCATTTAAATAATCTATATTGTTAATAATTAAACATGTGAGGACACAGTGTCGCAGCGCTAGCAAGGAGCTGTGATCCTGTTCACGGATTGTTCCTGCCTCGCGCTGTACTCTTGCTGGGGCTGGTGCGACACTGGAAGGACAGATGGATAGAATAATTAAACATGTACTATGAAGATATTTCAATGTTCCTTAAAAGTTTTGAAGAATCTGCGTTCTCAGCTTACAGATGGCTTAACATTCTATTACAGAGCTGATTGTGTGGTGATTGGTTACTTGGAGAAAGAAAAGGAAGGACAGGAATTGGGGGTTAGTACATTTGAAAGAGACAGTACTCCTGCAAGAAATTATTTCATCGAAGGTCGTGCACGGCACAGCAAGCATCTTGCAGGAGGCAGGAACAATCTCTGGACGGGGCACCAGCTCGTCACTATCACTGCACCACAGTGTTCCCATGTTTAATAACATGCTTTAACTCCCATTATCATGAAAATTATATCAAGTATACATCTCAGTATTTAAATTATTCAGAGAGCTGTAATATCACAAATGTAATGGATTCTGTGTTCTGTCGGAGGAAGGGAAAGCCCGTTTAAGAAGCACGGACTGATTCACACACAAAGAGCACATAGAAGAACACATACAAAATAAAGCATTTAAGGTGCTACTTTAGTTACAATGGGATTTGAGAAACTAGTAAATTAAATGATTTTAAGATGAAGTTTATGATGTTCTACTGTAATGACAAAATAAACTACATGATTAAAGTGGAAATTTCAAGATTAAAGTTGACATTTCAAGTTTTTTTCTCACTGTGTCCCTATTTTTTTTTCTTTTCTCTGTACCCTAATAAGCTTTCATATAACACTCAGACAGTGAGCTACGCCTTTTCACAGCAACTTTAAAATCTAACAACTTCTTTTTTATTTTGGGCACTGTGCAACTTTGTGAACTTGAGCTTTCAAGTTTCTCTGACACTCTATGTCACTCGATCAACTTCCTTTTGTTGTTTATACCACTGTTTAAACTAACAAATAGTACGTTTCTCCTTGCCCCCACCTGGTATTCGTTGAAATTCTTTTATTTCCCTCGTGCTTTTGCCATTGCCTTTTCACAGAACGCTGAGCTTAAGGGCTATTTATATTTATTTGCATATTCAAAGAGGCATAATTCTAGGAGGAGTTGGGGTGGGGCAGCAGGCGCAAGCACATGCATTACTTTTCACGCTGACTGGGATTTATGGAGTGGAAGAACGTGGAAGTTGGCGTATGCACAGATTTATCTGGATTTTTTTGTGCATATGCACATTTCCGCTTTTGTCCATCCGCCATGTTTTAGTGTGAATTCTATACACGGCGTTATGCATTAGGCCCCTGGAGTGGGATTAACTGTTGGAATATCTGCAGTTTTTTCTTTACATAGCAGTGAAAGAATCAAATGAGCTAGTTAAAAAGTAAAATTTCCATAATAGAAAGAAAGGCACCTATGCTATTATGTCTCTTAGCAAGATAACACAAAAATACTGTAAGCAAGTCATTTAGGGATGAGCACAACTCAGATAATAAACTAAAACAACAGTCAATCTGAAGCAAAGCTGTGCAGTTTGCAGGGGTGTGTTGAACAACTGTCTTGCAGGAGGTAAGTGTCAGACAATACGCTCAATAATATGTTCTGCAAAGTTCTCACGTCTGCAGGTTACCAAAAGATCAGAATTATTAGCAAAAACCACTGAAGGCAAAACTTTATGTGTAAGCCAGAACATAGGCATGAAATGTGGAAGCCGAACTAATAATGACAGAGCTTTAAAGAAAAAATAAACACAAACACAAAACAGTAGTATTTTTAGAGATTTATCGAAACGACAGGATATTTTTCATCCATGTGACTATTTTAAATCATCATTGTACAAATCACATAATAAAAACTTTCTTAATAACCAGTCAACAATATGGTTGCAACCTTAAAAAAAAAAGCAATGAAAAATGGCAAAGTGAATGGCAATCACAGTCACAACTATAAAAATAAATAATGTCAAGGTCAAATATAAATTTTTAAAGATACCTACTAAATGTATAAAATATAAAAATAATGAGTTTTACGACATGGAAGAGGAATGGTTGGCAAGGGATGGGGCTAAAAAAGGACCTTGTGCTGTCCTTAGGTGGACGCAGAGACTCTTCACTCATTATTTTCATTTGCATTGTCACTTCTGTTGTATTCCCTGCCCTGTGTTTTTTTTTTGCTATAATAAATTATCTTTATTCATTTACATTTACCTTCATGTTTGTTTTTATGAGTTTAAAATTGCCATAACAGTATAAAAAATAATTAATATGTAACATGTTACTAGGTTATAAAAACTACAAAGAGCACAAAGTTTTACAAAGCTTACAGCAGCATAATTCACAGTAAAAACATAAGTGCATTACAACATACTGAAAGTAAGCCATTTATTGTCACTGCATGAGCAGATTGTTGATCAATCATAACTGAGTCCTTGAATTTTGTCTGTGCACAAATGGCTTTATATTTTATACAGATTATATTTTAAATACAAAGAATAAAAAGTAATATTTCAAGAAAAAATACTATAACTGTATTAATCAAGAAAAACTAATATATTAAAATATTTTTTTATCTTTTGGTAAAATATGAACATAGTTATCTAACTTTTTTTCAATGTCCATAATCACCGCTTTATTTATTTGAAAGGCTTTTTGGTTGTCTCTGAAATAATATAAAAACAAAAAAAGAACAGTTACTGTTTGTCAGCAGAGTTTATAACAGATAAGAATATTTTCTAAAAATGTAAGAAATGTATAGACTGTCTATTATCTTCCAATTTTACAAAACACGGAGAATTTGAGCAAGAATTATTTCTTTGTATTTTTTTTTGCTAGTCTGTTTACTTTTTTACAGTAATTAAGACTTGAACATTAACAAGATGTTCAATACATACTGGCCTGTTAGCAGAAAGTACTCATAAGGTTCAATACAATATAGTTCTGTCACTTCATCCTTTTCACTATAATACAAAGCAGTGGAGAAGGCACTAAAGAGAAATACCCATCACTTTGCCAAAACTTTTCTTCCAAACAATTTCTGTGATCAGCTTACAGTATCAATTGTTTGTTTTAAAGTACAAGTACATATGAATCTAGCCATGAATAAAACCAGGGATTCTCTTCAGGTAAATCACAACCTATCTTTACATCTTCAATTCCTTTGAGTAGTCCACAAAGAGCTCAAATTGTGGCATCAACATTTTGTTACTCGTTTTATAAAACCACATCAGACTAGTTTAAGCTGTCTTATTTGGTAAATTAATTTTTCATCCTCTATCTTTCCTTAGTACGTACTTGCATGTTTTTTAAGCTGACTGGCTATGCATTTAATTAATATATTACTTTTTTGAAGTATAATCACTGTAATTATTTTAGCACTGCAAAATGCACTCCCTATAGATGAAGCATGGATGTTCTATCTGTGTTAGTGAAGCTTTATGTTTGTAGCTCTGGCTTCCTCTCACAATATAAAGTCATTTTACAGTACTAAAATTTGTCCCATTGTAACAAATGCTTGCCATTGTGAAATAAGGTCTTATAATAATAATTACAAAAATAGCTTTACACGGAAAACGCTGCAGACCAGCAAGTAACCCTTTCACCTACCAACACATGGACCTTAGTTCATTTTACAGCATGGGAGTGACCAGTTTTTTTGGAATTGCTACTTTATTTGTTTCCATTTATGTAGGTTTCCTTCCAGATCATAAAGATATGCCATTAGACTGATTGTCAATACTGGCATTGTGTGAGTATGAATGAGTATGAATATGTGTCACTGTGCCCTGCACTAGGCAGGTATCTTTTCAAGGGTTAACTTCTGCACTGGCTTTAGTAATCCTAAAAATTATGAATGAATGCCTACACAAGACTTTGCCCGTGCTATTTCTTAGAGTGCCCTTCCTATAGCTATAGAAATGAGAGTATCATAAGCAAAAAAATCTATAGGATCTGATTCTGATTCACACATTATTTATGTGGAGGTTATATATTATTTCTATGGCCATGTGGGGTCTGTCAGTTTTATCTCAAATAGTGAAGATGTGTGCATTAGCTTAACTGGCAATTCTGAATCAACACAAAATGAACGTGTTTCTCCTCTGGCTCATCTTAAAATCCCTTCTTTATGTCCTTTTTTGCTTCTTTTGTTTATGTTACTAGTGTTAATTTTTTGTATTATTCAGTCTTTCTTATTAGCTGAGTATTATTTAATTTTTGTGTGTCTGTGCTTATTCTATTATGTTCCATGTGTCTTGTGAGAAAAATCCACAGTTCCTTGTAGTTCATTTAATGCACTTGCCATTTTGGTGAGTTTCTTTTGTGATTTTTCTGTACATTGTTATTACTGGATTTTTGTCCCTTGTGCTCTGCTTTTCAACTGTTCTTTTGATTTATTTATTGGGGGATTGTCTTGTTGGATTAATTTGTTATTGTTGTTTCAGGCAATTCCTTCGGCCTTTTGTGCTTTTCAGAGCTTATTTTTGTTTCAGAGCATTTTTGGGAAAATAAATCCTTTTGTTTATAAAGATTCTACATTTGCCCTTTTTATTCCTAGCAGGGTTTTGCCAATCTTCCCACCTCTAGTCAGAAATATTTTGGGACTTTTGTGATTAAGAGCCCTAAGTTCAAAACAGAATGAGTATGTGCCATTTGACACAATTTATGTATCCTCCTATGAGCTGTTTGCTCTGTATGATGTTGTTTTACATTTTAGCTCCCTACAACTATCTGATGGAAAAAGCAGATTTACTAATGGTTGGATAATCAATTCAGCAAATTTTTAACTTATGAGTCTATTATTACTAAATAATGTTTTTTTGCATTTTATTCTTTGCAGAACTACTATTTTAGATGCTTATTATACTGCAGCAATCCCCTTTATCTTCAAATATATAGCAGGTAACATGTACCAAAAAGCTATGAAGGAGTAAGGGAAGTAGAGGTCTGTGATAACTTTGGCTTTAAGGATATGTAAAGGACAGGATGTTAGTTCTATCTCCAGAAAGTAGCTGGAAGAAGTATAATTTGTGATAGATGGTGTAAGCTGGATCAAGTGGAAAAAGTAAAGCATGCTTCACATGTTTCAAGAGTGCACATTGTAAGAGTATCACAAAATAGGAATTTGTTTGTTTCCCGTTCTGACTATTTTCTCCCTTTCTTTTCAGAAAACAATTTCAGTTACACTCCTAATAAATGAAAAAGACTATTCTAGCATCACTTTTTATTGGCAACCAAAAAGACACCCATATATATTACAGTATACGTATGCAAATTGAAATTTCATCTTCTATCAGACTAAGAAGTATAACTCATACCAAAGATAAATTATAACATAATTTGCTTACATCATAATCTTCCTTAAAGCATTCAAATGCAGCAGCGCTGCCAGGACATTTTTATGTAGCTCTCTGGAAAGGAGGTCATACGACTGAAGTCTTCCTATATACACATATAAACATTCATTTTAATCTAATTTGTGAGATCATCATTAAAATAAACACAATAAAACACGGTAAAAAGCAAAAAATAAAAAATAAGACAATCCAGTTACCTGATGAAAGAAGGCTAACAGCATAATTATGAACTTCAGAAAAGTACTGCTTCTCTTCAACATTATCACCGGCCTCCTCAATCAGGTACCTACATACCACCTGTAGAAAAAACAAAATGGTGACATATCTTTTTCATGTAAAAATATGGTGTTGTTTTCAGTAGTAATTGTGTAAAAAGATAAGGTATAAAACATAACCTCTTCTCAAGCATGGCCTAGCAGCTAAATCCACCACTGACCCACTGTGCGACTCTGAGTAAGGTGGTTAACCTGGCAGTGCCACAGTCTTTTTTATGGTCCATATCCCTGTATTCTGAGAACTGCTAATTGTATCATAAATTGGTGTGTTAATAGTACAAATCACAATTTTTTTTCTCTTTGTTATTATTAATCATACCTTGTAATACACTCGTTTCAATAAATATGTGAAACTGTACGTAATTACTGCTGCAGATTTTAGTAATATAGGTATTATGTTTAATAATCTGCATGCTATTATTTATTACAGTAAATACTAGTGAAACTGACCTAAAATAAAATGAAAATAAAAACCAAGTTAAAGATAAAGAGCTGTTGTATCTCTTACATTTTCTAAATAGATACTTTTTTCAGTTCCATCATTTATATCAGTTACATTGTATTTTATTACTTCTGGTGGGTCATCTGGAGTTGACATCAATAATATCACTGGTATAGCTTTGCTAAGTGATGGTCTTCAAAGAAACATCAATGTAAGGAAGTAAAAGCAATGTTTTC
Source organism: Polypterus senegalus (assembly GCF_016835505.1). Lineage (NCBI taxonomy): Eukaryota > Metazoa > Chordata > Cladistia > Polypteriformes > Polypteridae > Polypterus > Polypterus senegalus. The sequence goes on along the minus strand of NC_053156.1, from coordinate 100,874,412 downwards.
ATATGGTTGGAAGTTTTGAGTATTTGATAATCTTATAAATTGTCACCGTAAATTTCTGTCTCTGGGGCCTTATTGAAATATGTATCCCAGATTTTATCTTACACACCTATGTGCCATTGGGTTTGTCTACTGCTCAAATGCTCTATATTCAGGATTATGTCTTGCTTGTGAATGTGGTTCACTGTCTTGTCTTAAAATTATTTCTCATTCTTCGTCACTTAATCACTTTCTGCAATTTGTTTGACTCTCACAAGATGTAACTGTGCTTCTTTTTGTTTCTACCATTTTGAAGGTTAGCAGTTGGTTGTGCAATCACTTTGCCATAAACACACAACCACAGGTCACTTTGCTGAACTTTATTTACATTTAATAAAGTCTGATGTTCCAAGATCAATAATTATAATACACTTGATTATGAATTCTGAATACATAGGTACCATGTTGAGAAAATGATCAATAGTTGGGCTTGTGTGTACTGTGCTTGTATTACAATACATTTTTCTGGTCATAAGTAAATTACCCAGCTGACTACTGGGACCTCATTTTTTGAATTTCCAAAACTCTTCAGGCTATATTTAGGATTACTTTTTATTCTGTCTCATTCTTTGACACTTAATCACCTTTTGTGATGTGCTTGACACTCAGCAGATGCCAGTGCCGGACTTTTCTTTGTGCCATCATGGTGATTATAACTTGGTTTCTCAATCACGTAAACACATAACTACCACAGGTCATGGCTACCAGGTTGTTGCTACCTACATTTTTTTTTAATGTCCAGAAGAAATCAGGTCATAAGATTAAGATTAAGGTTTGACCAAGATCAACGATCTAGCTCCAGTACTTCATAAGCAATCGTGTGTCAGATGGACAGACCTTAGCATTTTATATACAGTGTACAGATATCATATATAGATACAATATTAGAGCTATATTATTAGTTTTCACACTGTTCTATATAAATGTTTAAGAGTGAGTATCACTTAGTAATATTGAACTCTTGGCATATTATAGAATTTTACTGTTTCTTATTTATCAGGAAAAAGTAACATATGTTGGGTTAGGGTGGAAGAGGGAGGAGAGAACAGCTATTCTGAACTTCTTTGTATAAAATATACAGGTATGTAAACATTAGAACATAGATAAACATAGATAAGTTGTTATATTTGTGTTTTTTATTGAATAAAATGAAGTTCAGTATTTTAACAAATTCTTGTTTACCGTGACACTATAAAGAGACAATGTGTGGCACATTGATTGGACATGCAAATTAAAATTTCATTGTACTCTTGCATGTATATGCAATACTACTATTACTAATACTTTTTTATATCTGTTTTTATTATTTTCAGATTTTACTGGCTGCAGGTTTCAGCCTCTGAAACTCATTTGTTTTTAAATTGGCGAGTTCAGGAATGACATTAAAGTCACTCAAAGTCAATACCAGAATAATCTGGAAATAGGATACATCAGCACTTGTGACTTATATAAAATGTATAAAGTATGCTGATGCTACATAATCACAATCCAATCCAATTGCACCCATATTATGTTTCTATGGATGATATAATGAGAACTTTTTAAAAAGCTGTTAGAGTACCTGAAATTATTATTAGACACTATGGGATTTGGAAAGAGGAATTTCTAAACCATTGGCATAAATATATCCATGACAATGTGAAGGGAGATACAGGTACAAGCTAAGGAACAATAATGGATTCAGAATGTGTCTACTTAGTGACTAATTATTGTTATGTTATTTAGCTAATCCTGTTACATCTTTCTAATGTGCATATCCATGGCAGGCTAACGGGACAACTGGAGGCTATTCCAGCAAGCATCTGGTGCAGTGCAGAAGCAATTCCTGGACAGACTGCCAATCCACCACAGGCATATGACAGACACAAAAACTAAGGCCAGTTTATACCAGCACCAATCCACCTAACACACATACTTTTGGACTGTGAGAGGAAAACAGAGCGCCCCAAGGAAGCCCTCACAAACACAGGTAGAACATGCAAATGTAGGGATACCTGGCCCATGAACTCTGGTTTCCTTAATGTGAGGCAGCAGTGCAAACACTATTTCTTAATGTTTCCCTCATGTTATAGTCCACACAAACAAAAAATGTCTGTATCACCCCTTATCCCTCTGAAGCTGGCTGGTGTGGTAAGTGCTGTAAGTTTCCCTTATGCAGCAGTAACAAAATCTGACTTTGAACTGCTTTTTGCTTGTCTGAATTAGTTCACTATTACGCAGTGGAGATAAAGGTATTTGTAGTACACTTCAAAGTACCCCAATAGAGTTAACATCCATAAGGCATTTCATCCAGATGAAATTTCACAATGTTTTCTTAAAATCTGTAGCGATCATTTTTCTGGTGTTTTACTGACAATTTTATTTATTTATTTATTTTTTTATTTGGCTTTTTATTAATTTTCTTTACATATTTAATGATTCCCTAATTTATCCATTCTGGATAATTCTTTAGTATTTTTGGGTTTTTTTTCTGAATATATTTATTTATTTGATTTGAAAAAATGAAGATTCCAAAAAATCAAATCAAATTTGTACAATGAAGCAGATAGCATGAAACACAATCAAATCAAACTTAACAAAACAAAATTCATCACACAACCAAGAGAAAGAGAGGAGAGCTGACAGCATTGGCATAAATGATTAATCTTAAATAATATTAATTATTTTATTTATTTATTTATTTATTTATTAATTTTATTACAATCCATACAAAGCAATCGAGTTTTACAAAAGAAAAATTGAGTTAAGAACAGATCGATCCCCACCCCTGAGAGAGAGAGCAAGCCAAGCCGCGTTAAATTTTAAGGCTTGTAAACATACCTAAATTAATAAATTCTCTGTGCTTTATGAACTTATTTTAAAATATTACTGTTTAGATCCTGCCATGTTTTGAAAAAAGTCTGTATGGATCCTACTGACAATTTTAATACCTCTGTGAGTTAATCTACAGTTCCTTTCCCCTTGAAAAAATACAAAAATTATGTCTGTGTCAACAAAATTAAAAGTAGACTGTTTCAAGGACTGCAAATCAATTGCAGTCACTCGTTTTAAGATCAAACGTTTTAAGACACTAGTGCTAAGAAACATTAAATATAGTTTTGGCCACGTCCAGTTTGCATATTGTAACAACCATTCCACAGAGGATCCCACAGCCCGCTCAATTCATACATACTGGCATACCTGCAAAAGTAAAAACTGGAATGTGCTGTACCATTAAAGCTGATTATATACCGTGACTTAGTGCCACGGTTTGCAACAAGATTTCTGACTTATTACCTGGCAGACTCCAGTATGTTCAGATTGGAAGCATTACTTCCTCTAAACTGATCCTCAACACAGATGCCCCTCAAGGTAGTTTGGTGAGTCTCATGCATTACCTATGTTGCCAAACATAACTCCAAGTCCAACAGTGATAAAATTGCTTACATTGAAGAGATTTGTCTTCTGATTTGGTGTCTTCCCTGGACAACAACCAACCACTTAATGTCAGAAAAATCAAAGAGCTGGTTGTAGACATCCAGAATCAGAAGTCTGACCACACTTCAATTTGAATCAGAGATAATGCTTTCAAAAGGGCCAGTAACAATTTTTGAAGGCACTATCATTGAAGACCTGAAATGGACACAATACAACCAGGCTTGTTTGAACAAGGCATGCCAATGCATTTACTTCCTCAAATGTTTGAGGGCAGTCTATATGTTTCCAGTTATGCTGACCAGCTTCTACAGCTGCATAGTTTTGTTCATCCTTACTGACTGTGTAACATTCTGGTACAGCCCTTGTTCGGTTAAGAACCACAAAGCTTTACAGAGAGTGGTGATTTGAGCTCAAAATATTACTGGTAGACAGCTTCCTTCTATTCACAACATATATAACACACACTGCCTTAGAAATGCAAACAGTATTATGACAGACCGTCACCATTCTGTACAGACACTTTTCTCCTTACTCAATTCAGAACCATTAACCCAATTCAGAGTCTGTTTTATCTAATTGTCATAAATCTACTTAACAGCGAATCGTAATGTCAACTGACAAGTTAGATGTTGCATTGAAAAAAATGTTATATTCACTGTCTTAATTTTGATATTGTACTCTAATTACTGTGAGAGGAATAACATACAAAATACCACTTACTGCAGGGGTCCCCAACTCCAGGCCAAGAGGGCCGCAGTGGCTCTAGGTTTTCATTCTAACCCTTTTCTTAATTAGTGATCTGTTTTTGCTGCTAATTAACTTCTTTTAATTCATATTAATTGACTTGCTCTTGAAGACTTAGACCCCTTAATTGTTTCTTTTTTCCTTAATTAGCAGCCAAACAATAATGAGATACAAAATGAGCCAAAACATGAGCAGAAAACTGTGACCATCATATGATATCTGAAAATAAAGAAAAATGAGGGTCTCAGTCATGTTGATCTGCTCAGGTCCACAAACGGTGCTCTTAGAAAAGTAAAGAAAAATATCAACAATTTTAAAAATGTCTTCTATTGCATAATGAGAGCAGCAACAAGCCATGGAATTAAAGAATGGGTTCAGTTAACAACAAGAATTAGTAATAAGCAACTGGTTGGAGTGAAATTGGTTGGAGTTTGAGGGCCTGACATAGGTGGTCTTCTGTTGGCTCACTCACTTTACATTTAATTTCTGTTTAAGGAAAGAAATGAATCAATTCAGAGGAACGATGAAGAAATTCAGGGGAACAAATCTTTAGAAAAACAAGCCAATTAAAATTAATTCAAAAGATGCTAATTAGCAGCAAAAACAGGTCACTAATTAAGAAAAGAGTTAGAAAGAAAACCTGTAGCCACTGCAGCCCTCCAGGACTGGAGTTGGGGACCCCTGACGTACTGTATTTTAATTCATAGTCATAGGGATTATATCCTATCCGAGTAGCACTGGACATAAGTCAAGAATCAACCCTGGAAAGAGGGGCAGTCCATCATTGTAGCTACTAATGTACACACCCACACTAACATTCTCATATGGCTAATTTAGAATGGCCAACTAATTTAACATGCATGTCATTATAGATGAGGGAGAAAAACCAGACTACCTGGACAAAAAAACATGTAGACATGTGTAGAATGTGCAGTTGGACTACAGCTAGATGTGGAATTCTAAACATAGACGCAGGGTCTTTAAAAGCAGCACCGCTGACCTATGTGGTACCAATGCCACCCTACCATGTGCATTTGACACAAAATTTGAACTTAAATGAACTTAACATACTGGGACAACTTAGCTATAAGCTAAGAAAATGAGCCTGATAGACTGAAAGGTGTCATTTCTCAAAATTCTTGTTCAATGTTTTGAAATTGCTTAATACAAATCCTATTGCTCTCGTTTATTTTTATTTGATCATTGAAACATGTTTGCATTACCAGACATATATTGTAGAACATACCTGATAACCCTCCAAGAAAGGCTGAAATATAGAAAGTATAAAGAAGATAACAAGGGGACCTGTTTCCGTCAGCTCAATGTTCTGCTTTGATATTTGAACAGCATCCCACTCACTGAGGTGATGGCATGCTTCTTCAAAATCCTAAGACAAAAATAAACAGACTTTGTGTAAACTAATGACATTTAAAAACATGTTTTAGAGCTATCTAAAAAGTTACAGTACCGAAATCACTTCCCCCCTATCTATTATCTGATCTTGTTTAATTCAAATGTTGGATCAGGGAGCTAGAAGCTATCTGTTTAATTATTCTTAGCTAGTAATTATCATTGTACATCTGGAAATGTTGTAGCTTTGTAATGTTTACAAGTGACATGAGGAAAAATTAAATATATCCATAATGATTAATGTAAATTTTTGCTGGTATAGCATATATTATCATTAATTCTTTATCCCCTTTTTCTTTCTCTACACACATCTACAATAACTCATCTGTAAAAATGCTGAAGTTTGTCAATGACACTGTCTTAATCAGCCTAATTACAGAAGGAATGAAGTGCCATATTAGATTGAGGTGGACCGCCGGGGCAGTAGGTGTGTCCTTAACCATATGGACCTGAATACACTAAAAATGGTGGAAATTGTTGTGGAGACACCACCTAACACCCTAACACTCACATTCCTGGTTATAAATAGTGTCACCATTAAAAGGGGGGAATTACTTAAATTTCTTGCTCCTCACTTTCTGACTTCTATCAAAATCCTTTGATGTATGTATTGTTGTTTTGTTTTATATTGTACATTGCACTGTTGGTTATCATTTTCTCTTTTTTTATATCTGTGGTTGTAACTCCAAGATGCATTTCTTGCAACTATTGTATGTTTACTGGCAATAAAGTTCAGTTCAATTGATCAAAATGGCATTGACTGCTTGTTAAGCACTGTATTTTAAAAATGATTGTGCATTTCTTTGATTCAGGATAATTTAATATTACTTTGTCCTGTGTAGCAAATGAGTTTCATTAAATACATTTAATCAAATTCAGTTTATTTTTTATAGCACGTTTCACTGAGTACAGACTCCAAAGTATTTATTGCTAGCACTGAGAATGTCATTTAACCAGCATCACGTGCAATTATTAAAAAAAAGAAAAATTAAAAATATTGTTCTGTTGATTAGTATTTATAAAACTCTTGGATAATGGTATTGGAAAGGAAATAATACATTAGTGCTTGTGATTTTAATTTAATGTTGCCACTGAAGAAGGTTTTACTTAAGAACTGCAGCAATAACCACTGTTTAGAAGGCTGTTCCCAGTTAAAGGCAGATTTAGTGTATAAGCAGAAAGCCCATTTTTCCTACAAAATAAGGCATAACAGGAATATAGGTTTAGTCCAATCATATACAGAAAGGAACTAAGACTCAACAGCAAGGGGATTTGGCATTTTACAAGCAAAACCAAACTATTCTAAAGAAGTGTGACTAAAAAGCAAATGACGACCTAAGATTATACAGTAGTTGATTTTTATAAAACAAGTTTGGTGAACATCATCTTAAATATTATTACCTGCTTGGTATTTCCTGGTAGAAAGACAAATTCACTGGAAAAAAGATCTTGCAGAAAACTATAGCAGATGAAAATCTCTTCTAGAAAAACATAAAAACTTAATGTGACTAGATCTGTTAATCCACTGGGTTCTGCCTAGCTTTATGGCTTGCTTACTGGCCCAACTGTGACACCTCATAACTTGTACCTTATTTAAAAGCAGAAAATAATCCTGTACTTTACAGGTTGGCATTGGGGGGAATGAACTGTAGTGTTAGTGATGGTCCTCTCTTTGTTTCTGTAGTGTTTTGATTTTTTTTCTTCATAACTCATACTGAACTGAGCCAATGGCGTACAGTATTATTTCTTAACTAGTAATGCCATTAAATATACTTGTTGAATTATCACAAAAGGAAAATTTCTTTCAGAACATGATACTTACGGAACTGGCTCTGGTGCCCAATAACTCTATTATGTTAAAAAGGCTACACAGGAAATGGAGGGATGGATATTTGTGTGAAAACAGCTCCTAACCCTAACCCTAATTCTGATGTCCAATTTAAGTTTAATTTGCTTTGATGAGGTTTTATTTTTATTCCATTGTATTATGTGATTCATGGTGGGTGGGTCCCGTGACCGCAATTGTCATGGTAATTACATCAAGGTAGGGTATACTGTAAATATGATGATAACATCAGCATTTGCTATCCCAATATTCCTATTTTGAATTTCAAAGACATTGTTTATCTTTTGTACAGTAAGATTTATTTTTAAGTAGGCCCATGTGCTAGATTTGGTTATGACTTTTGTTTTTGACTCTTGATTCAAATCTGATCCTTCTATTTTTTGGTTGCCAGTTATTATCACAATCCTTTTTTTGACCCCTGCCAGTCCCAATTTTATTTTTAATCTACTGGGCTTGTTGCTTGCTGAACAAATACTTCTTGGACATTTCATGTACTGTGTATGATCGACGTCATACTTTACTCATATTTACAGGTAACACATAATAACGTCAAAGGTATGACAGCTGCAGTCATGTGATCATAACTAATGTGTTGCATAAACAACGTTCTACCCAAAGTCTGAAGGGATCATTCTCAAAGCCACTGCACTTGTAACTGTACCCCAATGCTTTGAATTACATTCTTGTGTGCTTTTTAAAGCACCTTCTTGTATTAAACTAAGTTTCTTTTTTACAGTCAATATACACTGAAATTTTTAATATTACTTTATAAACATTGTCAAGAACAAAAAAGAAAATCATATTCCTATAATTTAACCAAAAATAATAAGCTCTCCTGCTGAATATATTTACCCACTAAAGGACTTTTTTAATTAGCAATTAATTTGAATATTATTTTGTAATTCAGAAAAAGTGTTCAAATGCATGGTTGTAAGTAAGTTCCAAGGGGTGACATGACAGAGGACATGTCACAGCAATCACATCAATATTATACCATCCACAGTACAATAAAACATAGTGTTTTATACAGATTATGTAACCAAAATCCTGCCTAAAATCATATTCCTATAATTTAACCAAAAATAATAAGCTCTCCTGCTGAATATATTTACCCACTAAAGGACTTTTTTAATTAGCAATTAATTTGAATATTATTTTGTAATTCAGAAAAAGTAGATAAAAATGTGTTCAAATGCATGGTTGTAAGTAAGTTCCAAGGGGTGACATGACAGAGGACATGTCACAGCAATCACATCAATATTATACCATCCACAGTACAATAAAACACAGTGTTTTATACAGATTATGTAACCAAAATCCTGCCTAAAAGATGATAAATATACTAATTTATTCTTATAAAGCATACTACCACTTTCACACTTATTGCACTGTATACTACTGCAAATGCCATATACTATAGTATATAGTAGATACACTAGAGTTAGTATTTTTTAATTTAATAAATTACCAAATATATCTTTGACTTTTGTCTGCATTACCTTTTTGAGTCTTGCTTGTAAAACTTAAAGCCATTGCTGCCAAAGTTGGACGCACCAAGATATGAAGAATTTGGTTTCTGTACATACTGCATGTGAGCACAGTGACAGCATACTGGATCAGACGTTTATCAGTGCTGCTATCAACCTGCTGCTCCTGAACCAGTATAGTTTTTCCATTATCAATTTTGACAATGTTGCGATGTAAAGAAATACTGCTGACTACCACTGCTTCTGGAGACATGTGATCTAAAAATAAAAACAGTTTAAGAATAGGTGTAGGGTTCATAAATATTGAGATTTTTTTTTTATCATTTTTCATGTTGAGTTAACATTCTCTTCCAATGTCTAATTTTGTCAGGCACTCTGGTTCTTTCTACATCTTAAAGTCATGCACAAGAAGCAATTCTATATTGGTCCAATATACATCACTGCATTTGATTGTTTGAACATATATGGACTGCTATTCCATTTTCTATCCAATGCTAAGAGATAGGCTTTAGTGTCCCATGGCACACTAATTGTAAAATTGAGTTTAGAAAATGTAAAGATGAACATGTGACCTTACATTCTATGCTTTCTTTTAAGAAGTAATCTAGTAGGGTGGCACAATGACATAGAAGCATCCTGAGCTTGGATCTCACTCATGTGTGAACTCTTTATTTTCTTTACATGTCCATGTGTTTGTTTTTTTTGCAGGTTCTTGAAACACACGCAGGTTATGCTAATTGGCAATTCCAAACTTATGTTACTTATGTGGGTGTGTGGCACCTGGAATTGACTTGCACCCCTACAAATCTGCTTTATACTTTGTGCCCAAGGCTGCCAGATAGTCTCCAGGCCACACTCTGATAAAGTTGTTTTCTGGTGTATGTCATATACTCTGTATTGTGATGTGGCATGCTTTATATTAACAAGCTACACATTTGCTAAAAGTAATCTCATTTCTAATAATATATTCTTATAGTATTATTTCCAGCAAATTTATTAAATTCATTAGGAAACATATGAACCTCCAGTTGTCAAATAAAGGTGGTTCACATAGAGGAAGCTGAGCTTTACCATTTTGGCAAGACAGTGTTTTGTTTTTACCATGAAAAAACACTTCACCTCTCCGTCTCTCTTGTTCTTATGCTTGCATTCTGTATCCTGTGTTAAGCACCTTCCGTGAGGTGCCTGATGACTAGCTGCTGCTGTTCATTTTCATTCTTCTTATTACAGACTTCTTTTTCAAGGTCAATAATCAATAAACACAATAGTTACACTTGATTGTGAAATAGATCCTGGAGGATTACCAATAGATGGGCTAGCAATGATTGGGATTCTATTTCAATAAACTTTTCTGCCCACAAGTAAAATGCTCCGCAGATGCCGTTGCTTCTCTTTCTGCTATGTCACTTTGTTGATTGTTTGATTTTTCCGAGGCTGCTGTGACCTACATTTTTCTGACCTTCTAAAGAGTATCAGGTCATAAGCTTTCGATTCAGACTAACATCAAGGTTCTATTCTCAGTAGTATGTGAGTACCTGTAGGTTGCGATGCCACATGCGCTTGGTGCACAGCCGATGTCACAGTTGTCATTCTTCTTCCTTCTATAACGTACTCAGCCTCAACAATTTGATTCATGCTCAGTAGATGTCACTGCTCTTCTTTTTTAATGTGCTATGTCACCCTTATTATGGTGTTCTATGTCATGTTACCTGCCTCTGATTTGCTTGATGCTCAGCACATGTCATTGGTCTTCTCTTTCTTTCCACCATGTTATTTTGTTGTCTATCAATCTGCCGTAAGAAACTCATGACTGCAGGTCAGTTTCCCAAGTTTGCCACCTCCTTAATTTTTTTGCAATACCAGTATGTATTAGGTCATAAACTTTCAATCAAGACCAAGATCAAGGCTCTAGCTCAAGTACTTTGCATGACAGACAGACAGAAAGACTTTAGGATTTTAGATAGATACAATTCAAAACTCCAAATTGTATCAGAAGACTCAATATTAAACACCTAACCTCATCTTATAGATCCTTATGTGAAATATGGGTAAAAAAGCAATTCCAAGTTAGTCCTGAATATAATCTGATCAATCTGGAAATAAAATTTTTCTGAATAAATGTAGTAAAGTGTTTCAGTTTAATGCGACACACAACATTTAGGCGGAGTGGTGGCTCTGAGGCTAGGGATCTGCACTGGCAATCGGAAGGTTGCCGGTTTGAATCCCGTAAATGCCAAAAATGGGGCTCTGCTCTGTTGGGTCCTTGAGCAAGGCCCTTAATCTGCAATTGCTGAGTGCTTTGAGTAGTGAGAAAAGTGCTATATAAATGCAAAGAATTATTTTTATTAACATTGAAATGACCAAACTGAACAAGTTCTAGGAGGAAGTGGCTAGCACAGTTTTATATATTGTTAAATCTCTTTGCCTTAAATTTAATTATGCAATTAACTCACCAGGCCAGTCAATACAGGCCCCACAGGACAGTACATAATATCGCAGCCTGAGTGTCTGCTGTATCAGATGTTGTAACTCAATACCAGATAAGTTCTGCATCAGGATGGTGGCAACTAGTACAAAAGGGCTGATGACCATGTTTTCTTCCTGGAGATGTATCATTCGGCATCCTGTATGATGAAGAAAGGCTTTGATTTCCTGACTAGGTCTATGTGGGATATGCCTAGAAAAGAAAGATCCAAGAGACTGCTTTAAAGTGTTAAAAAATACACTGCACTTACAACACATAAACCCTGTGACATTTTTATTGTGACTTGTTCAAGGGTTGCTTACATTTAGAAGATATACATCCATCTGTTTTCTTAACCCACTTATCTAGGATAAGGTCACAGGGAAGCTAGACTCTGGACAGGGTGTATAGCCACACAAACACACACACACACTCACATACACATTGGGACAAATTTAACAATGTCATTTCACCTTAGCTACATGTCTTTGGACTGTGTAAGGAAACCAAGAACCTGGAGGAAACTAATGTGGACACAGAGAGAACATGCATAGTCACTGTATGAAGCATGTGTGACAATAAAATACAAAAAACAGTCCCCAGATCAGAACCACACAACAATAAAATTGCTAAAAAAAATAAATTTACCTCTTCTGCAATATTTTGTTTTTATATTTCTATTCTATGCATTTTATAGCTCACTGGAAAAAATTCACTGTTAGGAAACAATATTCATGTTTCTCTTAGTATTTATCAAAATATCTAAAGAACATTGATATTTTAAGTTATTAAAGAAAATGCATATATTAAAATTATATTTTCAAAAGTCAGTATATCTCTAAAATCTATTTTTACATTGTCATCATTAACTTGTGAAATTTAAACTAATTCAGTGTATTCTACTAGGAAAAGCAGAAGTCAGAACCTAACCCTAAACTCAATTTCAACATGCAAACCTCTACGTGGATAATAACGGGTCACACCATTTAAACATGCAAACACAGAAAACTGCTGTCACTCAATCAGTACTTGTGTTCTTAAACACAAGAGAAGAAACAGAGAAGTTTAGCTAAAGGTTTGGTGAGACAAATGTAGTATTTAGGATTCAGAAGGAATAAGAATCTGTATCCTACTGCATCCATTTAATTGCCAGCTAAGCCACATCTATCTCCAATTTGAATTACTCAACATGTTAGTGTTTGAATATATATTTAATTTTTTTCATTTTGTGTAGACTTGTATATATTTGTGAATTGTTTGGATGTTGTGTCTGAAGTTGCTGTTTATCAATGTTATGTTCATATTAATGCACAATTCATTTGTTCTTGACTTTTTCATGCACCACTGTGCTAGCAGAGAAGAAGAAATTGGGAATCTGTAGAGGTAAATGTTTATATTAAAATATATTTTATTTAAATATAGTGTCTCTAGGTAGAACCAGGAGCTGCATTACAGATAAATGATATTTTCAAATGGTAACCAAAGCCATTTCTTTTGGCACTTCAGCTACTCGTGAAAAGTGTTTACATTTTCCAACATGGATAAAACAGTGAAGAATGAGTGAAAGTAGCAATGAAAAGCACTTAAGTGAAAAGTAAGGTTGACAACAAATAATGCTTGCATTTGGATTATATTTAACTATTATCATTTTTAATTTGTCTGTCATCATTATGTTTGAGCCTAGAATGTGCTTTGTTGATTCACAGACAAAAAATGTATTTGTCTTTAAAAATAATAGTAATTGAAATAATTAATTACTCAATCACTGCTGATCACTATTCAATTTTCCTTTTTAGATCAAGAACAAAACTGATGGTTAAGTCATGGACATGTTACATAACCTTCAGGCTGCCCACCTTTTATATGGGACTGTCATGGGACTGTCATGTGTGTATTATCTTAATAACTTAATAATAACAGATTATTTGTGTAATAATAAATCATATTAAATTTCTGGAATAGATTATCTAGTAATGTCATAGGTTTGGTGTTTAAAATAATGCACTTTCCGGTTATTAGTTATTTGTTGACTCTTTACTTCTTCATTACACTGTAAAAAGTGTGACTAAATTTTTTTTAAATTTTGCAACTTAAAAATCTATCAGATAAACAGTTTCTAATTTATTGTAATGATAAATGTTAGGATGTGGGACCATAAACACGGTATGTGTCTAGGATGGTAAAATAAGCTGTACTGGAGCTTTTCCTACATGTAATTTAAGAGCCACTGGGCATGGCTGTCATGTTGCTTGTCTTCAGTGTGTTCTTAACCTCCCAGTATTGAAACAACCAAGTAGAAATCGAAGTTTTGTAAATACTGTCTGAATCTTCTTCTGTGAAGAATTTATATGTGAACGAACTCTTCATTAATAGTATTGATATCAACCAGAATATTCAGGCACAGATGACCAAAGGTACAGAAAAATGCTATGATAAACAATATTTCCTGAGGAAAAATTGTTCCCAATTAGCTACACGTGTTATGTATAAAATTTAAAATTTAGCAAGTGGTTCATAAGAACAACATCACCACTCTATAATGTTAGTTTTAAAATTCAAATTACAGTACCTGTGATCTAAATTATATTGACTAAGATTTACATCTCCTTGAACCAAAGCCTTGAGGGAAACTGGTTCACCAAGATGGATGGAGGATGTGCCAAAATCTTGTCCAAGTATTTTTCTTGCTTTAAAAAGAGACTGAAAGATAAAAACAAAATTAATCTATGTCTCCTTCTGTGTATATATTTTCAGAATATCCACAAAAATACAACCAAAATTGGATTTACAAGTCATAATAAACAAACACAACACCTTGCTCTCTTAATCAAGTCTTATTAAGTTATAGTTTACCTCTCCCTGTCACATTTACACTTCTCTCTTTATTCTGCTGCTTAGTGTTTGTTTCCTTATATAAGCTGTTGTGCTCATAGCCCATTAAGTTCCACTGTTAGTCTTAAAATAAAATTATGTTGACCACATACAATGGAATAAACAGTTCATACATTACAAGAAAATAAATTATTGCACAGGCCTAAAAGTGGTCTTAAGAGATCATTATGCTATTATTATTATTCTTACTGTTGATATAATTTGTGTTATAATTTGTGTTAAACTACAGTAGATAAATTTGTTAATTATTGTGACATTTCTCTCAGTTTTGTAATGCTTTTAAACATTATGCAACCTACCCACATACTCTCTTTAATTTTTGGAAATCCCAAAAGCTCATGTGCATGCAAGGTTTCATCTACCAGTCTTTCATAGGTGATGCTGATTGGAACTAATGTGACATCAGCAACTTCTTTCTTTAAGAAAGCATCTGTTACAATGTTAAGAAGTCCTGAAAAGTACAAATTGAAAATGCAATCACATAAATGTCCTTAGTAACTTGGATGATTTTTAATGCACTGCAGAATGTATTCTAAAAAAATAACAAACAAGAATACTTTTTAGCAAAATGATGAGACTCTACAGCAAAATGAAAAATTTAAAAAAATAAATAAGTAATGATATAAATATAATATAAGTAATGATATAAATATTCGTTTCTTATTGTTAAAAATAAGCTATGATACTGTCATATTCCTAACAGGTTTACATAATGCAGATGTGATGATATTTTTTTCTCCATATGTAATACAGGAGATTGGATTTCAGTGGGCTTGAAATTTTGAATTTTAGATTTACACATTCCAAGGATCCCTGAACCTGAACTAACCATTTTGGTGTAATGTCTGTGTTTGGATATCAATATGCATAACTTTCAAAAGAATCAACTAATCACAAACAAAACTTGCACTTGTAAGTTACCGGGACCCTGATACTTAACAATACCAGCTCATGGAAACATATTTTTACCAAATACAAAGTTCATTTTTTTTACAGCTCTTTACCTTAAAATTGCACTTTTCCAAAATATATTTCCAATAAAAATGGTTGAAAATGAAAAGGTGTACAAATTTAATTCAAAATATGTTTGATGTTTCTAGTCATTTCTGGCATCATCATTGTATCCTAACCGGGGAGAAAAGGTCTTGCCATCTACGGCACAGTGACTTTATTTTCCTAAAAAGTGTTTCAAATAAGATTGGTCATAAATAAACATGCTGTATCTGTAATTATTAATTGAACTCTTTTGTTGAACTTCTTATTCACCTTTGAGCAATAAAAAAAATAATTTAACTGGTGAGAATACCTGATGAGATACACTGTAGTATCCCATCCATCTTCAGTCTACCATTTTTAACTAAAATTTACAAGCATTTACTATCATCAACTAAGAAATGATGTTGGTTTTGTTAAATATAAATTTGGAAAATGGAAAACAGATGCAATACTAATCAAAGTATTTGTAATTTTTTGGTTGTTTTATTTTAGTATATGGACTCATTAGAATTTCCCTCTATGGAAAGTAAGGCTTTCATTTTAGCTGTCTGGTTGCACACTCAGCTTAATTGAATCTCTTAACTACCAAAAAGACAAGTTTGTAGGTGTAAAACTGCTGAAAACATTCCTCTCAGTATGCAGGAATTTCTAACATTTGCTTCCTTAACAACTGATAAATGAATATTGATCAAAATAGGATAAATCTCTTGCCATTATCTTGCAGAATGTTATACACATGTTCTTAGCCTGATCAGCAAGGAGACTAATCACAAACTAACCTTTGCAAGCTTTTATGAACAGATGTATTACTACCAAAAAGTTTGGATTTATGTGTATTCAGGAAACCAATGGGAAACATCCTCTTCCCCAAAGGGAATTATAGTGTTGAAACATCAGAGACAGCAAATAGCTTATAATCAAGCCCATTCTCACTAAGAAAATTAAGTTGTACAATGAAACATAGCCCGTATATAAAAGCAACACATTCTGTTAGGTAGGGTTAGTTGATCACGGACACTCAGCAGATGTATTTTCAATGAGGATCATAATGTGAGACCTCTTAAGACTGTAACTGCAGTACAAACAGACACTGCAAGGTGCAAGAAAGCCGAAACAGCTAGACAAAAGAACACAACCTGGCTTTCATGAGACAGAAGCCCTTCAGGACAAAACCTCACCTTGAGGTGACAAGAAAAAGACAAATATAAGCGTCATTACTTCTTTGTATGTGTCGCTCTGTGGCTAACACTGTTGTTACTTTGAAAATAGGGTCAAAGCCATTAAATATATACTAGTGCTCAAAAGTATGGAATTGATCATTTTCATGATTTGGATAGGAACTTATACTTTTTTTATCAAGGTACAATTACACAGGTTTAAAAATATAGCCATGACCTTACTAACTATTTGAAAGGACTGATTTATACTTTATTATTTACATGTGTTTGCAAAAACCCATTTTCAGCAGCCATTACACCATTTCAGCAGCCATTACTCCAGTGTTCTAATG
This sequence comes from Polypterus senegalus, assembly GCF_016835505.1. Lineage (NCBI taxonomy): Eukaryota > Metazoa > Chordata > Cladistia > Polypteriformes > Polypteridae > Polypterus > Polypterus senegalus. The sequence goes on along the minus strand of NC_053156.1, from coordinate 100,857,610 downwards.
GTAAACTCTCTTAGTTCATCCTTAATAAATCAGGTTTAAATTTTACTTATAGTAAACATTTTAATTGTGTTACCACAGCTGAAACCTTTCATTCTGTTAAAAAAGTCATTTTTATTCCTTGGGTTGAAATATACCAGCATTCCTATTGTAAAATTCTAGATTCTAAAATGGCCAAAATGGAACTGCTTTGTCAAGAAACACATCAGTCTCTTGTTGTTTTGTGAAATGAAGGTTATTCCATGCATCAGTTGGCCAAGAATCTGAAGTTTTCATGCAAAGGTGTATTTTACTGTCTTGAGAGAAGACAGCAAAAAGAAAACTGCACAAGTACATCAGAGTCTGTAACTGGCACCTTACAGATCCTCAGTTGGCTGCTTCCTTAAACAGTACATACCAAAGGCAAATGTCACAAATAGAAACATAAAGTGAGAAAACCTTCAGATGAACCCTCTTATAAAGTTGCTTAAGTATAGTTCATTCATCAGCACCATTACCAGTTCTACAGGATACACCAACCATTAGTCACATTAAGTAAATTATTAAAACTCAGCCTCAGCAGCCTTTGTTATGTCATTTATGTCTGATAATTTCATTAGCTAATCACTCTACATGAACATACACATACATTTAGGTCCATAAATATTTGGATAGAGACAACTTTTTTCTAATTTTGGTTCTGTACATTACCACAATGAATTTTAAATGAAACAACTCAGATGCAGTTGAAGTGAAGACTTTCAGCTTTAATTCAGTGGGTTGAACAAAACAATTGCATAAAAATGTGAGGCAACTAAAGCATTTTTTAACACAACCCCTTCATTTCAGGGGCTCAAAAGTAATTGGACAATTGACTCAAAGGCTATTTCATGGGCAGGTGTGGGCAAGTCCGTCATTATGTCATTATCAATTAATCAGATAAAAGGCCTGGAGTTGATTTGAGGTGTGGTGCTTGCATGTAGAAGATTTTGCTGTGAACAGACAACATGCGGTCAAAGGAACTCTCTATGCAGGTGAAAGAAGCCATCCTTAAGCTGCGAAAACAGAAAAAACCCATCCAAGAAATTGCTACAATATTACGAGTGGCAAAATCTACAGTTTGGTACATCCTGAGAAAGAAAGCAAGCACTGGTGAACTCAAAAAAAGACCTGGACATCCACGGAAGACAACAGTGGTGGATGATCGCAGAATCATTTCCATGGTGAAGAGAAACCCCTTCACAACAGCCAACCAAGTGAACAACACTCTCCAGGGGGTAGGCGTATCGATATCCAAGTCTACCATAAAAGAAGACTGCATGAACGTAAATACAGAGGGTGCACTGCAAGGTGCAAGCCACTCATAAGCCTCAAGAATAGAAAGGCTAGATTGGACTTTGCTAAAGAACATCTAAAAAAGCCAGCACAGTTCTGGAAGAACATTCTTTGGACATATGAAACCAAGATCAACCTCTACCAGAATGATGGCAAGAAAAAGTATGGAGAAGGCGTGGAACAGCTCATTATCCAAAGCATACCACATCATCTGTAAAACACGGTGGAGGCAGTGTGATGGCTTGGGCGTGCATGGCTGCCAGTGGCACTGGGACACTAGTGTTTATTGATGATGTGACACAGGACAGAAGCAGCCGAATGAATTCTGAGGTGTTCAGAGACATACTGTCTGCTCAAATCCAGCTAAATGCAGTCAAATTGATTGGGCGGTGTTTCATGATACAGATGGACAATGACCCAAAACATACAGCCAAAGCAACCCAGGGGTTAATTAAAGCAAAGAAGTGGAAAATTCTTGAATGGCCAAGTCAGTCACCTGATCTTAACCCAACTGAGCATGCATTTCACTTGTTGAAGACTAAACTTGGACAGAAAGGCCCACAAACAAACAGCAACTGAAAGCCGCTGCAGTAAAGGCCTGGCAGAGCATTAAAAAGGAGGAAACCCAGCATCTGGTGATGTCCATGAGTTCAAGACTTCAGGCTGTCATTGCCAGCAAAGGGTTTTCAACCAAGTATTAGAAATGAACATTTTATTTCCAGTTATTTAATTTGTCCAGTTACCTTTGAGCCCCAGAAATGAAGAAATTGTGTTAAAAAAATGCTTTAGTTGCCTCACATTTTTATGCAATCTTTTTTTTCAACCCACTGAATTAAAGCTGAAAGTCTGCACTTCAACTGCATCTGAGTTGTTTCCTTTAAAATTCATTGTGGGAATGTATAGAACCAAAATTAGAAAAAAGTTGTCTCTGTCCAAATATTTACGGACAGTTTAAATACATATTAGGATTAAAACTTAAAAAATATCTATCTTAAATGCATATGAGGATTAAACTGTCTTCCTATCATTATTGAGTACTATAATACTCACCTAATTTTGGCAAAAGTGATTTAAAACTGCGGCTTTTCGACCCTTCTACGTAGAACTCAATTGGTGCATATCCCATCTAGAGATAATGAAAAAATATATATATTTCAGTGTCTAAAACAGTCAAAGATGAGCAAAAAAATTCTCAAAGACAAGGAATAGTTAGATCTTCACATTCATCCATCCATTCAGCTTATATCATCTTGGTAAGGAGCCAGGGCCTATCTTAGTAGCATCAGGCACAAGGCAGGAACAAAATTACTTGTATGCCTTGTATGCCACATATATAAACAAAGAGTTTATGAATTCTTAGCTAAAAGTATTTTTCATTATTGAATGCCGAATTATACCCATCCATGTGACCACTGAATGAAACAGGACACTGCTCACTAGTATGTTGAAGAAAGGTGTAGAAAACAAAGGAAGAAAAGGAAATAAGCAACAGAACTAAATTCATAAAAGTGCACAAAAAATATATATTTATGTAAAGTGATTGCCCCTGTTCCCCCCCTTAAAGGATGGTAACATATTTCACTATTTACATCCACGCAAGAGCCCATACAGTACAGCCCACAAATCCTAGAAGAGATGTTTCTGAGGAAGTACTGTACTTGAAATCTCCAATTAAAATAGGTTCCAGGGTTCAACTTCAAGTTGCAGGTTTTGCTTTAAACTGTGCGCTGCTGAAGTATTCCCTTTCTGGAGGGTGAGGGTGGCGGGGGGTCAATAAGGTCATTAGACCCACTAACTTCAGACACATCCTGCCCTTGCACCTGCACACTTTTTCAATAAAGAATCAAATACAAAGGGCCTCTAACCTGTATCCTTGGGGTACAACTTACTTTTACATTCATATTAATTTTTAATGTTTGTCATAGATTTCCATCTCAAAGAGCAAATGATAATTACCCGCAACATTGTTTTAATATATTCTGATAGCACTGCCCAGTATAGCTTGTTGGTTCCAATTTCACGCCGAATGTAGAATGCACCAGACCGTCGTAAGATTGTACTTAGTATTTTTATTCCTAGAAGACCTGGAAATGCAATAATAAAGAATTATTCTAACATGACTACCCCCAGATACAATGATACAAGCTAGGAACATAAGCTTATTAACTTCTTGATCAGGAATCTGACTAAAATTTAACTAATAATAACTAATACCAATTCTAACAATGAAAACACACCCAAAGTGGCAACACAATGAAATCACAGTCATGAAATAAAAGACAAAGAGTACAATGTAGAATGAATCAGAAACAAAAAAAAATAACAACAAAATATTCATAACAAAACCATGCTGCCACACAACTGAAAAACTGACACCATCTTCTTCAATTAATTAATTGATTGGTAACAAATGATATTGTCCCCTAGAAAATGAAAAACTTTTAAGAGATCAAAATTTGTAAAGTATTTCTCAGTTAAGTTGAAGATAATCATCCTCAATTACTGACAAACAAACCACCTTTATTTTATATAGTCCTCTGTATAATAAACACCAACCCATAGTGCTTTACACACACAGCTCTGTATTACAATGGTTTCAATAATATTTTTAAAATTCAAGCACCAACAGAAAACGTGACAAGATAATGCAGTGAATCAGAGATGACAACAGAACCGGTAGTAATTTGCTTTAGAATCTACCCACTTAAAAACTAGACGGTGTTGAGTTTTCTAGCTAAATAATTAGAAGTAAGACAACCATACATTCTAAAAAGAAAATAAAATATGAATATGAAAACAGTGAACGCACACTATGAAAACAAAATGATATCAACGTATTGTTAAAAAAAATGGATAGAGGAAGTAAAACAGACAAGAACATTCTAACCTGCTATTTTCATGCCATGCTTTCTTTATTATTTTTATAATCATTCTGCTAACTGTAATTTGCCATTTTGCAAACATAGTCTCAAAACGTTATACTCTAATAGAGAGATAAGTACACAGATACTTTAGTATAATGACAACACATGTTTTATACTGTATACCTAGAAAATCTGTCTTGCATGATCTCTGTGATATGATGGTGTAGTAGTTACTACTGCTGCTTTACAGCTACTGGGTCTAAGAAGACTTCTTTGTGTTCCCTCTGTGTCGTTCTGTTTTTCTCCAGTTAAATGGATTTTCTTATCTCATCTAAAAGGTTAAATGTTGAAATGTTAAAGATCCAGTGTGAGTCGCATCTATTTGGTACAAGCTGACTGCTGATTTTTTAATTACTTTCTAAACTGGCTTCCAGTGAAAGAGCTTGAGAACATGTGCAATAATGTCTCCTATTCAGGACAGATTACTGCCATATATTCAGTGCTGTAGGGATAGGCACCTGACCCTCATGACCCTGATATGGTTTAAGAATAGTTGTGGCCAAAAGTTTTGAGAATGACACAAATATTGGTTTTCACAATGTTTGCTGCTTAAATGTTTTTAGATCTTTTTGTCAGATGTTTCTATGGTATGCTGAAGTATAATTACAAGCACTTCATAAGTTTCAAAGGCTTTTATTAACAATTACATTAAGTTTATGCAAAGAGTAAATTCTTTGCAGTGTTAGCCCTTCTTTCAAAACCTCTCCAATTTGCTCTGGTATGCTGTCAATCAACTTCTGGGCCAAATCCTGACCAATGGCAGCCCATTCTTGCACAAATCAATCAATCAATCAATCAACATTTATTTATATAGCACATTTACATACAAAAAATGTAGCTCAAAGTGCTTTACAAAAGGAATAGAAAAATAGAAGACACAATAAAAAATAAACATAAGTCAACATTAATTAACATAGAATAAATAAGGTCCGATGGCCAGGGTGGACAGAAAAAACAAAAAAAACTCCAAAAGCTGGATAAAAAAAATAAAATCTGTAGGGGTTCCAGACCACGAGACTGCCCAGTCCCCTCTGGACAATCTACCTAACATAAATAATGCTTGGAGTTCATCAGAATTTGTGGGTTTTTGTTTGTCCACCTTTTGTGGATTGACAACAAGTTCTCAATTGAATTAACGTCTGGGGAGTTTCCTAGCCATGGACCCAAATATTTGATTTTTTGTTCCCCAAGTCACTTAGGTATCACTTTGCCTTATGGGATGGTGCTTCATCATGCTGGAAAAGGCATTGTTCATCACCAAAGTGTTCTTGGATGGTTGAGAAAAGTTGCTCTTGGAGGATGTTTTGGTACCATTCTTTATTCATGGTTGTGTTCTGAGGCAAAATTGTGAGTGAACCCACTCCTTTGGCTGAGAAGCAACCCCACACATGAATGGTCTCAGGATGCTTTGATGACACAGGACTGATGGTAGCGCTCAACTTTTCTTCTATGGACAATCTTTTTTCTGGATGCCCCAAACAATCGGAAAGGTGATTCATCAGAGAAAATGACTCTACCCCAGTCCTCAGCAGTATTATCCCTGTACCTTTTGCAGAATAACAGTCTGTCTGTCCCTGATGTTTTTCTTGGAGAGAAGTGGCTTCTTTGCGGCCCTTCTTGACACCAGGCCATCCTCCAAAAGTCTTCACCTCACTGTGTGTGCAGATGCACTCATACCTGCCTACTGCCATTGCTGAGCAAGCTTTGCACTGATGGTGCCCTACAGATGAATCAACTTTAGAAGATGGTCCTGGCACTTGCTGGACTTTCCTGGGTGCCCTGAAGCCTTCTTCACAACAATTGAACCTCTCTCCTTGAAGTTCTTGATGATCCGATAAATGGTTGAGTTAGGTGCAATCTTACTAGCAGCAATACCCTTGCCTGTGAAGCCCTTTTTGTGCAAAGCAATGATGGTCCTTTTATGGCAGGGCTGAAATGCAGTGGAAATGGTTTTTTTTGGGGGGGATTAAGTTTGTTTTCCTGGCAAAGAGGGACTTTGTAATTAATTGGAATTCATCTGGTCACTCTTCTCTGGAGTATATACAAATTGCCACCATAAAAACTGAGGCAGCAAACTTTGTGAAAATTAATATTTGTGTCATTCTTAAAATTTTGGTCATGACTGTAGGGTGGAAAAATATATGTTTTGACAGCAGTAACTAAAGAGATAACTATGAATTCATTTTAGTATTGAAGGTACTGAAAATTACTTTTTTCTCCTTATTACGTCTTCATTCTTAAACTGCACAGCAGAAACACACTTTCATCATATATAACCTTAGTAATGATTTTACTTACAGTATGTAAAGTATAACACAACAATAACCATGTAAGGACTTACCTTGAGCTACAATTGCAGGTGAGTTAAAAGCAGGTAAATGACAAGATGAGAAAATATGTGTTAATTGAAGTAATCTGGAAGCAGGATATCCATCTTGAACAGACAATCAAGCTACTGCACAAAAATTAATTCAATGAAAACACAGAGAATGTATCAGCCTACTCAAGAAGAAAGAAAAATATCAGAACAGTGAGTACACATTTTTAACATGTTATGATCAACATTTATAACATTTAAAATACTACATAAAAACATTTTGTGGATGTATAATTGAATAACATTACCATGTCTAAAAGAATAAATTATTCAGAAAGGATGATGTTAAATAATAATAGATAAAACAGTAAAATGTATAAACATTTTAATTAAAGTCCACATCATTTCTTTTAATTTTTTCATCACCAAGAGTTCATTGGAATTCTTATTACAAGTTATATGTTCAACTGGTGGTGCTCTGCTACAAGTACTTGGGGTTCTGTCTATATTAATGACAGGAAGGACTAGTCTTGTAACAAAAATGAACTATATAGGAAAGGGCAGAGCAGACTCTTTTTTTCTTAGGAGACTTCCATCCTTTAATGTGGGCAGTGACACCATTTTCAGTACATGTTCAACAACTCTGTGATGACCAGTGAGATATTCTATGCTGCGGCTTTGCCAGTAACATCACTTCAAAAGAGCCATACCAAATCAAAAAGCTAAAAAAGAGGGCAGGTTCAGTTATGGGACACACTCTCACCAATCTGGAGGAATTAGCGAAGGACAAAATGAACACAAAGCTGAATGCCTGGCACCAAAGTAAGTACGTTCAAACACTTTGAATGACACTTCTGTATTTGAAAAAAAATCTATTGATCTTATTCAAATCAACTTCAAATGAATTTACACAGTTCTCTCTGCATTGACATGGGGCAAATCACAGTATGTAGAAGACATGTACCTTATTTTTACTGTTAAATAGTTTATACTCTTTTCCTAAGGGTATAAAGGTGAATAAAAAACACTTTCAAATGTTCTGACTGCTTGTAATTAAACCTTTAATTGCACAATTTATCATACTTTTACCAACTAACTGAACCTACAACAAAATTACTGAACAGTAAGATGAAGCCTTTAATATTTTTGTGGTGTGCAGGCACATGCAACTTGTTCTTCAAGGAGTTTAAAAAGTGTCAGTTTTTTTGTGCCTTGTTCTTCTATTGTTTCTTCACCTCAACATTTGCCTTGCCCTTTTGCCATTGTTTGCTTCAGCTTTATTCTATTTATTTATTTTTTACTTTACTATCTGCACATTTGTTTCTGTTTTTGCCTGGTTGATATCCAAACCTTAGTAGCTGACCTTGTTTCTCCCCATTTAAAGTTACAGGATCTACATTTAATCAGTGTCACCAGCAAATCTCCTCTCACGGCACTGCCACAAAGGCTGTATAATCAGTTAAATCTGGACACTCAACTAATACGATGAGAGGAGACATGAAGCCCCAATGCTACTTGCTGCAGCCTGATTGTATCTATGCTGATTCCTTAATGATTGCTGAATAAAAAATTACTAATAGAAAGGAAATTAAACTAAAGGAAAAAAGTGCATGTCTCAAAAGATAAGAGTTAAATCCAGGTTTTAACAATAATACTAAAAATAAAAGGAGTGAAAAAACTGTAATAGGATTTCTTATTGTGGCTGATGCAGGTGATATACTGGTTGATATAGTATACAGGATGAAATTCTTCTTGTGTTATGGATTTTGAAAAAAAAAACAACATTTCACTAGTATGTCAAAATTAGTCAGTCAGTCGGTCATTTTCCAACCCGCTATATCCTAACACAGGGTCTGCCAGAGCCAATCCCAGCCCGCACAGGGTGCAAGGCAGGAACAAATCCTGGGCATATGCTGACAAATTTAAATTTAAAATAATCTAATCACGAAATGTGCAAAATTGTGCATGTAAATAGAAATGGGAAATGTGATTTTATGCAAGTGAAATAGTATCCTAAGGAAAAGTCTTTGTGTACAGATTTGTATGTGAACTGTGTGTAATAAGTGACCTTGAAGAATATTACCCAGAGTAATTTGTGGATGAACCTGATTGAAATCTCAATGCTTGGATTAAGACAATTTGGCAAAGTAGCCGAAAGAAGAAGACAAAATATGTAAGTTTAAAGCCAGAGATTTGAAAAAGAAAGAGGGATGAGGAAAATGTGCTTCATGTCCTGTTTGTCTTTGGTGGTGGCTTGTGTAAGTGAGTGAATGTTCAAATGTTTTGATGGATAAGAGGCACACCTATGTACATAATGAATCATTTATATATTTATTATTTGCTAGAAAAATATGTTTCAGTTGAAAAGTATATATAAATACAGAATAGTATGCCAGTATTTACCAAAACCATTAGAATTTTAATTATACTGTAATATTGATTTTTGGCCATGCTGTCTACGCTTGTATTTTAGAATCTTTATCAATATATAAGGTGCTTAAACCCATTATTTTCTGAACTATAATGGCTTTAATGAGTTTACATGCCTACATTCCATCAACACTTTAAATACTTACCTCCTGCTGCAATTACTGGTATATTTAAGTCATATGTGTAGAAGACAAATGACAAGATGAGAAAGTCCATATAACTGCGGTGATTGGGAAGAAGGACCACAGGGTTATCGCTCAAGGCCTTTTTTAACTAAAGATATTAATAGAAAACAGAATTACTCCTTATATATTGAGTAAGAAACAAGGCCTGTAAAATCAATTAATCTGTTCTTAGAAATGAGGAAAGAATGCATACTAAATAAAAATAATTTCTCAAAATGAAAAAAATAAAGATGTTACTTTAAAACTTTAAAAAAGATGATGTGGGTCCACTTTTAACTAAAACATTATGCATCAATACTTTAAAGAAACAACAGTGAGCACAATAGAGTGACTGATTTTATAAATCCATTTTAAAATCAGTTGATCATACATCTTACCCTTTCAATGCCTTCCCTATTAACTTTTATTCTCCGGAAGACTCTTTTGAAAACTTTGCTCAGTATAAATGCCAAAAATCTAATGGCACTAAGATGAAGATTGTCAGCCATCTCCTCCAGAATCATTGTGGCCTTTTTCCAAAAGGTCTCTGCCGGCTCACCGCATTCATCCGACAGCTAGAATATGATACACATTAGAGAGATATTAATAAACAGAAGGCAAGCACCATTTTATGTTAATCACATCTGCTGCTACATGCCTGTGCCAGACTATGGGCTGAACAACATAACTTAAAATGTGTTGCATGCCAAAAACAGCCAAGCAACTAGCCATTTACAGTATTTTCACATTTTTAAGCCCATTATTCCAGGGAGGGTCCAAACAAACACAAGCATACAATATGAGGGTATAGTAAGTTTAGCTACAAGGGCTTAAACTCAAATAGGTGCAATTTAGGATTATCACCTTCTGAAGCAAGTAATGCTGAGACAAGTCAGGCAGGGACCACACTTTTCCCTAAGTTAATGCTACAATACTCATGAACAGCTCCACCTTAATAATGACCAGATATATTCAATGCCAAACCAAGACTTAATGTAGATGGATTTTGAAGAAAGGAAATATTTTGCTAGGAGCATTGCATATAAAAAGACATCCACTTGAATGTATTAAGAGGAGTTCAGGTGGCCCTTCAAGAATTTAAACAGAAAATGTGTCTTTATATAAGAAGTAAGGTACTGTTTTTTAAGACCAAGACTTTGCCTCATTTTTACAAGCTTTGTCTGTAGTTTGAAACTATTACCGTCTCAGGAAAACCAGGATGGTTGGTCATCATAAGTGGAACAGCTTCTGGTATTCAAAAGTCTCATTGTAAAATGCTTACACATGCCTAAACAGCCTTCTACAATTGAATCTTGTACCTGACATATAACATGGTTCATGTGGTTAGAGCCCAGCACAATAGATTTCAGCATGCTTGATGTGCAAGGTGATGCTGATTTATAGATCACTGGTGAATAAGTCTTCAGGGCAAACCTCAGGTCGCTTGAGATCCGTCTCTTTTCTAAGACATCATCAGAATCATCTGTTCCTATTAGTAATGGTTCCTGTAGCTAAAAAAATAAATACATCATTGTAGCAAGAAGGTTATTTGTGCCAAATGTAATACAAATCCATGCAATTCAACTAAGAGAGAGAGAGAGACTACCAGGGAGATTGATAAATGACAGCTGTAAGTCAGGTTAGGGAAAGCAGAAAACATATGAAGGACACAATCAGGTTGTTTTGGGAAGTGCTGATGTCTGCTTGATCAACCACAGCAAACAAGAAAGGAACAACCCCTGGATGGGGCACCAGCCCATTGCAGAGTGAACACACCCTAGGGATTTTCCTGAACTTCTTGCAGAATGTATTTTAAGACTTTGGGACTATGGCCTTAATCTCTTTTTTTCACCTTGCAGTGTCTGAAAATAGCAAACCTAAACTGAAATACTTTCTTACCTTTCCCCTTTGGACTCTATGATATTCAGCTAAATTCCTTGTACCTTTTGGTTATCCTCTTGACAAATTTTCATATCTTTTGTGTTCTTCGCATTGGTCTTAATAACATAAATGTAAGCTTACTGAACAGTCAGTCAAATTAACATGTTTTTGTAGATATTGTTTGTATATTGCATAAAACCCTATATATAATCTGCACTCTATTCATTTTTTCTGTTTGACTTTCTGTTGGTATCAAATTACTCTTACAATACTGAGAAGACATGCAAGCAAGAATTTTATTGTACTATGTACAATACACCCGACAAAAAGGCTCAGACACAAGTGTAAAAGCACAAAAGGGTGTTTATTCATGGGAAACCCTTCTTTGTAATTGTTTCCCACAGCACCAAGCACAATACAACCACCAAACAGCAAACACACAGCAATGCTTTGTCTTCTCTCTGTCTTCTCTCTCTCACTCTTTTTCACTGCCTCCACTCCTCCACACAAGTGTTGTCCTCCTTCTTTCCAACTCTGGCTCCTTTAGTTGTAGCAGGCAGCCCCTTTTTATTCCAATCTCTGGGGCGTGCTTTCAGTGATATGAATCTGTGGCTCCAAGGCACTTCTGGGTGAAGTTGGAGCCCTACGATGTAGGGATTCCCAAGTCACACAGCTCCCCCTGGTAGACCCCATGGGAACCAACCGGGCTTTCCCGGGACTGCAATATCCTGCAATCAGTGGCGGCTGCTAGCTTTTGAAACAGGGGAAGCTCATATTAGGCCTTCATCATAAAAATAATTATGTTATTTGTACGTAAATTCTGCCCTCCGTTCCTTTTACAGAAAATGGTCTGTGACCCTGTCGTACCAATTGGCCGTCTTTTCCAGGGACTTAACCAGTTTCCTCTCAATGGCCAGGAGAGCAAGGTTGCTCAAACGATCTTGGCCCATCGTGTTGCAGGTGTATGACTTGACCTGTTTTAAACAGGAGAAGCTCCTCTCTACACCTGCTGATTTCCCTGGATTGACTAATTCTAAGAAGCTCATGCTTGCCAAATTTGAAAAGCACTGAGAAATCTGCTCCATGAGATTGTCTAGGATGGCCATGTACAAATTTCTGTAGCGGTCCTGGGGATCCTGTAATTGTGACAGACGGCGCTTTCTAATAGGTTCATCTCAAGGGTCTGATGTGAGATTTGCTGCTTTTGCATAAACTGCTTGATAAGCCTCCTCTGACCTCTTCTCCTTGACAAAAGCAAAGAGAGACCCAATTCTTTTTTTGCAGTAAAGAACATCCATAGCCCTTTGCTGGACAATATCAAAGACAACATCTTTCTCAGAGAATATTTGTTCATATGTGTACAACATGAACAGAAACTCAAAATCCTCCAGTTTCATGAAGCCTTTGACAGCATCTAATGTGTTATCATCCATGCTCTCATCCTGGGTAATCTTGTCAAAGGTCTGCAGGAGGCCATCATAATTGTTTGCCACAGTGCTCACTGTCCGTGATGTGAAATTCCATCGAGTAGGAGCGTTTCTGGGCAATCTTGAAGACCCTGCAGACTCAAGAAAAGACATCCTTTTTGTGGACTTTGAAAAAAATGTGGTGAACCCAGAGAGAGATGCAAAAAATATTTTTGACTCAGGCAAGCATTTAGCACCCTGGGACAACACCAGGTTCAGTCTGTGTGCATAGCAATGCACAATCACTTCACTTGGGGCTATTACTTTAACTTTGGCCTGTAGGCCATTGAAAGATGAAGCAAAGACAGCAGCCCCATCGTAGGTTTGTGCCACACGTTTTTCTTTAAAACTGTAGCCCTGCATGTTCTCGTTTAAAACTTCAAACACAAACTGAGCATCTCGACCCCCTGACACATCCAAAAATCCAATGAAGCACTCTTGAATTTTACCTGCACTAGCCATATATCTAACAATGACAGACAGTTGGGCATGGCAAGATATGTAAGTTTCTTTATCCACCTGCCATGCAAAAAAAGGAGCAGTCTGAATATCAGCTTTTATATGATCAAAAACAGTGGCTGCAAGAGCAGAGATCAAGTCATTTTGGATTGAGTGGGACATACCAGAAAACACAGCTGATGACTTAAATTGTGTGGCCAAGACAGAGTCATATTTAGCTAATGTTTCTGTAAATTCCCTGTAATTCCCCTTATTTGCTGATTCACTACTCTCATCATGCCCCCTGAATGCCAGCTCCTGACAGCCAAGCAAGGAAGTCACATCAATTAGGCGGTTTAGGAAGGCCCTATTTTTTTTTTTTTACTGTTTCATTATGTTTTGCGACCTGAATGTGAAGACCTTCATTGATTGCATGTTCAACCCTGACCCTGCCCAGACAACTTAACCTTGCACATGAACTCACATGTTCTTTGCACTTTTCATGCCTTTTGTATGCCCTGTCCAAGTTACCCAGATCCCCAAAACCCATGTTTGGCCAAACACATCCCATTCCCTGAGAAGGTTTCGTCAAGAGGCATGGCCCAGTACATTTTCTTTGTCACAGCACTTTCAGTCAGCCAGTTCACCTTGTCATACCAGGAGAGCTGATAAGACCTGTTAATTTTTCCTGATTTTTGCACCAGATCAATCTTAGGCGTTGGTCTGCCCTGCCGTTTAATTCTGAGTCTCTCCTCGTAAGGATGACTACTAAATGGTTTTGCCAAAAGCAGGTCAACAATATTAGCACCGTCTGCCATTATGCACAGCTTGCTAGCTGGCTAGTTTCCCCTTCCACGAGCTACTTTAATTATATAAACGAACTAACTTTACAATGCTGAAACAAGGAGCAAAGTCAAGAACGCTATAATATTTTTTTTATTATTATTTAAAGAATGATTTGTATAAACAAAAATGGTTTATATCACCAGCAAACAATACAGAGTGCAGCTGTTTGTCGTACAACTTCACCTGAAAATCCGCATGGGACTGAACTCGAATCTCTACTGTATAGTGCTGGTGTATATTTAAGACATGCTGTCAATCAAAAAAGGGGTTCCGCCCTTTAAACAGCTCATCCAATCATCATGCAGCAGTCCAGCGTCCTGGCCGCCCACTGCTCCATTCAATCCCAGAGAAGCTCGAAGTGACGATTTTGGTGCATTTATCCAATTACCGTCCAGCTTTTCTGCAGTGAAAAAGCTCCTCTGTGCTTGCCCATAGAGTTCCAGTGAAGCTGGGCTTCAGGAGGGTTTAACGCGCGGTGCTGCACGGAAATGTATGACAAGAAAATCGCGTCAAACAATTTACAATAAATACCTGATTCTGAACGAGCTAGTCATGAAGTTGAACGCGTTCTAGCAATATACATACGATAGTGCATATATGAGCATTTATTTTCTGACATAGTAGAGCAAGCGGAGCTTCCCTTGTAGTCTTAGAGCAGTCGACACTGCTTGCAATGTATTAAAATACTTATTGCAACTTTATTTTATTAAACAGAAAATACAAATTAGCTTGCTTGATGTACTCCGTACTCTCATTTCTGTTGCCTAAACCTTGTGATACAAAATCTGAAACAAATGAAAATATACAGTAGATGTGGAATGTACTTTAATCATTTTGTAGGTTTCATTGTAACTTACCCCAGATTGTGAGTGTGCAGTATCCCAAAAGTGTACTGCATTTTACTGAAAATATTGTCATTCTAGCTTTTGTGGTAATTATTTATGTAGATAAATATACCTGCCCCTAATTTGATTTGTGTAAAGATATATTTTATTCACAGAGATGAACTTGTCACATCGGATGTAATCTAAATATATAGACATAAAATTCACTGTATGTGACTTGGACGGAGTGCACATGCATATTGCTTTGAGTCAATTAAACCCGTCCATCCTTACATTTTTCATATCTACCTGCTGCAATACAGGGTTGTGTGGAGTCAATGTTTATTGTGGCAGCATAAGGGCATAGAGAAGGAACCATCTCTGGACTGGGTGCCATTCCATTGCTTTTCTATCCAGCCAATTTAGAATCACCTGTAACCTTAAGCCGCATGACTTTTTGATGTGGGATGAATCTGGAATTCATCCTGGTTTTCACAGACAGGAAAAGGGCTATAAGCAGAGCTACGTATTCAGTTTTTATGCAGTAATGTATCATATTTATCACTTGATTTTGTTAAATAGGGAATATGAAGATTTGTGCCGCAAGAATGAAAAAATTAAGTGAAGTTTAAAATGTATTATTAATCAATGTTTTGTGCAAATTACATAATGACATTGTATTGACAGATACAACTGAGTTGGGCCATACGTTTATAACTTAATGTTAAAAAGAAAATACAAGATATAAAACTTTTAAACCTATGTAATTATTCCTTTTTGTACTTTATGTTGGCATCAGTAAAGTGCTGAAACTGCTTAGTATTTGCAGGGGACTGGGTTTGGAAACCTGCTAGGGCACTAAATGTGTGGAGTTTGCATGTTCTCTCTGGATTTCTGTGGGATTTTCCTTTTGGGACACCTGTGTTTTGCCTATATTCAGCTCAAATTCAAGTTTATTATTATGTGTACACAAAACATAATGTACACAGTACAATAAAATTCTTACCGGACATGCAGTTTATGTTCATTTGTGATTTTAAATCAACCCAGTGTGAATGAGTGTGTGTGTGTTAGAGAGGCTGTGAGAACATACCCTTGCTTACTTTGCTTATACTAGTATTCTGTCCAAGCTTGGTTTCTGTCACGATGGGGGGCCGATAGTGTACCCGCGGTATCCTGCACTAGATTAAGCAGGTTCAGATGAGTGACTTAATTAACATTGTAACAATCGGGAAGGCAAATTTCCTTTAAAGTTCAAGAACAAAGTGTCCCTCTTCCAAAGCATAAAAAGACAATGGTGACACAATGTAAACTAACCCTCTAAATTTTAGAATGAAGAAGTGTACGGGCAAAATCATGATATTGCTCTTGCCTCACGGCCCTAACTCCAAGATCGTAAGGCGTCTGTGCAGATCTGGCACGTTCTCGTGTTTTTTTTCTCGAAAACCTGCGGTGACACGGTGGTTAAGATACTGGGCAACCCGAAATTGAGCGGCACAATGACCATCTGGCGAGCCCCTGTGTGAATAACCAGCGGTGCCCTGGAACAAGAGGATTCTAAAATAAATTAAATATTTAGCATCCATTTATAACTTATATTTACCTCTAACTCTTTCTTTATATCCACGGAGGTACCGCTTAAAATGTACCTGAAATACATCTGTTGGCGAAATAAGCGAATTACTCAAGTGTATACATGTCGCCTAAGCACGCAGGCTTACGCGGTTTCTTTCACTTTCGTTCTTAATGCTATTTTATTTTCACTTTCGATTACGTTTTGACAAATTATATATTATAATGTACATCTTACAATTTTTAAGCTACCGTGACAGTGGCGTTATTCTGTCTTGTGTCTGTTCGCGCTCCCTGTGGTGCAGTTTACAAAAAATAACGCTCCAGCTGGCATCACCCCTTCGATCAATGGATTTTTTTAAAACTTACTTAGATAATTAATAGCAATACGTACCAACGGCAAGGATTCTGAAATCATATTTCAAATGTCAGGAGTGCAAGACTTTGTCCAAAATATGTTAAAACAACGCAAACCGATTGCGCCTCTCGAGACTAGCAGATCGCAGTGAAGTGGAAGAAGCGCCCGCAGCTTACGTCAAGGTCAGTAACACAGCGGATTGTCTGAAAGGCGCGCGTGGCACATTCGACCTGCGTTTCTTGGCGGAAAACATCGTTTGCAGTTTTTTTTTGTGTTTTTCAAAAAAAACTAAAAATCCATCGTCAATTCTTCTTTTAATTTCTGTATAGCACCTTTACAAAGGGGCCAGCTCGTGGTCGAAATTTAATGTGAATGGTTCAAGGTGCATCTTTCAAGGCATTCGGCGATGCCTTATAAAACACAATAATTGCAATAATCGGAATATAAAATACATTAAAATTTACAGTTATAATAAAAACAGTGTTATTACATTAAAATAAAACATATCAACTAAAATTTACATCAAACAAAATACGCAAGCTTAAAGAGAGATGTGTTTTAAGGTGGGATTTAATGGCAGGAAGAAAGACAGAGGAAGTCAAAGGAAGATCAGGGAGATACAGAAGTGACAAATTGTGAAGGGTCTTGAAAGTTAAAAGCAAAATCATTAAATCAATGCAGTATTTAACATGGAGCCTGTGAAACTGCTGAAGGACATGTATTATATACAGAAAACACCATCATAAATACATTTGTATGAAAAATATAGTGAGAAGTCAAGTAAAATGACACCTTTTATTGGCTAACTAAAAAGATTACAATATGCAAGCTTTCGAGGCAACTCGGGCCCCTTTTGCTTGACTTCTCACTACATTGATAATGGCGAAAACGGCACCCTAGTTCTATGGAAAATATAAAAAACAAAAATTGAATAAAGTAAATTTTAATAAAAAAAGTACATCAAATTGTAATAAAAACAAATACAAGTTGCATTGTAATATTAAAAAAACACTGATCAGTGAACATAATAGGAATTTCAAAAACATGGCTCATAATGGTATTAACTGGGCGGCATGGTGGCGCAGTGGGTAGCGCTGCTGCCTCGCAGTTAGGGGACCCAGGTTTGCTTCCCGGGTCTTCCCTACGTGGAGTTTGCATGTTCTCTACCTGTCTGCGTGTGTTTCCTCCGGGTACTCCGGTTTCCTCCCACAGTCCAAAGACATGCAGGTTAGGTGCACTGGCTATTCTAAATTGTCCCTAGTGTGTGCTTGGTGTGTGGGTGTGTGTGTGTGCGCGCACTGTGGTGGGCTGGCGCCCTGCCCGGGGTTTGTTTCCTGCCTTGTGCCCTGTGTTGGCTGGGACTGGCCAGCAGACCCTCCGTGACCCTGTAGTTAGGATATAGCGGGTTGGATAATGGATGGATGTATTTCAGGATTGTAAAAGTATCTTAGTTTGTACAGGGAAAATTATACACTATAGCTGTAGAACAAGGACTTTTGAAATATAAACAACTGAAGGGAAACTAGAAGAAAAATTACAGTTGTGGGCCAAGAAATGGAAATTGATTTCTCATTACAACGGGAGAGAGACACATATTTGGAGCTGTGTTATTGAGCAATAAAACAGATCTTGAGCCTCAGAAAAAAGTTGCTCTTGCTCCTGCTGTACCATGTTTTTTTTTTTTGTCTGATGATTGGTTCTTGTTCTCCATCATCTTTTTTGAGGTGGGTGTAGACTGGGTGTGTACCACAATTGTAGTTGTCAGTGAGTGTGCAATTTCCTGCAGGATACACAAATATGAAAATGAAAGCTAACAGAGAAGTAATGTACCTTGGGAGAAAAAAATCCTTTGATATTATATACTATTTATTTTTTAGGGACATAAACTAATACAAAGAGTTCCAATCACTTATTTAGAAGTAAAATACCAACAGCAAATCTGATGAATGAATATACTGTAAATATTTCTATACCTTTGGAAGGCAAGTCTGTAGAGCACAGGCACAAAGAAAAAATTAAGAGTGAAAAAAACAACCCTGAATTGAATGTCACAATGCAATAATAGTGCAGAGACCCTAACTACATAACGTGCAGTTTTAAAAGCTACTGTAAGACACCACTACATTTTTATTGAAAGCTATGATTAAACCCTAAACATGTATAACAAAAAAAATAAATAAAAAATAAAAAAAATCAGCCAATACTGGTAAAAGCCACTTTACTTTTAATATTAGAAAACATGAACTTCTTTACATTATGTTTATTGAACAAATGCCTTTATAAAATTAATGAACAATGTAACAAATGGAGTCTAGTACAGTAATGTACCAAAAAAAAGGGATTCTCAGGCGTGGCAACAATGATCTTAATTAAGATGAACACTGACAATTGTCTTAAAAAATGAAAACTTGGAGTAACAGCTATTTCTAGTTGCACAATATGCAAAAACTTAAGCAGTGTTTGAAACAGGGAGTGTTATCACTTAACAGTAAAAGTTCACTGCTAACCACGCAGACTGAAAACTTGCATAGCCTTACAACCCTGTAATTTCTTCTTCTACTAAACATGTAAGCATGTTCTATTTCCAAATTTTCAAATAAATAATATATTAAAAGTTTCTAATTTTCAACAGAGTACCATCAGATTTTTACATCAGGTATATTTACTGTATCAAAATACAAAAATGTGAGGATGAAAACCATTATCTTTTGCCTGATGATGTAACACTGAAAACTAAAAAGTGCAACACGGAAAAGATGTAAAACCAATGGAGGATGCTACATACAAAACAAGTAAGGCTATAACAACATAATTTGTGATTCATAAAACAAATATAACCATACATGATTAAGGATCAGTAAATTAACTCCAAACTGTTTAGTTTATTTGTACAATAACAATAAAGGATGTTATTTAGGAATATCCATTCAGAAGCAGGTTTGCAATTCATCTCAAGTGAATTCGTTGTGAACTTTAGGAGGATATAATGAATGCCGTTTTTTTCATGAATAGTTTGGTCTTCACTAAAGGCATTGGGTTCCCAGTCACTTGCCACATACTGCCAGCTCCACACTAAAGTCTCGCCAATGTAGTTTTTTGAGGTGTCAATTTTCTGCCTTCAGGTAAATAAAAACAGAAAGAAAAATAACATCTCAGAATTAAACAATGACATAGTGCCACTACATACAAAATAACAAAATCACTAATAATCAAGGGTAGCATGAAGAAAGAAGAGCTGAGGGTAAGAGTAAAGAACTTGTGAAAAATTACAGCTTTATTGATTTTATGCTGGCTAGTTTGTACAAAGTTGACAAGGACACTGACAGAAGAAATATAGCTCATGAACAAAAGAACACTAATAATGTCGACTGACAGAACAGGCCTTTTTTCCCGAAATCCACCCACAAATTCACTAAGACAAAATGCATTAACTCACCACTGACACATGCCTTGCTGTGGATAACCTAATAAAATATATCTCAAATGCCCAACATCTAAATCTGAATCTGTTGAGAGCTTTTCCTGTATAGGTTCAAGCCTAAAGGATGCGAGAATGGCAGCCAATAAGGTTAATACACATTTCTGGGTTTGTGTGCTATTTCCTGTCCTATTTTCCAAACCAAAGCAGAATGAAACTCTACTTGCAGATAATTTAGCACTCCATCTATAAAACTGATTAACTCCTTAATTTATGTAGGTTTTGAAATATCCTCCTTTTAATTTGTGCTGTGCTCGTTTGTTTTGCAAAATGCTTTATTAAGGCATTTTGCTTAATAAGCATTCATTCTCATCAATAACTCACAAATTTCCAGTTATAAACATCAAAAAAAGCGTACCATTTGAATGAAAAGACTATACAAAAAAGACCACAGAATTTGAGCAAAATGATTTATAGTTCATCCATTTTTGACCACACTCTATAAAATGGACATGGGGAGAACATGCAGTAGTAATACACAAGAACAAACCGTATTAGAAGTAAAAGGGATCTATTGCTTAGGTTTAAAAAACCTCAAAACATGCTCAGATAAAAACAACAGTATTAGATAAGAAATACCGATATAAATGCTAGTAAAACAATCCAAAGATTTACTCAATGACACACAAGTATGTGACTAGCTAAACAGTCTACACATTTTAGGAAATTGGGTATGCTTAGTTTCACCCAGGGAGGAAATTATTTTATATATATATATATATATATATATATATATATATATATATATAATATTATTATATAACCGGGTTAGGGTACGATGCTGACATGGCACCTTGGGTGGTGCATAATCAACCTCATAATCAAGAGGTTGCGGGTTCAATTCCGGCTGCTTCCCCAAATTACCATTTTGAATAGTGAGCGGCTCTTATTGTTACTACTATACAATAAAAACATACATTTCATTTAAGTCTGTAGCAGCCGGTGTAAATTTATGGTACTTATCTGACTTTTGTTAAAGCTACATAAGAGCTGTAAACATCATGTTATGCACATTGTTACTGTTTTTTCAATTTTGTATTCTTAAAAAACCCTTTTATTTCAAGTACTTTTTTGCATTTTACTATTTAACAGATAAATATGCTTCAGTGTCAATACATCACTAGTTACGAACATTCCACTTTAGCTACAATTGTTCTCATTCCTAAATCTCTTAACTAATTCTGATTGATACATTAGCACTGAGTTTGGTTTCAAACAAAACACAGAATTCTGTTATGTAAAAACAAGATTTACCTAGTGTGTCTTCAACACTGTTAACAGCAGTTCTATTCACTTTTACAACAACTTGCTCCATCCTAGAATTAAATAAAATAAATAAAAAAAGGGAAATAAGATGGATTTGCTGCACAATTCTAAAACAGCTCAGCAAGGATTACTGTCAATATTGTTGATGGGGAAGATACCATTTCAATAAATCATTAAATACCGGCAAATGAAATACTCGATATTCATTTTTAATAATTATTATGGAGATTTAACCAAGTATTTTACAGGAATGTAACATGTTTATATTCCCTAAAATAATGAAAAAGAAACTTAAAAAATACATTGTTTCAGACCGCTTGAAATTTTATCAGAAAACTTAATTTATTGAAAAAACATTAAACATTGCTGAAAATTAAATTTAGAACTTTCTGATCTAATTTTTCTTTTCTAAACTTTATCCTTGCAAAAACATTTACAAGATAGGAAGCAACACTAAATAAAACACTAGTCTGACACTGAACACATATAAACATATTAAAACTGCACATATTACTGCAGAAACACCACTCAACCCAACAGCGCGTTTTACAATGAGCCTAGAAAATCCACATTATTATTTTAGGATTATGCAAACTAGCATTGCCAAAGATATCAATTTATCAATGAATCTGAGATTTTTAATCAGTACAATGCTCATTTTTCTGTAGTACTGATTCTATCCATAGCAAATCGGCATTGCTGCTCACTCATTATTTTCATAAGGTAAATTCTGTCCATCCTGTAGATTTAACATGTGCTCATCTGGCAAATTGCAAGTATAAACTTCTGAAGACTACATTTTTAGTTTACAGTTGTATTGTGCATGACTTTCTTTCGTTAAAAGCTGACAGTATACTGTACTTTATTAAAATGGTGTGAAAAAATGTAATTTCCAAAAATTTCTCAGGTATACCTTTAACCAGACTAGTGTGTTCTGTCTGCAAAAAATTTAATTCCTATGGAGATCAAACATTAAGTATGTAAATGTGAGGTAAGCATAGTAAAATAGCATTAATAATAATAAAGGCATTTAAAACAAAGTATTAAAAGAAATGTAGTAATTTATTTTTTTTCCTTGGTCGCTTCCTCTCAAACATTTACCCTGGTAGTTTCCCAACATATTATATTTGGGGCATCAAGCAGGGTTTTTAAAGCGGGTTATGGTCACCATTGAAAAATTCTGGAAAACACTGCTTTATGCTATCTTCATGTTAACAGAAGATTATATTAATTGCATTTTACTGTCATGTGAATGTGTGACAGTGTCAGTTTTTTTGGCATTTTATGGACTTTTGACCGTGTGACAATTCCTGAGGTTTATGAACGAGAGAGAGAGAGAGATCGATCTACATATATACATTTTTATTACACTCACACTTTTATAAAATGGCATTGTATATCAATCATTTTCTAGGTTGGAATTTCAGAGTTACGATAATCCTAATACAAACCTCGATCCAGGTACTATCAGTTAACTCAAAGAACCACCCCTAAAATAAGAATTTATGTTGTAAACATCTATACTTATAACAGATAGGAAGAACATAAATATAAAAACAGGCTGCACTATTATTTAACTAAATTCAGCATGTTGCCAATTTAGTACATTATTATATTAGGAGACACTTCACTCACTCTTTAGTTTTTCTACATATATTCAGCTTCAACAGTGCTGCCAATGCGTTTTTTTGCAGGTCAGAAGAAAGGACTTCACAAGACTTAATGGCTCCTACAAAACACATAAAAATAATAAAATCCAAATATTTTCATAGCTTCAAGGTCCAAGAGTCAAAAAGTAGCCAATTAATAAATAATAATTACCTGATAAAAGACGCTTTACTGCAAACTTGCGAACAGCAGATACATATTGATTTTCAGTCACCCCTTCAAGGGCTTCTTCTGACAGGTATCTACATACGACCTAAACATGAACAGAAATGAAAACAAACTAGAATGTTTTTAGGAGAACACGAAGACAGAAAATCATTCAATGGTCATAAAAATATAAAGATGTAAAAGTGAGCATCTGCAATATTGTAGGCTCTCATAAACATGTCTTTAACTTTAAATGATCAAACAAAGGAAGGTTTTAATTTTACAATCATTGACAATGAATACCAGAAAGTCAATCTTTAAAGAATATGCATGAAACATAGTCTAATACAATTTAAGGTCAGATATTGTTTTCACCCCTCTTAACTAACAGACTTTAAAATTGATCTAGTAATCAGATCTTTGAAGTTGAAGACGTAAAAGTTGAAGACCTAAAATATTTAGAGTATTAAAAACACACACACACAAAAAGGGGTAAATGCTTTAGGATAAGAGTCTGGGATAAGAATTTGCAGAAAAAGCCCAAATTATATCATTCATAATACAAGTGGCTGATAATTTCATATTTTGCTCATTATCCTTCATGTCAATACCACATACGGCACAAGTCAACTCTACCATTGAATAACATTCGCAATGAACGTTACAACAAATTTACACAACATTTATTTATTTATGGGAAACCTCATATGTAATATACAGTATGTCAAAGTAATCTCCAGCTGCAGAGGATGGAAAGTGATATTATTAAAACAAAACAGGTTTCTTCATTTTAAAATGCTTTTCTTTTAGAGTTCTATTATAAGAAAGCTAGCTCGGCTCAACAAACTGATGCTACTATCAGTTACATTACAGTATTGCTACATTGCCTAACATTTGGATTTTCAAAGAAACAGCAAATTTAAAACCATTTTAAATGCCCTTTCCAAGTGCTATTTTAAATACTGTTCCACAATTTAGTTGTTTGTAGTAAAACCTCAAATATGCTGTTTTCAGTCACGACTAGAACACCTGACATATAATAAACAACATGGAATTAAACCTTAAAAAAAACAAAAAAACAAAACTAACCACACTTTTATATAAAAAAAGATTTCTTTCATTAATCACATTGTTTTACCTGATAGCCCTCCACAAAAGGCTGGAACATAGATATGAAGAAGGAAACAATCTTATGACCTCTCTCTGACAAAAGAATATCAGTCTTGAGTATCTGAATGGCATCAGCTTTCATAAGAAGATAGCATCCCTCTTCAAAATCCTGTTTCAAAAGAATCGTAAGTATTTTCATTATATAGAAGAAATAAAGTCCCATTTTCTAAAATTCAAAAAAATGTATCATTTTGAAAAGCAATCATCAGTACAGAAAATAATACTGTGAAAATACTCAGCTGTTTAGATTATTATTATGTTACATCACATTTGGGCCAAAACACAGTGCATTCAGAAAATATCCAGACCATTTGGATTTGTTCACATTTTGCTATGAATCAGTCTTATGCTTAAATGTTTAAAATTCATATTTCCCTAATTAGCAACAATCAATACTCCAGAATAACAAAACAAAAACAGGAAATCTGAAATGTTTGCAAATGAATAAAAAAAAAAAAAACATCACATCAGCACAAGTATTCAAACCTTGTACAATGACAGAGGTAATCTGGTTGAAGTGTATCCCATTCTTCTGATCACTGGTGAGATGTTTCTATATGGTCACATAGTTAACAATCTGCATCACAGCAAAAACCAGACTATGAGGTCAAAGGAAATGCTTGCACTGTTGAAGAACAACATTGTGTTGAGGCGATGATCTGAGGAAGGCTATAAACATGCCTGCAGTATTCAAGGTTCCTTAGGGCACACTGGCCTCAATACAGTAATTCTAAAATGGAAAAAATGTGAAACAACCACGACAATCCCTAGAGCTGGTCGCCCAGCCAAACTTTAAAAAAAAAAAAAAAAATCAATAAGGAAGGGATTTGGTAATATAGGTGGCCAAGAACCTGATGGTCTCTCCACAGAACTTGCAGAAACTTCCAAAATGACAAACATCACACTGACACTTCACCAATCTGGGCTTTAAGGCAGGGAGGCCAGAAAAGAGATATACGAAAGCCCGCTTTGAAAAAAACGTATCTAAAGAACTCACAAAATATGAGAAATAAATTTCTATAATTTTATGAAACCAAAATTGAACTGTTTGGTTTTAATTCTATACGTCATGTCAAGTGAAAACCCAGGCACCTTTCATCCCTGCACAATGCCATTTCAACGATGAAGCATGGGGATGGCAGCATCACACCGTGTGTTTGTTTTTTAGTGGCATGGATTGAGAGACAAGTGAAAACTGAATGGGGTGAGGTAGTGCTGGGAGGTATATCGGTTCAAACCGAAAACCGTTTATTTTTGTTATGATATGGATTTTTCTTATACCGCAATACCAGTTTAAATAGCCTAAACAACATTCGGAACATGGCGCAGCGGGAAACTGTTTAAGAGGGGATATTTTTGCTACACTGCTAAACACGCATGCAACGGAGTATGTGCATTAGTGGAGGTATTGGGCAGTGAAAATAGACAAGAGAACATTCAGAAACTGAAGCTATAGCAGACGATAAAGTTGAACATGATGACACAGAAGAACTTTTGCCAATAAAAAGAGCAGTGTCTGTTGTCTGGAGATACTTTGGTTTTAAAAGGTCTGATGTGGACCAAACAACTATTTACTGCAAATGCTGTCAAGCTAAAGTTGTCGCCGGCAACACGAGCAATTTGCTGCACCACCTGAGCCGCAAACATGCTTTGGTGTACCATGAATGTATGGAACTAAGATTGACACCCCACGTCCTCAGGTAAAACTGAACAAGATAACCAATGCCATTACAATCCATACTGCTAACATGTCAGTGGACACATACTGTTAACAATAACAGAAAGTGTATTTGGTTTACAAAAAATATTTACTATTTATTCCATTTCTAAGACATGTTCAGTACAATGCAACTTTTAACAAGCACTTCTAGATATTTTAATAAGTCTAAATGCCTCTTTGGATGGTTGAAAATATGTTGTCAAAATTACAGTTTAAGTTGTTTGCAGAATTTGTTCAATGAAAAGATTATATATTTTGACTGCAACTGTCATGCAATGTGATTCCTTCTCTTCATTAGTGCCACTCCCTTGAAAACTATCACTTTATGGGGCCATGCAAACCTGTATTAATATGCGTGTGCACATTAAAATGTTTTTTTGTACAATATAAAATTCTCATGACAGTGAAATAAGTTATTCTTAGCCAGTCTACTGCAGTAATTGCAGTGGAAAATGTGGTTAACTTCCAAACGAAAAAAAATATCGTTGAATACCGTGAAACCGGTATAATTTTGAAAAATACAGTGAAATAGAATTTTGGTCATACCGCCTAGCACTAGGGTGAAGTACAAAGATATCCTTAATGAAAACCTGCCCTAGAGTTCTCTGGACATCAGACTTTGCCAAAGGTTCATGTTCCAACAGGATAATGATATGAAACACAAACCAAAAGAACACAGGAGTGACATAGGGACAACTCTGTGCATGTACTTGAGTGGCCCAGCCAAAGCATGGACTTGAACACAAATGAATATGACTGGAGAGACGGACTTTCTCCATCCAACCTGACAGATCTTGAGAAGATCTGCAAAGAAGAGAGGCAGAAAATCCAAGTCCACGTATGCAAAGCTTGTCACATCAAGACAACTCTGGGCTGTAATTGCAGCTACAGGTGCTTCAATTCAACTAAGTAGTGAGTAAAAGGGTTTGAATACCCATGTCAATGTGATGTTTAAGCTTATTGGTCTGAAATAAATGTGCAAAATTTCCAAAAATCCTATTATTGATTTGTTACTTTGGGGTATTTAATTTTGCTGAATGAAGGAAAAAATAAATTTAAACATCTCTACCATAAGGCTGGAACATTAAAAATGCGTAAAAATTGAAAGGGTCTGAATTCTTTTTGAATGCACTGTATATTATATCCTTAAAATTTAGTAGGTACCATGAATATGTAAATTAAGTCAACCCCCCCAAGAGGTATACATTTGTTAAAAAGAGTATTATTACCAGATGGGCTGAAATATCTGATAATACCTCATTAATCTAATCTTATTTTAAAAATACTTCTCAATACAAACATCTTCTACAATTCTAATATGGTCACATCGAATAGACATATTTAGTTTTTTTAATGTTTAAACAATGTATGAGAGTATTATGTGCAGTTTTTATATAAGATTGCTGTAACACTGCAGTTTCCTGTTAAATCAATAAAGTACATATCCATCTGCAGAACAAAATTAACAAGTAAGCCAAAGAATATAAATTGCCAATAAATACTGAGACCACAGAGAAATTATTCCAAATGTCTAATTTCGATTTCAGAAATTAAATTAAAGCACTTTATAGTGAAGATGAGTAATGGAAAAAAACATGGGAAATCTCATTCCACAGTTGTTGGCCAAAAGATAACTATGAAACAATTAAATAAAGAAATTACCAAAGTAAAATTGAAAAGAGAAGATAAACATGTAGGAACATGGGTCCACAGATTAGGAGATGTACAAGTTAAATGTCTTTTGAGATGTAATGCTGAGTTTATGGATGAGAATAAGGATTATAAAATGTATATTATTTTGTAAATGTATACAGGATTAGTGTTTGTTGAGGAAGTGGAATCTACAAACTCAGCCAACTGAAACTGTGGGTGGCTATACTGTATACAAATGCAAATGAATCTAATGCTGCTTCCTGCATTGTGCTGAGTGGTGCAAAGACAAACTCCTTGGGATAGTGAAATAAAAAATCATTTAAGAAAATACATGAGTGCATACAGTTGTCTTATAGTATAACTGACAGCTTAGAATTTGAAAATCAATCAAAAATCCCATTGTAAACAATTGTAAAGAAATCTAACAAAAATATCTTTAGCACGTTACCTGTATAGCATGTCCTGGTGCAAATATAAATTCATAAGAAAATATGTCTCGAAGAAAGCTGAAATAACTGAAGATTTCTTCTATGAAAAAACAAAAAATAATCATGATGGAAGTAAAAAAGTATTGAAATGTACAATATTGTTGTAAATATCTTAGCCACAAGTTTTCAATTTACTGTCAAAGAGTAATTAAAAAGAAAATAGAAAAAACAGCATTCTTCTTTAACATATTTTTAATGTTTAACACTAATATATTGTGTTTATCCTTTTAAAAGGAATGGGATTCTAGGCCAGCAAATGTCTGTTTTTTTAATTCCAACATAAGAGATGGAATAAATGATTAGTAATGATGTATGTACTCTTGTACTTTTGTTTTTATTTATGACACATATTAAATCTAAAATATGTTAATCCAATTCTGGGTTCAAAGAACAAACTACAATAAAGCGCTTAAAAAAAAACAAAACAAAAAAAAAAAAACAAACACCTGTGCTCCTTGCACAGCTTATACTCAAAATGGCACACCAATTTATGATTTTTCCCGTCCTGTAGAAGTCTATTACTCCTGCAACCATAATTATTTTATGTTTAGACCAGGGCTGACTAATTCAGCAAAAAAGATGACATGAAATACTGCTGTTCTGTGTTCTTTAAAATGCAAGAAAGCAAAAACACCATAATTACAAGGTTATAAAAGAGGTATACTGATTCTGAGATGATCTGTTTAAAAAATGACATAAAATAGGAACATTATCTGTAACATTATTCATGTTGCATCTGACTTTTACTAATCTAGCAATGAGTGTCAAAAATCAAGCGCATTAATGTTTTGTTATTGTTTATAACATCTGAAATTAATAATAAAATCAACAAAAAATTTCATACCTTTTCTAGAACTGCCCACTGAGTGAACTGAAATAGCCACTAATGCAGGTCGAACAAAGATATGTAAAATTTGATTCCTGTATGATGCACACATCAGAACAGTGGCAGCATAATTGAACAGCTGATGTTCCAGGTTGCTAGACTCCTGCTTTTCTTCAATCAGGGTAACTCGACCACCAATGTTTCTTACAATGGAGTGATGCAGAGAAATACTGGAGGCAACCACTTTGCTGACAGATATGTGATCTAAGATAAAATCGTATTTATTCACAAATACAGCCTTAATTTATTTAAATTGCTTTCTTAAATACAAACTAAACTTTTTTTAAGAATTTATATGTTTAACAATAAATCAGCTGCAGCAGTTATATTGCTTTACTTATATCAGAGCAAACATTTTAAATTGGGGGAAAAAAAAAAAAAAAGTTAAGACAGATGCAAATGAAAACAAATACAGTAATCCCTCCTTGATTGCGGGGGTTGTGTTCCAGAACCCCTCGCGATAGATGAAAATCCGCGAAGTAGAAACCATATGTTTGTATGGTTATTCTTACATATTTTAAGCCCTTATAAACTCTCCCACACTGTTAACATTAATAGAGCCCTCTAGACATGAAATAACACCCTTTAGTCAAAAGTTTAAACTGTGCTCCATGACAAGACAGAGATGACATTCTTTCTCACAATTAAAAGAATGCAAACATATCTTCCTCTTCAAAGAATGCATGTCAGGAGCAGTGAATGTCAGAGAGAGAGAGAGAGTGAGAGAAAAGCAAACAATCAAAAAATCAATACGTGCTTTTGGGCTTTTAAGTATGCCGAAGCACCACGATAAAGTGGTATTTTTTTAAAGGAGCGTCCATATCCTCTAGGCAAACAGCCTCTGTGCAAACAGCCTCTCTGCTGACACTCCCTCCGTCAGGTGTAGAGAATGTCAGAGAGAGTGAGAGAGACAGAGAAAAGCAAACAATGAAGCACCACGCGGGAAGCATATCGTTCATCATTGAGGAGTTTTCTTTAATACGTAATACATGCTCTGATTGGGTAGCTTCTAAGCCATCCGCCAATAGCGTCCCTTGTATGAAATCAACTGGGCAAACAAACTGAGGAAGCATGTACCATAAATTAAAAGACCCATTGTCCGCAGAAATCCGAGAATCAGAGAAAAATCCGTGATATATATTTAGATATGCTTACATTTAAAATCTGCGATAGAGTGAAGCCGCGAAAGTCTAAGCGCGATATAGTGAGGGATCACTGTAGTGAAAAAGGGGGATGAAAGCACGAGATGCATTCTTGTGCAGTTAATGCTTATTTCATATACTTTTATATTATACATAAAATTAAAAAAAAACATTACATAGTAAGTATTATTAGACTGAACAGATATTTTGTGAATTAATATTGGGGGCAGACTTCAAACAATTTAAATTCGGTTACAATAACACTCTAATCTCTTTAAACTGGAGTTTAACTCAAAGTCAACCACCCCTTCATCAAAACTTAACACGAACACATACATAACCAAGCCAGCTGGTAAAACAGCAGGTAAGAAAGTAGACAAATAATAACACATCATAGCAGAGCAGTTTCTACTGGGTTTTGTTTGGCTTAAGTGTGCACCTTATCAGACATGACCATTCTCAAAATTTAAAGTTTATAGAATTTGTTTTTGTTGCCAGATTAGTCATAACAAATTTCTCTGTACTTTGCACAAGTGAGAGTAATGTCTCAAATATCAACCATCAAACAAAATAACACTGTCTTTGGATCAATCCTTTAGTTTTGGTTTTATGCAAGTCATAAGAATGGTTACATTTTTCCTGCACTATACACCTGAACCTTAATTAACGAAAGAGATTTTGGCAAAGCATGCATTATTGCCTCATTAGATAAATATTTCCACCGACTATTTATATAAAAACAATGTTATACATGTATACTACCTTAGAATTAATTTTCATCTAAAAAAAGAAAAAGGTCAACTAAAATAGTGAAATTGAAAGTTTAATTAAAAAAAAAAAAAAAGGTTAAATGACAAAGATGAAACTGCTAGTGGGGACATGATATCCAAGTCTATATTTTTCACTTATATATGGATTTTTTTTGTCTTCTTGCCAATTTATCATCGAAAATGCAACTTTCCACAAGTATAAACAGGGCATAAAATATTTAACAGTAGAGATGCTCCGATAGTTCGGCCCCGATTTAAATCAGCCACTTTTCACTAAATATGACTCAATCTGTGATTGGTAAATAGGCCATTCACAAAAAAAAAAAATCTTTTCTGCCTTTGCTTTTCTAGGCTTTACAGTAATTTATTTGTAGTGCTCCTTTATGTGATGTATTACGGTAACGGAGCAAGCCGCATCAATTTTTTTTTTTATTTGCAGCGATCTACCTGTAATGTAAACAAAACAAGTAAACAAATCACGGCTCGTTTTATAAGAAACCAGGAGACAATTGGAATATTAGCCTTTACGCTAAAGAAAGTGGAGTAATAAAAAACTGAGAAAAAGGAATCTGAGGAGTCATCCTATGCAGTTCAAAAAAGAAAAGCTACTTCTACTTTTAGATCTTTTTATTTTGTCCTTTAAAACAGACACCGAGTCTGGACCACAAGCTTGTTTTATGTGCCTCGGCTTTCCAACTGGAAAAAGATAAATACAAATTTAAAATTGCTGCTTAGTTAACAATAGTTTTGTTAGTTTAACAGCAAAATGTCTTTAATTTGTAAACCTATTAAGCATGTTAGTCTTGTATCTTTTTCATAAACAACTTAGGAACATTTGATACATTTGTGGTTATTTTAAAGATTTGTAATATGTTTAATATTTGTTGCTATGTGTCATACTCCCGCCCTACAGGGCGTAGTGGTGGCTCTGAGGCTAGGGATCTGTGCTGGCAATCAAAAGGTTGCTGGTTCAAATCCCATAAAATGTCAAAAGTGACTCCATTGGGCCCTTAAGCAAGGCCCTTAACCTACAATTGTTCCGTCCAAAAATTGTTCAGACCTAATACTTACAGTGCATTCGGAAAGTATTCACAGCGCATCACTTTTTCCACATTTTGTCATGTTACAGCCTTATTCCAAAATGGATTAAATTAATTTTTTCCTCAGAATTCTACACACAACACCCCATAATGACAACGTGAAAAAAGTTTACTTCAGGTTTTTGCAAATTTATTAAAAATAAAAAAAACTGAGAAGTCACATGTACATAAGTATTCACAGCCTTTGCTCAATACTTTGTCGATGGATCTTTGGCAGCAATTACAGCCTCAAGTCCTTTTGAATATGATGCCACAAGCTTGGCACACCTATCCTTGGCCAGTTTCGCCCATTCCTCTTTACAGCACCTCTCAAGTGCCATCAGGTTGGATGGGAAGCGTCGGTGCACAGCCATTTTAAGATCTCTCCAGAGATGTTCAATCGGATTCAAGTCTGGGCTCTGGCTGGGCCACTCAAGGACATTCATAGAGTTGTCCTGAAGCCACTCCTTTGATATCTTGGCTGTGCGCTTAGGGTCATGGTCCTGCTGAAAGATGAACCGTCACCCCAGTCTGAAGTCAAGAGCGCTCTGGAGCAGGTTTTCATCCAGGATGACTCTGTACATTACTACAGTCATCTTTCCCTTTATCCTGACTAGTCTCCCAGTTCCTGCCGCTGAAAAACATCCCCACAGCATGATGCTGCCGCTGCCACCACCATGCTTCACTGTAGGCCTGGTGATGAGCGGTGCCTGGTTTCCTCCAAATGCGACGCCTGGCATTCACACCAAAGAGTTAAATCTTTGTCTCATCAGACCAGAGAATTTTGTTTCTCATGGTCTGAGAGTTCCTCAGGTGCCTTTTGGCAAACTCCAGGCGGGCTGCCATGTGCCTTTTACTAAGGAGTGGCTTCCGTCTGGTCTCTCTACCATACAGGCCTGATTGGTGGATTGCTGCAGAGATGGTTGTCCTTCTGGAAGGTTCTCCTCTCTCCACAGAGGACCTATGGAGCTCTGACAGAGTGCCAATCGGTTTCTTGGTTCCCTCCCTGACTAAGGCCCTTCTCCTCTGATCGCTCAGTTTAGATGGCCAGCCAGCTCTAGGATGAGTCCTGGTGGTTTCAAACTTCTTCCACTTACAGATGATGGAAGCCACTGTGCTCATTGGGACCTTCAAAGCAGCAGAAATTTTTCTGTAACTTTCCCCAGATTTGTGCCCCGAGACAATCCTGTATAGACAATTCCTTTGACTTCATGCTTGGTTTGTGCTCTGACATGAACTGTCAACTGTGAGACCTTCTATAGACAGGTGTGTGCCTTTCCAAATCATGTCCAATCAACTGAATTTACCACAGGTGGACTCCAATTAAGCTGTAGAAACATCTCAAGGATGATCAGGGAAACAGGATGAACCTGAGCTCAATTTTGAGCTTCATGGCAAAGACTGTGAATACTTATGTACATGTGCTTTCTCAATTTTTTATACATTTGCAAAAATCTCAAGTAAACTTTTTTCACGTTGTCATTATGGGGTGTTGTGTGTAGAATTCTGAGGAAAAAATGAATTTAATCCATTTTGGAATAAGGTTTGAACATAACAAAAATGTGGAAAAAGTGATGTGCTGTGAATACTTTCCGGATGCACTGTAACACTTTTATGTGTATTATTTCAGAATGTTAAAAAAATAAACTGTTGTATAAAAATTCTTCCCTTACCACAGTGCTGCTTGAGGTGATCACAAGTCTACGCAATGAATGTTATCACACTGTTAGCAGTTATGGTATGGTACACTGCATTCAACCAGGTGTACACAACTGTACAGTCCATGGTCTCTTCTGAAACTGTGTGTGTGAGCGCACAGCATTGTTTTGTTTTAATGTCTCATTACTTAGAAAAAAAAAATTAAGACCAGAAAGTGGTTAATTTTTTTTTGTCAAATTGTCAATAGAATTTGAACTGTAAATGGTAAGAATCAAGATTCATACGCTGCCCACAGGCCTGCACAAAATGTGTTGATTTTACTTGTTGTTATCAGCTTGAATACTTGGAACAAGTACTTTCGTAAAACCAATCACAGCTTTTGCTCCATCCAACTACCTGCAAATGAGTTACATGATTTGTGCATATTTGCTTCTCGACTTGAATCAAACTCATGACTTTTGGATAGTCTGCAAACTATAAAGTATACAGCAAATAAAGCATCACTCTTAAAACCTTACAGAGCTGAAAGAAAACAGTTGGAGTAACATGGGTTTCAATAAAAAATAGTAATTGATTACTTGATCAAACCTCTGTGGTAAACAGCAGATTACAGTCCGAAAAATATGAAATTTGGAAAGAAAATTGCGACAAGATTGCAACTTTCTTTGTTTGACAAAATACAAGTTGTACAAATAAAAATAGTAACAAAATAGCCCTTTGTTAGTATTCTGCTATGAATCTCTTTTCACTGATGGAGGTTGGAGCTATTTATTCTTCACTTTGAGCATTAAGATCTATGCCAATAAACAGAGATTTGCCACTTACAAAAGATTACATCTCTAAATTATAGAAAATTGAAACTATACCTTGCCCTGATATAACTATAGAACAACTCTAGCAGAATAAAGAATAATGCAGATTTCAAAATATGTCTACTAATATTGGCACCCTTCCATTGGTAAATAAAAGCAAAGTGGACTGTAAAAATGTCTTGTTCATCCTCTCGATTTTTCGTACTTTAAAAACCAAAAACCTTTACTGTAAGTAAGAAAAGGGTAAGATAAAGAAACACTTTTGGCAATGGAAAAGGGTCAGCATGAGCTGTCTGACCAGTCTGCTGCTATGCAGCCTCATATATAGCAAGACACAATATGCTGTGTTCTAACACCTTTACTCTCAAGGCCAGCACCAATTTGTACTTTGGGATCAGACCAGTTGGAACAGCCTTCGCAACTTGCATGCATCAATAAGACTTTGGTACTCATGATCATGTTGCTGGTTCACTGGTTATCCTTCCTTAGGCCATTTTTGGCAGGCATTGCATACTGGGAATACCACACAAGACATGCCATTTTGGAGATGCCCATTGTTCCTGCTTCTAATATCTCACCTCCAAGAACTCGCTTGCCACCTAATTTATCCCACCCCTTGACAGATACCATTGTAATGAGATATTAAATGTTCACTTCACCCGTCAGTGCACAGTCCACAATGTTGTGGCTGAGCAGTGTATGAGTATATAAATGATAAAGACTTTTTTCATGGCCCAATTCACTTTTATTTGCCAAGGGTACCAATATTTTTGAAAAGCAGTGTACTTAATACTACATTTAATGACACCTTACAGCAGAAAGTGTGCTGTAGGAGTGCAACAGTATGCCTAAACATTTGATACCAAAGCAATGTACATTTAGGGAATTCCAGTAAGGCTAAAAAATAAATAAGTAATTTAACACTATTAAATACACAGCATTTTATAGGCTTGCTTCACAAATTCAGTAATTGTAGTAGCAGCATAATGTCAAATCATAATGAAAAAGCAACTATGTAATTTTTGTAAACTCAAAAACAGGGTTTAACCGTTCACAGTTGCATTAAAATTTACTGATACCTTACCTGGCCAGTCCACAGATGCACCAAAGGATTGTGCTAAATTTCGTAGCCAGACTGTTTGTTCTGTGAGATGATTTATATCAATTTGAGGTAAACTCTGAATTAGGATGGATGCAACCAGCACCCATGGACTAATAACCATATTCTCCTGCTGAAGACGGACCATTTTATATCCAATGTCATTCACAAATGTGAAGATGTCTTTAGGGGGCTTTACAGGAATATGCCTAAAATAAAAAGTCATAATGTAGAAGGGTATCATTGTAACTATGATTCTACAGTAGGGGAAAAAAAAACAAAAACACACAACTGCCAATTACAAATTAACAATCAATTAGCAGGTTATAATCAGACTATAACAGACTTCAGCTGAACTATTAGAATGGGCAGTAAAAAGACAAACAAAAAGATAACTTTTACCAAAATTTAGACAAATACATCATAGGTTATGTTCGCATATAGCCAACTTCAGAATGTAAAACAAAAAAAAAAAAATTAATGAAAAGAACACAACATATTCCCATTCAGTAGTTCTTCTTTCAGATTTCTCTGGAAGCCTCTGCATCTTCAACACTGACTCTTTATAAAAAGCATGAATTATACATACATTGTGCCAGCAATGTCCATATGTTCAAAACCAACCTTTCCATATAAAAATCAGAGCAGAAAATACAAGAGATTCCAATAGTTAACCTTTTGTCTCTACAAGATTTACAGTCTAACAGAAAAGCATTACGAAGTGTTCTTTCATAGGAGCATATGAAGTTTGGCAAATGAGATGAGACCATTCAGTCTATCACATTTGTTTGGAAAGCTACAAGTGAATTTGCATAAATATTTCATCCAGATATTTTTTGAAGTTTAAAAAAGTTTCTCCTTCAACTATGTAACTCCTTGGTACATTCAAAATTCTTACAATTCTTTGTGTGAAGCGGTTTTTCCTGGCTTCACTAATACTGACCCCAGACCTGTAATATCTACCGTTGTCTCTGACATGTGATTTGCTGTGTAAAGAATTCTTTTAGATCCTCTTTATTAATATTTTGCAAATTTTGAATACTTGAACTAAGTCACCAGGTAGCCTGTTCTGTTTAACTCCCTGAGCCTATCAGAATAGGACATGCCCTTTAGACATGGGATGTAATAGATTGCTGTCCTCTACATAGTTTCCAGTTACTCTTGCAATATGTCTTTGTGTAGCGTGGTGACCAGAACTGCACAAAATAGGTTTAACAGATTGCAGATCGATCGATCGATAGATAGATACTTTATTAATTCCAAGGGGAAATTCACATAATCCAGCAGCAGTATACGGATACAAAGAAACAATATTAAACAGTAATAAAAATGAAAAAAAAAAAAAAAAAAAAAAAAAAAAAAGCAGACAATAACTTTGAGTAATGTTAGGATTTTACTCCCCCGTGTGGAATTGAAGAGTCGCATAGTGTGGGGGAGGAACGATCTCCTCAGTCTGTCAGTGGAGCAGGACAGTGACAAATTCTGTCACTGAAACTACTCCTCTGCCTGGAGATGACACTGTTCAGTGGATGCAGTGGATTATTCATGATTGACAGGAGTTTGCTTAATGCCCGTCGCTCTGCCACAGATGTTTAACTGTCCAACTTTACTCCTACAATAGAGCCTGCCTTCTTAACAAGTTTGTCCAGGCGTGAGGCGTCTTTCATCTTTATGCTGCCACCCCAGCACACCACTGCGTAGAAAAGGGCACTCGCCACAACTGTCTGGTAGAACATCTGCAGTAAAGGATGCCAACCTTCTCAGAAATAGTCTGCTCTGACCTTTCTTACATAGAGCATCAGTATTGGTAGTCCAGTCCAATTTGTCATCCAGCTGCACTCCCAGATATTTATAGGTCTGCACCCTCTGCGCACTCCCAGATATTTATAGGTCTGCACCCTCTGCACACAGTCACCTCTGATGATCACAGGGTCCATGAGGGGCCTGGGCCTCCTAAAATCCACCACCAGTTCCTTGGTTTTGCTGGTGTTAAGATGTCAGTGGTTTGAATCGCACCATTTAACAAAGTCATAATATAATCTATACTAATAAAAGGCAAAGTCCTCACTGACTGACTGACTCATCACTAATTCTCCAACTTCCCGTGTAGGTAGAAGGCTGTAATTTGGCAGGCTCATTCCTTACAGCTTACTTACAAAAGTTAGGCAGGTTTCATTTCGAAATTCTACGTGTAACGGTCATAACTGGAACCTACTGATGTACATATATATGGCCTTAGCCTGCAGCTCGGTCGCCGTGAGGCGGAGTTGCATCCCTCATCGTCACTCCTCCCACTTAATCGAGTGCCTGCCCATATAAGGACGTCTGTCAGCATTACACAATTGAGAAGACTGCAAAAGAATATGAAGTGAGTGATGCATACAAGCATATTCATAAGTGCAGCTACTGCAGAAACAAAGCACGGTGTAAACCTTAAGTTTAAATTAAGTTCAGAGGCACGTTGCCACTGGCGTTTGTCATGCCTATGACGAATACGATATTCATGAGATACAAGTTTAATGAAAAGACGCAGGGTATATGCGAGACTTTTGATCACTTTGTAACTGAGTTAAAATTGCTGGTGAAGGACTGTGTTTATGTAAATGAAGATGAGATGGTCAGAGATAGAATAGCGTTTGGCACAAACTAAGCAAAAGTGCGAGAGAAACTTTTAAGTGCCGGGTCTGAGCTAACATTAAATAAAGCCGTGGACATTGCAAGATCGCACGAGATAGCACAACCACAGCTGAGAACCTTTGATGCATGTATTCCGAGCGGTTCACGTGAACTGACTGTGAACGCAGTACGCACACAAAAAGCAAGACCTCCAAAGAGCGCTGAAAAAAAAACGCATTATACAATTGAGAAGGCAGCAAAAGAATATGAAGCGTATGACGCATACAAGCATATTCATAAGTGCAGGTACTGCGGAAACAAAGCACACAGTGGAAAAAGTCAATGTCCAGCTAAAGAAAGACAGTGTAAAAAATGTGGTAAATTGAACCACTTTGCTAAAGTTTGCAGGACTGGGAAAGGTAAACCCGTGCATGCAGTGTGTGATGTCTCAGATAAAGAGGAAGACGAGCTGTTTATTGATGCAGTAAGAAAGGAACAACCCTCTGAATCTGAACAAGCCTTTGTAAACATATCAATAGGAATGCAAGGTGTAAAGCTTAAGTTTAAATTAAGTTCATAGACACGCTGCCGCTAAATATTCGCAGGCAAATCCACAATTTAATACCGGGAATGCCCGTTAAACATCTTAGATTCACGAGTACCGATTTGGGTAGTGAACACTTCGATGAATAAAACCGTTTATCTTTACAACGGTTGACAAAGACGGAATATAACTTGAACACAACACATCCTCCAAATACGAACCTGATTGAAAGAAATAATGATAATCAAATCCTTGATGACAGCAACACTCATAACAGTCACAAAACAATTACATTGACAATCATGTTACGTTATTTTTAAAATGTTTCCTTTTCTTTTTCATAACTTCTTTAACACACTACTTCTCCGCTGCGAAGCAGGTATTTTACTAGTTCAATAATATATGGAAAAATTCTTACTCAAAGGCAAACGCTGACATATAAATGAAAAAGAATGTTTTTTTTTTTTTTACACTTAGCACACATTTCTGCATCGTACTTCTGTATTTTGTACAAGTATTAATCTTACATGCATTTCTGACCTGTAAACGGGGGGAAAAAAACCTCTAGTTTAATCTTGTATGATATTACATGACCACTGGACCAGCGTTCCCACACTACAAACTCACTGAATCATGCTGAGCCGCACACTTCATCTTTCTTTCACCAGTTGCTTTTTTTCTTCAAGTAAGATTTTTTTTCAGTTGTTCTACTCAACAAATGTATGCCATGCCAAATCAAAAAAAAAAGAAAAAAAGAAACTGAAAACCTTTCAAGAATTTCCATAAAAGGAAACATCTGAATTGTGAGATTTAAAAAGTATGGGTGCCCCTTATAAAAATAAGGCCAACTTTGCCATGTGACGTTTATTGGCTTATCAACCCATCCTTTTTGTTGAAGAATATTTTTGGTGAGATCAAAAAATTGGTGTCCAACACTGCATTCCAACTAACCTTGCAAAGCTTGAGTAATGTTTATAAGAAGGAATGGTTAAATCCTGCTCCATCACATTGTGCACAAATAGTAAGAGACTTGCCCAAAAACACTGCCTACTGTAATTTCTGCGAGAGGTGAATCAAATAAGTGCCAGCCTTAGAGTTGGGTGAATACAGTGGTACCTTGAGATATTAGTTTAATTCATTCGTAAGTCAAAATGCTCGTATCTCAAATCAATTTTCCCCATTGAAATTAATGTAAATGAGATTAAATCGTGCCAGCCCCCCCAAAAAACACCCCAGTTTTTTGTTAAATGTTTTCAACATAAGAAAAATGTATTTATAATGAAGAAATATTATAAACAAAATAAAACCTAATACATAAAAGAGAATCTAAAGAAATAAACAGATGTTGGCGGAGCCAATTAACATATTGTTTTTTTCTTTCACTTCGCTTTTGCTTAACTTAATTTTCTTCTGCACTAGTTGTTTTTTTCTTTTTTGCCACGCTTTCATCACTTCATTCGCAGGGTGTTTCAATAGAAACCTGTCCAAGGAGCTTTGTTTCTTCTTCCCCTTTAGAATGTTTCTGAAATGAGTCAGGCAAGTGTCATTAAATAGCTCCGCTGCACAACCAGTTGCAACTTTTTCAGGGTATTTCTTTTCAATAATGTCAGAAACTTTTCCCCACGTTGCCAACACTTCCTTTATCTCACTTGAAGAGATAACCTCCTCCGCCTCTGGCTCCTCTGCGATACCAATCTCCTGCAAAAACTCCGTTGCTGCGTCTGTAGTTCTGTCAACTCCTCCGTTGTCAGTTCCTTTGGAATGTGTGGTGAGAAGCTCTTTGATGGCTCGTATTTCAAATTTTGGCTTGTAACTCAAGGCAAAAAATCGACCAAGTGATGGCGCGTATCTCAAAACACTTGTATGTTGAGGCACTCATATCTCAAGGTACCACTGTACTTACAAATTGTTGACATTTCAGTTTTTTGAATTTTAATTTAAATCATTTATAGTTTTCCATTCTTTTTCAGGGAGTGTTTTGCTTACTTAAAAAGAACTTGATTTTGATATTTGCATGTGACCTTGAGCTTGGTGAAAATTAATTAATACCATTTTACAGACACTGTCTCCTTTTTACAGAGAGCCGTGTGAGCACTTAATTTGGACAAGAATCACAAGGTGGAGCAAAGTGTGGATGCCTTTATCCGAGACATTTTTTTCAAAAAGATTTCTCACAGTTCAGTTGGTGCTTTGTTGGAAAAATTGAACATTTAGTTCAGTTGCTTTCTAGCACTTTTTTTTTTTTTACACAAAACTCTGCACAGTTGAAAACATGGACAATTTAATGAAGCGGACTATCTGGACACTTTCCAAGGAGCTTCTTTTTATATTATGATCAAGGATACATAACTTTAACCTAAAGTAAAGAAACCCTCTGAAAGCTGTCACCTGGGACTGGATGAAGACTGGTTGGGTTCATTCAGTCTTCATCCAAAATCATGTACATCATGAAAATTTCAGCAAAATGTCAGAAGAATCAGTAAGGTAGCCTATTAGTAGAATTACTGCATAATTGTAAAGAAATAATCTTCAAGTACCTTGGAATCAAGTTGCAGTAGGACCTACTGATCTTCCCTTGTGCCAAACTCCTTAGAGAAACCGGATGTCCAAAGTAAACATGGATACTGCCAAAATCATCGCTGAGTATTTTTCTAGCTTTTAAAAGACCCTCAAAAATATAAAATCATTCTTTAAAAATATATTTCACATAATGACTGATTAATTGTAATAAAATATATTCATACTGAACAATAACTGTCTTCTTCTCAGTATAGCATTACTTTCACATTACATCATTTTGTTTGGGTGTATCATCAAAACTGTGTTTTTAGAAGTAGTAAAAAAAAAATTCTCTATGGGCCATAACACAGGTGTAGTTCATGCAAAAAACTGTATGATAATAACTGGAGCTTTAATAATGTATGATATTAATGTGACCGGTCCCTGGATTGCTCCAGCCATGCACCAGAGTTTCCTTCATCGTGACCTTATAATGGAACAAAATGGAACTAATAAGTGAAACATAAAATACTAATTAGATAAGATAAAACACCATATGAATCAAAATTATACTTTATAAGACTCTTGGTGAATGAGCAATCTTGTGTGATGCTCATTGGTCTATTAAATAAGGTAATTAATCTTTAATAGTGTTGAGACACACCACTATTAAGAAAGTGAAAGAAATATACAAGTACATATTACTACAGGTGACAATTCACTTAAGGGTTTAAGAAATATTGGTAGAATTTCCTTGTATAAATGTCAGTAACTATAACAGAAATCCCTGTAATGTAAATTAATGTAAAATGTCAGTGCCAAGAATGCAAACTTATCTCCTTATATTATGGTGTTTAATTTTCTGAAAACCTTATGCCCAGCAATAGGTACACACAAGAATGCAGACTACACTACTTCAATCTGCATTTGTTTACAGTTCAATAAATTATTAGCCCCACTGCAACAGAAGCTAAAGTTTGATCTAACTTTAAGTCCCACGTAGAAATTTGTATCCATGTTTCAAATGCAAGTCCACTAGGGGGAAAAAACACATTTTTAAAGTGCAGTTGGACTCTCTTTTTTAAATTATGTAACACTAGGCTTTCATCATTCGATACACAAGACTTGATGTAAAAAAGTAAATGATTACATATTAACTTGAAAATCTCTATAGGGTTCCTTTACCATTTGTATTACAAAGACATGTACTAAAATCAATTAACTTACTGAAATAGTAAGGGTAAATTAATTGCAATCAACCCCAATATATAAATGTAGGTTAATAATTTATTTCTCTATTGAACAATTTATTCTCTGTTTAAAATGTGACACTGACATTTACCAAATCTCTTAATGATGTTCAAAGTAACATTCTGTTTCAAGAAACTATTTTAACAATTAACTTTACTAATTGTTCTAACACCTCATACTATTGGCTAAATGGCCAAATCAAACATGTTTTTCAGTTCTTAGAGGATTACATATACACAAAAATGATGAGACTTACTGAAGTGGATTCTTTTGGTTTAGGAACACCCAGAAGCTCATATGCATAAAGAGATTCCTCAAGTATCCTTTCGTAACTAATACTGATTGGCACCAAGCTCACATCAAAAACCTCACCCTTAAAAAATGGTTCCATCACAATGTTCAGAAGACCTAGAAAAAGACAAAACCATGAGGTAAAAATACTGATTTTAACATATTTCGTTCTAGGGAAGGAAACATACACTGTACAGGGTGAACAACTGGAAAAAGAAAAAAAAAAGTTAATATTTAGCAACAAGAAAACTGAATGAAACAAAATGCTTGATTGCTTTCCTTTAAAGCTGATTCTACTTTTTCTGTGCCATTGAGCAACACAGCTTTCTAAATACTTTCTTGGTCTATTTTATCTGTAAAAATCTGATAAACAGACACTTTTTTGGAATACACTGGAAATATGTACAGTACTGTGCAAAAGTTTTAGGCAGGTGTGAAAAAATGCTGTAAACAAAGAATGCTTTCAAAAATGGAAGTGTTAATCAATTATTTTCATCATTCAACAAAATGCAGTGAATGAACAAAAGAGAAATCTAAATCAAATCAATAATTGGTGTGACCACCCTTTGCCTTCAAAACAGCATCAATTCTTCTAGGTACACTTGCACACAGTTTTTGAAGGAACTTGGCTGGTAGGTTGTTCCTAACATCTTGGAGAACTAACCATAGATCTTCTGTGGATGCAGGCTTCATCACATCCTTCTGTCTCTTCATGTAATCCCAGACACACTCGATGATGTGGAGATCAGGGCTTTGTGGGGGGCATACCATCACTTCCAGGACTTCTTGTTCTTCTTTACGCTGAAGAAAGTTCTTAATGACTTTGGCTGTATGTTTGGGGTCATTGTCCTGCTGCAGAATAAATTTGGGGCCAATCATACGCCTCCCTGATGGTATTGCATAATGGATAAGTATCTGCCTGTATTTCTCAGCATTGAGAACACCATTAATCCTGACCAAATCTCCAACTCCATTTGCAGAAATGCAGCCCCAAACGTTCAAGGAACCTCCACCATGCTTCACTGTTGCCTGCAGACATTCATTATTGTACCGCTCTCCAGCCCTTCGACGAACAAATTGCCTTCTGCTACAGCCAAATATTTCAAATTTTGACTCATCAGTCCAGAGCACCTGCTGCCATTTTTCTGCACCCCAGTTGCTATGTTTTCATGCATACT
This sequence comes from Polypterus senegalus, assembly GCF_016835505.1. Taxonomy (NCBI): domain Eukaryota; kingdom Metazoa; phylum Chordata; class Cladistia; order Polypteriformes; family Polypteridae; genus Polypterus; species Polypterus senegalus. The sequence goes on along the minus strand of NC_053156.1, from coordinate 100,813,663 downwards.
TGAGTCGCTTGGCCTTGTTTCCACGTCAGATGTATGGCTTTTTGGCTGCAACTCTTCCATGAAGACCACTTCTGGCCAGACTTCTCCGGACAGTAGATGGGTGTACCTGGGTCCCACTGGTTTCTGCCAGTTCTGAGGTAATGGCACTGCTGGACATCTTCCGATTTCGAAGGGTAATAAGCTTGATGTGTCTTTCATCTGCTGCACCAAGTTTCCTTGGCTGACCACTTCGTCTATGATCCTCAGTGTTGCCCGTTTCTTTGTGCTTCTTCAAAAGAGCTTGAACAGCACATCTTGAAACCCCAGTCTGCTTTGAAATCTTTGTCTGGGAGAGACCTTGCTGATGTAGTATAACTACCTTGTGTCTTGTTGCTGTGCTCAATCTTGCCATGACATGAAACTGTCTTCCACAACCTCACCTTGGTAGCAGAGTTTGGCTGTTCCTCATCCAGTTTTAAGACTCCTACCCAGCTGTTTCTGTTTCAGTTAATGACTGTGTTTCAACCTACGTGTGACAATGATGATCATTAGCACCTGTTTGGTATAATTGGTTGATCATACACCTGACTATAATCCCACAAAATCCCTGACTTTGTGCAAGTGTACCTATAAGAATTGATGCTGGTTTGAAGGCAAAATATTTGATTTACATTTTTCTTTTGTTCGCTCATTTTGCATTTTGTAAATTGATAAAAAATAAATAATCATTATTATATTTCTGAAAGCATTCTTTGTTTACAGCATTTTTTCACACCTGCACCATACTATATGTTGTTGAAACTCACCCAATTTTGGAACTAGTGATTTACAAGTGCGGCTTCGGGTTCCTTCTAAGAAGAACTCAATAGGTGCATATCCTTTCTGATAAAGACAAAAGAAAAAAAAATGGGCTTAAGAATTGTGAATATACAACAACCTTTATAAGAAATAATCAAGAGGAAATTCTTATTTACTGTATTAATGGGACACAGAAAAAATATTTCATTTTTGTCCAGGATTAGTAGATTTCAAATTTATAAATTTAAATGTATATAGATGGTCTTAAAAACTCCCTGCTAAACGCAACCAAGAGTCCAAGTTGTGAAACAGGAGATTAAGGTAAAAACAATGCAAATTCATGTTGATAATTGGACTGAGATCACTGTTCAGAACAGTTGGAGTCATGAAAATGGCAGTGAAAATCATCACCGAACACTAACATCCAGGCCACAACTTCTGCCATCTGCCAGGCAATACAGATTAAAATAGGCCAAAATGAGCACATAGATATAAGAATAGTTTCTTTCCACAGGACATTAAGCTCATAAATTGTTAATGGTCCTTATTTAATACCTTGATACATTCTTGCATATAGCTACTGTTTAACTCATTATTCATTCTCTATTTCTTACACTGCCTTACACTGTACAGCCATATGTTTATACCATCTGTTTTGTAGGTGTGTACTCATTAATTGTGTTTGTCATGCAACTAATTTTGCAGATTTAAAAAAAAAAAAAGTCAAACTCCTTTAATGTATGCATACTTGGCCAATAAATGTGATCCTCTGATTATTATTACAATTAAGATAATTGCAACCACATGAACAGAAGTAAAAATTTCCAAATTAAATGTAGACCAAACAAAAAATTACTCCCAGAACTGAGAATTATTCAACTATACATAGTATATAATTCAGAATACATTTTTACTTGTTAGAAATAAAAGAAAATACTAGAAATTACTACATACAGATTAATCCTTAACATGTCTGATAATATTTTTTCTCTGACATGCATAGAAGGGGGCTACAAGGGCTAAAGGAAAAAAGTCCAGCCAGTCATCAATTGACCTATTGATCTAACCACCACTTCTGCTTAATTTCTTAATAAGGAAGTCTCATTAGTATTAACAGATCTCTTCCAAAAGCAAAAACCCATCTCCTCATTGTTGTAAAAAGTGAACAAAAAAGCAGTATAAGTAAGGTAAGCTACTATAACTGCAAGCTGTGATAAGCATTGCTAAATGGATACAATAAGAAAATACACAGAAGTTTTGGAAGGACCACACAAAAAAGTAACACACCAAAAGGTATCATATAAAGCACTCTGTATTAAAGAAAGGCTACTTTCATTCATCTGCTCTAAGCATTTAACTTTACTGTCTACATGACATCTTGGCTCACTAGATTTAGATTTACACTACCTGAGCTTGACAGAGTCAGAAAAAACATTGGATTTTGGGATGGGTTTGGACTGCTTTTCCTTTTACACCTCTAAGCACCATCTGGATTTGGAGTTATTTTCTAATTACGTGAAAATGTATTATGATTATCTTATGTTTTTTAATTTATTTTTATTAGAACTTTATCTCATTTTGTGTGCTCAATCACTCTTATATGTGTTTAACAGAAACAAGTTCTAGACCATAAAAGTATTATTTTTTGATGCTGAAAGTCTAATGAACAAGCAATAATGGAGACATAAGCAAACAACTGGTACTTTAGAAAGCCACTAGAAATTATCATAAATATTGGTTGCTTAATAGAAACATGTAGAGCAAAAAATCTGTGATATGTTGTCATGAGAATTATTGCTGTTTAAACTGAAAGATTTATAATTCTATTTGTTATTTGTTGTGCTCTTTTGTTAAGATGTGTTGGGGGGTGTAATATCATCTGTTAATTAAATTATTAGTAATTATGGACAATCACTTTTTCTAAGGTTGAGAATATTAGATTGGTTTTAAGGTTAAATCAAAATTTCCTGTTAATTAACACAGAGATTCAAACAGGCATTCACTTGTACATGATATCATAAAATACTAAATGCTGTCCCAGAAAACACACTACAGTACAGTACTTTCGCGGCTTCACTCTATCGCGGATTTTATATGAAAGCATAACTAAATATATAACGCGGATTTTTCGCTGCTTCGCGGGTTCTGCGGACAATGAGTCTTTTTACTTCCTGTACATGCTTCCTCAGTTGGTTTGGCCAGTTGATTTCATACAAGGGACGCTATTGGCAGATGACTGAGAAGCTAACCAATCAGAGCACGCAGTTAAGTTCTCCTGACTGAGAAGCTAACCAATCAGAGCATGCAATTAAGTTCCTGCGTGCTGAATGCAGTGTTAACCAGGAAGTCTCGTCTCGCTCATTCAGCATCAACGTGTTTCGCTGTGTAAAGAGTTGTGCTCTTTTGTGTTTATCTTTGTGCATAGTCAAGCCCTTCATTATGGCTCCAAAATGATCTGCTACTGCTTCAGGGGCCGTGCCCAAGCGCAAACGGAAGATGTTAACGATTGCCGAAAAGGTAAACGTTTTGGATTTGTTGAAGGCTACGATTCTTTTTTTTTTAAAAAGTAGGAAAGGAATATAAGATCTACGGCCGCAGTGTCCTTTTAACCAGGGTGCAAAACGAGTTGTAAGTGGATGTAATAAGGCAGTAGTCTGGATGGAATCTGCTTTAGGGATTTGGCTTGAAGACTGCCAGAAGAAGAACAGCAGCAGTGCTACACAATCGCCTGAAGTGGCTCCTTTAGAAGGGCTGTAACGCTCTCCTTTGTTGTGCAGTAAAATTAAACTCATTGTTATCGGACAAGTCATCGTGTCATTGTTAGTGAATAACCATAATTAATTTTCTACTTACAGTACTTAGTACATGTACGTACGTTTAGTGTCACTGTACACACATTTACTGTATACTATTTTTCTTGCATTGTACGTATTTATATGCGATATCGGAGACACTCAATATCTTTAAAATAATATTTAGGTTTTACTGTATATAAACAGTGTGTTTATATACATAATTTCAATGAATCTTACCTAATATCTACGAGAATACAAAGGGATTATGCTGTATAACTCTGCAGGGAATATTTATAAACAGTGTGGGAGAGTTTATAAGGGCTTAAAATATATAAAAATAACCATACAAACATATGGTTTCTACTTCGCGGATTTTCACCTATTGCTTTGGGGTCCGCAATCCCCGCGATCGAGGAGGGATTACTGTATTTCTTTTTGTTGAGCCACTGCACACCAAAAAGATCTCTGCAGATCTGTACGGTGATGGAAAATATAATAAAGACTTCCTTACCCTCCTTGCTGTTAACCCAAATCGTGACTTGGGCTCAGAATTCATACGGTATTAATGGTGAACCCTTAGTCAGACTCAGGGTGACATTTAATGATGCACTTTATATTGTAAAGCCTGAATAACTCTTGGGACAGTATTCTGCTGCCATCTAGTGGATGAAATAAAAGCATGTAGCAAAAAATCGTGAATATTTCCCTGCCTTTTGCCACTGTAAGGTAATTAATCAATATTTAGGGATGGGGCATGCCCTTCAAGCAATACACAATGGTGTGTAAACAAGAAGCAGTAAAGCCAGTTTTAGAACAAACCAGAATATAATTTGAATCAATCTGACAATGTTCGTTTCAGGGGAAATGTGCAAGTCACTAAAGCTTGAGCTGTGGTAGCCTACAATAATACAAGGAATGCATCAACTGAGCAGATCAGGCACTGAAATGCTACCCTCTCATGTATAAACAACAGAAAAAATATAACAGTGCAAAAAACATGCATCTGCTCTCCCGACTGAGACGGCGGGCTGTGTGTTGGTGACTATTTCATAACATGTCACGTACTAAATCTGTGTCAATATGGCAGTACAGTATTCCTACGTGGTCCCCCAATGTCCCATGGGGATATGTGATGTTCCCCCTACACAGGCTAGGCTTTCTTAAAAAAAGGTGAATGTTTTAAATTAAAATTAAACTACACATACCTTTCCTACTCTTGATGTCTTTCCTTTCCTACCTGCTTTTGTTACACATAAAAGATTACTTTTTAGTTAAGACAATGTTTTGAATCATTTCTCTAGAGGTAAACCTTTCCCTAAGGTTAATAAAAAGTTCCAACTCACAATAATGAACACTGAATTAAATAACAAAATAAAAACCAGCACTGCAAATATTTAATACAAATATAAATCCAAACTGAATTGTACTTCTCAGATGGAATGCCACAAAATGCAACACTGATTAGCCAGCAATCAAGACACTTAGACTAACTAAATCTATTAAAACTGATAGCAGTGCAAACTTCTAGGTACTGAGTTAAACTCTTGTAGATGTATTGATCTGAACCATGTATACCACGTGTCAGTGGTTTTTCACGTTTATTCCTCCAAAGTCCCCCAGTGTCCCATAGGGATATGTGATGCTCCCCCTACACAGGATATGATAATAACCCCCTTGTACCTTTGATGCAAACTTAAAAAATGGTTCTTGTTTTGAACTCAAATTAATTAACAAAAGCACATCTGCAGCGATTGCTGTTATACTTCCATTTCTTAAAGCATTATACAAAATTAACAGGCCATTTCAAAAACGGCCTGCATCTATTTATGAACTAAAAATTATACTAGTGCCTAAATTTCTTAATCATAAAAAGTTATGGAATTTTTTTTTTTAAGGATAAAAAAATACCAATGATTACTAAAATACAGATACTGCAGATATTTTTGATAACAAAAATAGTTGCTTACTGCTCATTTGGCTCAAAGGAAAACTCTACCAAAAATGATTTTTTTTTAATGTTACATATCCCAAGTGCTTTGTAGTGATAGTCAAGAAATATTTTTACTCTCATGTTTTTATGCAGAAATCAAAATTTTTATGATATAATAGAGTTAATGGTGACCAGTTCTATACGACTACAAAGAACGTCAAAATGCAAATGGAATTTTTTTTTTTTTTTAATTCTCATGTAACTTGTGTCGGATAATACACATATATCCGTTATCCATTTGTATGGTCAAAATTTGCAAAAATGTGCGCATTTTTGGCCATATTATTAACGCATCCTGAAAACTAGGTTTTGAAAATCAACAAGAAAGACATTTCCACAATACCATCTCTTTGAATTGAAGACCAATAAATGAGGGAAAGAGGTAGATCTGCAATTAAAACACAAAGTTTTGTGGTAAAATATGTCTTTACTGTTGAGATCCATAGTTCATCTAAGATACTTGTTGAAAGATTTCCAGGACAATAAAGTATCGACATAGTTAAAATTTAACTATGTATTTCTGAGAATACATTTCCATTTCATCTTTTACAAATTAAATTTTTAAAAAGACAGTTAATAAAAGGATCTTTTTTTTTTTTTTTGCAAATATTTACCCGTAACATTGTTTTCACATATTCTGAAAATAAAGCCCAGTACAGCTTGTCACCTCCAAATGAACGACGAATGAAAAAGGCACCAGACATGCGCAACATCTCACCAACAATTTTCATTCCCAAAAAGTCTGCAGAGGAAAACAATTCACAACCAGGTTAATAAAATGACGCCTGATGAATTGCAAACATAACATAGCAATATTTTACTGCTGCCACATGAGTTATCTAAAAATTAACAAATTTTGGTTGGACAGTGTATAAAGAATAATGTATCCAGCATACTGTGTGTGTGTGAATATATTTTTTTTAATCACACATGTGAATCGGAGGATTTCCTCAGAGGCTCGATTGAGGTATGGGATAACCCGCTGGGAAAGAAGGCGGGGCCGTTACAAACGTTCTCTTCTCCTTCTCTTTCTGCAGCACCGACAGACCGACCAGTGACGGAGCTTAGCCCCGCCTGTTCTGGTACATGCACTATAAGGAAGCATCATTCTTCACTAAAAGCAAACCACTGGACGGAACTCCAGAGAACCACCATTTCCTTAAAAGCCGAACAGCTTGACTCTGTCTGTGCATGAGCGGCATTTTCTCTTCTTTTCGCCTTGATACGTCATTTTTGGCTAACAAACGCTGACATTAAATGGGACGACCCAGTTGGTGTCCCAACATTTCACTGTTGTCTGTCTTGTCTGCACCTGGCATGTATGTATGTATTTTGTGTGTGTGTGTGTGTGTGTGTGTGTGTGTGTGTGTTTGTGTGTGTGTATATATATATATATATATATATATATATATATATAAATAATAAGGCGCTATATAGCACCCGACCTGACACAGATAAAATAACACAACTATTTATTGTTCTTCACCTGGGGGCAGGTCTTCCCTGTGAACACCACAGGCATTACACAGTGCCAATCACAGCACCAACACCAAGCAAAAACACTCTCTTTTCCACCACTCCTCCTCCCGATTCTGGCTCCTAGAGTGGTGGCTGCTGACCCCTTTTATAGTTCACCCGTAAGTGCTCCAGGTGCTTGACTGCCGTTTTACGGCTGCACTCCCGGGTGTGCTGAATATGTTGCCTATAGGGGCTCAGGAGTCCCAGCTGCAGCACCCCCTGGTAGTGCCTATGGGACCCAACAGGGCTGCACCTAACTCCGACTCCCGTGGAGCCCTGCGGGAACCCGAGGCTCCTCTCCAACCCAGGGCGGGGGCAGCCATCTAGCTTCTAGGGGGAGGTATTGCACCGTCCAGGGCTGCTCCCCCTGAAGATAGTGGAGGGGTGTCCTGGCTGGGCATGGACCCCGGCCGTCTGCCATTATATATAAAATACACATACACACACATATATACACAGTTGAGCTCATAAGTTTACATACCCTGGCAGAATTTGTAATATGTGTACCATACTTCAAAGAAAAGAGAACTGATCAGGAAAAACACACTTCATTTACTTTTAATGAAATCCAAATTAAACTGTAAGGTATCACAGAATAACACAATCATTAAACAACACATAAGGAAAATAATGAGATAGCCCTGTTCAAAAGTTTGCATACCCTTTGTTCTTACTACTGTTTATTGTCCCCTTTAGCTTCAATGATGGCCTGCAGACTTGTGATAGCTGCGTATATGGTCCTTCATTTTCTCAGGTGGCAGAGCTGCCCATTCTTTTGGGAGAAAAGCCTCTACGTCCTGCAAATTCTTGGGTTGTCTTCCATGAGATGCATGTTTGAAATCTCCAAAGTGGCTCAATGAAATTGAGGTCAGGTGTTTGTGATGGCTACTCCAACATATTTACTTGTTTTCTGCTGTAGCCACTGAAGGGTCAATTTGGTCTTGTGTTTTGGATCTTTGTCATGTTGAAAGATCGAAGTGCACCCTATGTGCAGCTTCCAGTCTGATGAATGCAAGTTGTCCACCAATGCTTTCCAGTAACATGCTTCATTCATCTTGTGCCGCTGTAGCTCACACATCCCATCCCCCCAAACATCAGAGATCCACCTCCATGTTTCACAGTGGGGATGGAGTACTTATCGTCATGGGCCTTATTGTATCCTCTCCAAACACAGCATTTATGGTTGTGAAAGTAAAGTTCAATTTTGGTCTCATCACTCCAAAAAACTTTGTTCCCGAAGTTCTAAGGCTTGTCTAGATGCTGTCTGACATATTGTGAATGGGCCGTACTGTGGCATTGGTCCAGTAAAGGCCTTTTTTCTTGCAGCTCGACTGCACAGCCAAGTTTTGTTCCAAGTACCTCCTTTTTGTGGTGAAACAGTAACACCACTTGTTTGCCAAGACTATCTCATCTAAAGTGGCTTGTGGGTTTTTCTTGGCAGCTCGACAAATAATTTTAGCAGTTGTGGCTGAAATCTGGGTTGGTTTACCAGACCAAGGCTTGGTAACAACAGTACTTTCCTCCATTTTTTTTAAATCGGAGTCTGAACAATACTGACAGGCATTTTCAAATCTCTGAATATCTTTGTATATAATTTTAATGATTAATACACATCAACAACCTTTTCTCTCCGGTCATTTGTCAGTTCTTATTATCCAGCAAAGTCAGTGCAGCTCTGCATGAATTTAAATTGACTATGTATAAACAGACTCTGATTACAATCAAAGAGGTTTCAAAAGTGTGGACACTCTCCCTTAATTACCCTTCTTTTGAACCTGTCAACTTGTGTGGATATTATCAGCTGTGTAAACTTTTGATGTGGCTCATTTGGTTGCTTTCAGTTATCATATGATTTAAAAAGGGCACACACAATTATGTAATAACTAGCAAAATACCCGCGCTTCACAGCGGCAAAGTACAGTCTTAAAATTTTTATTAAGAAGAAAATGAAACCTTTTTAAACGGAGGGAAAATATACCAATAATTATTTGTTAAGGATCTCTTTGTATACCACATTGTGAGTTCGGCCCTCCGGTTGTAGTATGACCAACCACTCAGGAAGTGACAGTTCTTTGATCGATGGTGATCACCTCAATAGACATGTTAATGGGGGTACGGTTGGAATGATAAAGGAAATGGGAACCTGAACAATGTAAAGTAAGTCTAAAATACCTACACAATAACTATAATCGTAATAAACGAACAATAAAACACCGGAGAAGCCGTGGATTAAATAAAAAGACTGTAGTTATCAGCAAGGAGACGTGAATCCCGTGGCGAAGCAAGGAAGGGAATGTAGAGACCAGAGTGACAGATGGCCTTATGTAGGCTGGCAGCCAACAATGTGGGAGGCGTTGGGATGGGGGACCCAACGCCACCTCACATGGTGACCGAGCTGCAGGCTATGGATATATATATGTATGTAAGTAGGATTCAGTTATCGTTGGGAACCCGCGTACCAAATTTCTTGAAGATGGGCCCATAAGTAACAAAGGCCATTGAAAAGTTCAATATGGAGGCCGACAATGGCATCATACCACTGAAATAAGTACATACATTGGTTTCGGTTAGCGCAGGGAAGCCACCTACCAAATTTCGTGAAGATGGGGCCATAAATAAAGTTCAACATGGCGGACGTTATCGACCGTTATGATCTTTACGTGTAGAATTTCGAAATGAAACCTGCTTAAATTTTGTAAGTAAGCTGTAAGGAATAAGCCTGCCAAATTTCAGCCTTCTACCTACACGGAAAGTTGGAGAATTAGTGATGAGTGAGTGAGTGAGTGAGTGAGGGCTTTGCCTTTTATTAGTATAGATATAGATAATTAAAAGGAAAGCTTTCTGCATGATTACTTATATTTTCCAAACAACGGCCAATATTTCACAAATTTTGGAGGGGTATATAAACATATGAGCTCAACTGCATACATACACACACACACACACACTTTATATAAAAAAAAAAAAAAGATAATCATGCAAAAGAGAAATCATCTCTTTTAAATAAGAATGCATTTTTTCCATTCATTTTGTTGAAGTGACCTGAAAATAAACACACAAAATTTATATATGCAATATATATGCACTGGCATATTTACCAACATATATATGGAAGCCCTGCCGGTACACTGTTTTGCTAATACTGCTTGAAACCCTCTGTTGCATTGTGGCATCACACCCTAGTCCGTTCCTGTTTAGACATTTACATTTTGGTGAAAGTGGCCAGTGAATCTGAGACATCTGGATTATAAAAGCCCTCAGAAGCAACTCCTTTACAGTATAAACCAACAAGAGAACTCCTACGCTTGAGCATGCAGGGATTGCCTCTTTTTTTTGAGTATTATACCTTTTAATGATTGTAGCAGGCTCTTATTAATCCATAGTTACTACTGTAAGGTTCAACACTCTTTCATTCTGTGCATACCTACACTCTACAAGTTCCCAGAACTAAGCTTAGCAGTATGGGTGATAGGGCCTTTTCTTTGGTGGCGCCGAGGCTGTGGAATTCCCTCCCTGACTACTTGAGAGCCCCATAGTCGACCAATGCCTTCAAACGAAACCTAAAACCTGATCTTTTTAGAAAGGCATTTTGTTAAAATATTTCTATAGATTTCTTGTTTGTTAATTTATTCTTATTTTGTAGCACTTTGAGATTGTTAAATATAAAGCGCAATATAAATATAATCTATTATTATTATTAATTTTTTATTATTATTCATTACAGGAATTAAACCAGCTCACCAGATGAAGGATACCTAAATACATGCTGTTTTACAGGAGTGACCTTAGACAAACTTCAGAAAGTGGGTGAAAAGAGGACGATGGCAAAATTAGATGCCATCATGACTAATGCTTCCCACCCTCTCCATGAAACATGGTCCTGGAATACACATATATATATATATATATATATATATATATATATATATATATATATATATATATACACATACACACACACATATACATAATATATATATATATATATATATAAACTTAGGCTAACTCCACTATGGGAGTGTTAGGACTTAACGCTGGGCCTCTCTTTCCTGCACAGCCATCAGACCGTATAATGTCTTCTAACTGCATCTATCCTTATTCATGCAAGCTGAAACAAAAACTCACACTGATATACATTAATATTCTTTAGGAACACTAAATAATAAATGTGCTCTAATCAAGTTGGGTCCATAAGTATTTGGACAGTGACACAATTTTCTTAATTTGGGCTCTGAACACCAACACAGTGCTAGAGTAAAAGAATTTCAGATAAATATATGGATAGAATGTTACATCTATGCCTAAAACAAGTCAAACAATTCCATCTTTGTATGCTCTGCTAGTTTAGCAAAGAGATTTTTTTGCCTGCAGATCTAGCTACTGATGTTTTGAAACAGCAAACGAGGTGAGCATTCTTACTAAAAAAGGTACCACCAAAAATTTGACTGCCACCCCTAATACTGTAGTAAGAATTATGTTTCTCAACTATCACAATTGCATTCTATTCTCAAGTAACAAACAATACCAGGTCATGTCCATTGCAGAAATTCTGAGATTATTCAATACTTGTGAGGTGTATTGATAAAGGGGATGAGACAGTGCATAGGAGTCCGTTGTTTCTTGGTTCAAAGAGAATTGTCTGCATCTTAACATCAGCAAATCCAAGGAACTTTTTATGGACTTTCACCGCACCAAAAAGCCTGTATGTCGGGTTACTATTCAAGGAGTGGATGTAGAGGTGGTCCACTCGTACAAGTACTTGGGGGTTCACACTAGTCCATCAGGTTGGCTGGTCTCAGAACACAGTGGAACTATACAAGAAAGAGAAAAGCAAGCTCTTTTTCCTTAGGAGGCTGCATACCTTTAATGTGGGAAGTGACATCCATCACCAGTGGAATTTTCTATGCTGTGGTGTGCTGGGCTGGAAATATCACTTCAGGAGAGGACAACTGAATCAACAAGCTAATTAAAATGGCAAGCTCAGTTATAGAGAGCACTCTATACCACATGGAGGTAGTATTGAAGGAGAGAATTAAAACAAAACTGAGTGTCATTATGAACAATGCTGCACATCCTCTGACACACTAACACATTACTTTCAGCCAAGGAATTATTCAGCAGAAATGTGTGAAGTAGTGCAACTGGGACTCCTTTATACCAAAAGCCTAGGAGCAGGCATAGAAGGTGGGCTGAACTGCCAATTAGTTGTCTCACTGGCTGCACGGACCCGCTATGGGTTAAGCTGAGGAGATGTCCATTTTAAGGAGTGGCACCAGGGATTGCATTGCAAAGGATAGATTCCTACCGTGTTTTAACCTCTTTTCAAAGGATTATTTATTTGATTGTTTTAACCTCCACCATCACTTTGTTTAATTGGATTATTTATTTATTGAAATTTTGGCACTGCATGCCTTAACACTGTTTTGACCTGTGTTTGAATAAAAGCACTTTTGCACTTTATGCACCTACTCCTTGCTTTGAGTGGTGTTCTCATCTGCCAGCTCATCTGGTTACAATATCGATGTCAGGTTCAAGAGACTCCCAAAAACAGGTGTGGGAGCATGGTGCTGACCTGCACCGTCACAGTGACATATACCCTTGCAATACTATCATTTATTTACCCTGACCCAGGATAACATTTGTAATTGTTTCTGTAGTCTAGAATTTTTTTCTTATATGCAAGGATCAAGTTAAAAGCATCATGACAGTTCTTTTAAACTTATCTTACTCATTTTAAAAAATCTATATAGTTCTTTTTAAAGATTGCTATTTCTATGTACAGTACATCACTTGAAGAAAGAATGAGACAACTTAGAAGAGGATTATTTGAGTTAACCAAATATTCTATATTATCCTAGAATTCAAAACACAAATGCAGGCACAGTACTTGCCCATTCCAGAAGCAATTACAGGCAGTGATAGGTCGTAGGTATACAGAACATAGGACAGCATTAGGAAGTCTATATAGCTGCGGTGACTGGGAAGTAGGACAACTGGATACTGCTGGATAGCTTGCTGCAACTGCAGGAAAAAGAAAAGCAAAAATTAAATATATTTACTTTTATGTTATTCAATGCTTGATATGCTGTGAAAGCTCTTGATCGCCTTCTACATTTTAGATGCTACCTGTAACTTATTAAATTTTAATATATCTGGCATTAAAAGATTTCAGTACTAAACAGGTGCAACACATAATATGTTAGTTATTTAAACATATTCAGCTTTGTTGAGTTAAGCTTACTTTGTGCTTAAAAGGCCTACTAGGAGGTAAATGCAGAGCCAATGGCAATTCTCATACATCACACTGAGTAACATACTTTATAATGAAAACATACTATTTCTTTCTGACACTTATTTACAATAACAATACCAAGATCAGTGATGCGGGGCTCTGCATCGGTCTGTCATGGTGAAAAAGGAGCTGAACCATAAGGCAAAGTTCTCAATTTACCAGTCGACCTATGTTCCTACCCTCTCCTATGGTCGTGAGCTATAGGTAGTGACTGAAAGAACGAGATCGCGAATACAAGCGGCTGAAATGAGTTTCCTCCGCAGGGTGTCTGGTCTTTGCCTTAAAGATAGAGTAAGAAGCTCTGTCATCCGGGAGGGGCTCAGAGTACAGCCGCTGCTCTTCCGCATCAAGAGGAGTCAGATGAGCAGGCTCGGGCATCTGATCAGGATGCCTCCTGGACTCCTCCCTGGTGAGGTGTTCCGGGCACGTCTAACCAGGATTAAGGCCCCGGGGAAGACCCAGGACACGCTGGAGGGACTGTGTCTACCAGCTGGCCTGGAAATGCCTCGGGATTCCCCCGGAAGGGCTAGAAGAAGTGGTAAGGAAGAGGGAAGTCTGGGCATGTCTGCTCCAGCTGCTGCCCCCGCGACCCGATCTTGGATAAGCGGAAGAGGATAGATGAATGGATACCAAGATCTTAATTTTAAATTTATGTAAATAAATCTAACAGAATGTGATCAAACTATTAAGAAATGTCATTCCCCCATATAAACTGCACTATCAAAATCATTTTTATTTCTAGATGATTGTTTAATGACAGATTTTCTTCTAGAAAGACATGCACTACAAGTACTGACCACCTTATGCCTTAATATTAAATTGTGCCAGATTTTTATTTTATTCTTATGATGTGTTTAAATCAATGAAATAGATCATCATACATGTTCGAAACTTGGAAAAATAAAACGTGATTTAGACTTTGTACTGTTTTACATATAATCAGGAAACAAAGACTAAGCACTATCCTGTACACACTACAGTGTTACGGTACTTGGACTAGGGCTAGAACCAGCTGTTTTTCTAAAATGTGCTGGTTGGCCTTTTGGAAGATCAATGAGATCAGATCAAGATTTTAGGTCCACCATCATTCTCCTCCCACAGTAAATCAAAAAACTACTTGGTCCTTTAAAATGTATTGGACAGGATGACGTTCAACATTTTGCTGTAAACATTTTTTTTCTGGCTACCAGATCAGTGAATCTAAATTTTCCTCCAGATTATAGTCAAGGCCTCTTCGTCAAGTTTCACAAGGAAGACACAAAGCAAGTTTTCATATTCTTCCAAACGAAGTAACAATTAAATAATTGAAGTCTGTGTTGCTTTAAAAAAAGTTTTGTATTCTAGTGGTTATGTGTTAGAATCTTTGATTATCTCCAACCAATATGTGCCAATCATCTAATACAGGGGTCCCCAAATCGCCCTGGAGGACCACAGTGGCTACAGGTTTTCATTCTAACCCTTTCCTTAATTAATGATGTGTCTTTGCAGCTAATTAACTTCTTTTGACTTAATTTTAGTTGACTTTTTTTATTTTTTATTTGTTCCCCTGAATTGCTTCATTTCTTTCATTAAATGGCATCCAAACAGAAATGAAATGTGAAATGAGTGAGCCAACAGAAGTTCAACTCAGTCAGGGCCTCAAACTTCCACCAATTTTACTCCATCTAGTTGATTAATTAGGCACCAAGTCTTGTCATTAATTAGACCCGTTCTTTAATTCCATGGATCAAGGTCCCCAAGTCCAGTCCTGGAGGACCACAGTGATTGGGGGTTTTCATTCAAACCTCGTCTTAATTAGTGTATTGTTTTTGCTGCTAATTAACTTCTTTTGAATTCATTTTAGTTGACTTTTTTTTTTTTAAATGTTCCCCTAAATTTTTTCATACTTCCTCTCAACTGCTTCATTTCTTTCCTTAAATGGCACCAAAACAGAAATGAAATGTGATGTGAGTGAGCCAATAGAAGACCAAGTCAGAGCGTGAAACTCCAACCAACTTCACTCCAACCAGTTGCTTAATTAGGCTTGGATTCTTGATGTTAATTAAACCTGTTCTTTAATTCCATGGCTTGTTGCTGTCATTGTGCAATAGCATACAATTCCTAAATTATTGATTTTCTCTTTTCTAACAACACTGTTAAAATGTCTTGGAGACCTTCGCCTTTCTTAATTTTCAGATATTGTATGATGGACACAGTTTGCTGGTCATGTTTTGGCTCATTTCGTATTTCACTATTGTTTGGTATCTAACTAAGGAAACAGAAACAATTAAGGGGGCCAAGTCTTCAAGAGCAAGTCAATTAAAAAGAATTCAAAAGCAGTAAATTAGCAACAAACACAAGTATTTAGTTAAGAAAGAGGTTAGAATGAAAACCTGCAGCTACTGCGGTCCTCCAGGATCAGAGATGGGGACTCCTGATCTAATACATGGTTTACAGACTGAGTATATAGTTACCGCACCTAAACTAGCAAAAAATCAATAAATGGTAGATCCACCATCAAATTACTTTGACTGTATATAACTACTGATAAACTCCAATATTATCTTTGAGAGCCACAAAGTTTTTCATGAATCTTATTTTGGGAAGGCCAGAGTATGGTCATAAATACAAAAACAGTATGACCCCACTTATTTTATTTGCTCTGCTGATGCCTTACCATTTCAAAAGTGTTATTAAAACAATGGTTGAACAAAGTAAAAAAAAAGAGGAAGTTTCCTTAATTTTCAATTGAAAATGGAGAAGACACAGCAATACCAATCACAAGAAAACAGTTGGAAAAAGATGGGTTACTTAGTAAAGTGTTACAAGAATATACTATAGTCCTGTCAAACCACACAGCATCATAGTTCACAGGTGCAACTATAACAATTAAGAAAATCCCACTGCTTCATTAAAAATGTAAGCAAAAAATCTAAAAATGTCACAGGTTATATAAAGAAGACACAAGTACAGTAGTGGCATTGTCTCCGACCCTTTAGCTGCAAACAGAGACAAAAGTTTCAGTAAAGCTCCTATTTTACTTTTGTTTACTCTTCTCCATGGTCCAGTGTTCCTTGCTATAAGACTTCAAGCAAGGCAAATTACCCACAATTGTTTCATGAAAAAGGAATGTTTTATTAATAAAACAGAACAAGAACAGCAATGTGAACATTGCTCCTATGTAAATAGAAAGACTGGACACAGGATCAATAAAACTCAACGGAATCAGGTGTTCCATGCTTATTTAGTGTTTTCTCATTTCCAAAAGTGTTTTTTCAATTTGATTTTACAAGTTTTTTTTTTTCTTTGTTAACTTCACTTCATAAGTTCTTGTATGCTCTATTGCTCAAACTGCACGAGAAAGAGTTAACTAGTTAGTGAGCTGGAGAAATAAAAATGGAGACTACTAGCAAATAGGTTATTTTTAATTTAATATCTGCTAACATTTAAAGCAACAAAACCCACATGTATAAATCTCTTTGGAAAAAAAGAAAAAAAAAAAGACCTTCGCAAAAAGAACAGCTGCAAGCTATCTAACAGCACAACCTATAAAGGTTACAGGAAAAAAGGCTTATTTGTCATGAAACATTTTATGAACATAAATAAAATAATGTAATAAATATAATTTAGATGCCATTAATAATGGTACAATTAGCTGGGAGCTTTGGAAATGTGAAACACTCAACTTACATTTAAAAATAATACTGAACATTATATTTTCTTTTTTATGTTTTTAGATACAGTGAAATACAATGTGGCTGTTTACTGACATTATACATTTCTATTTTGTGAGTTACAGTCATAAGAAAAAAGTTTGGGAAGCCCTTTCAGCTTGCATAATAATGTACTCTACTTTCAACAAAAAGATAACAGTGGTATGTCTTTCATTTCTTAGGAGCATCCGAGTACTGGGGTGTTTTCCGAACAAAGATTTTTAGTGAAGCAGTATTGAGTTGTATGAAATTAAATCAAATATGAAAAACTGGCTGTGTCAAAATGTGGGTCCCACTTGTAATTTTGCTGATTTGAATGCATGTAACTGCTCAATACTGATTACTTGCAACACCAAATTCATTGAAGTTAAAGGGTTGATGAGCTAATTCATAGACAGGTGTGTCCAAATCATGAGAAAAGATATTTAAGGTGGTCAATTGCAAGTTGTGCTTCCCTTTGACTCTCCTCTGAAGAGTGACAGCATGGGATCCTCAAAGCAACTCTCAAAAGATCTGAAAACAAAGATTGTTCAGTAGCATGGTTTAGGGGAAGGCTACAAAAAGCTATCCCAGAGGTTTAAACTGTCAGTTTCAACTGTATGGAATGGAATCAGGAAATGGAAGGCCATAGGCACAAGAAAAATACAGGAGCGGCATATGCGCAAGATTGTGAGAATAGTTACAAAAAACCCACAGATCGCCTCCAAAGACCTGCAAGACCACCTTGCTGTAGATCGTGTATCTGTACATTGTTCTACAATTCAGCGCAATTTGCGCAACGAACATCTGTATAGCAGGGTGATGAGAAAGAAGCCTTTTCTGCATTCACGCCACAAAAAGAGTCGCTTGTTGTATGCAAATGTTCATTTAGACAAGATTCATTTTGGAACAAAGTGCTTTGGACTAATGAAACAAAAATTGAGTTATTTGGTCATAACAAACAGCGCTTTGCATGGAGGAAGAAGAACACCGCATTCCAAGAAAAACACCTGCTACCTACTGTCAAATTTGGTTGAGGGTCCATCATGCTGTGGGGCTATGTGGCTAGTTCAGGGACTGGGGCCCTTGTTAAACTCGAGGGTAAGATGAATTCAACCCAATATCAACAAATTCTTCAGGATAATGTTCAAGCATCAGTCACAAAGTTGAAGTTACGTAGGGGTTAGATATTTCAACAAGACAATGACCCAAAACAAAGTTAGAAATCTACAAAGGCATTCATGCAGAGCAAGAAGTACAATGTTCTGGAACGGCCGTCACAGTCCCCCGACTTGAATATCATCGAAAATCTATAGGATGATTTGAAGCAGGCTGTCCATGCTCGGCAATCACCAAATTTAACTGAACTGGAGAGATTTTGTACGGAAGAATGGTGAAAAATACCTCCATCCAGAATCCAGACACTCATCAAAGGCTATAGGAAGTGTCTAGAGGCTGTTCTATTTGCAAAAGGAGGCTCAGCTAAGTATTGATGTAATATCTGTTGGGGTGCTCAAATTTATGCACCTGTCTAATTTTGTTGTGATGCATATTGCATATTTTCTTTTAATCCAATAAACTTAATGTCTCTGCTGAAATAGTACCGTTTCGATAAGGCATGTGTGGCACACGGCTGGGGGTGGTACCCAGCCAGGACGCCCAGGAGGACCAGAGGAGGGCTTGCACCTCCTCCAGACCACGAGGGGGCGACCGTCCTTGTTGCACTGAGGACCAAGGGTGCAGAGCTTGGAAGCTCAACCCTGTAAGGGCCCATGATCACCACCAGGGGGCGCTCCGGTGCCTGGAGAGCCCTGGACCTCAGCACTCCCACCACACCAGGAAGTGCTGGGGGGAAGAAGACTGGGGACAACTGGAGGGTTTCCGGGTGCGCAGCCGGCACTTCCACCACACAGGGGAGTGTCCGTGGAGGAGGGTCGGGAAGCACCTGGAGCCCATTTGGGCTTGTATAAAAGGGGCCACCTCCCTTCATTCGATGACAGGAGTTGGGCGAGGAGTGGACGAAATCTTGCAAGAGAGGAGTGGAGGCGGCCTGAAGAAAGACACTGGAGAGAGAGAGGCCTGGACTTTTGGGGATCAGTGCTGGAAGCACTGGGTTGTGCACGAACTTTGTACATAGAACTGTAAATAAATGTGTGTGTTGGGTGAGAAAACGTTGTCCGTCTGTCTGTGTCCGGGGCTCGTACCACACATGTCATATATTAAAAGTAACTTGCTACTTTGAAAGCTCAGCCAATGATAGACTAAAATCTAAAGAATTAAGAGGGGTTCCCAAACTTTTTCATATGACTGTATTTTTAACACGACTCAAAATCAATTATATTTTTAAAAAGTTAATACACATTCAAAAATGCACAAAATCCTGTTCCATGGGGTCTCATTCTACTATAGATTACTATGCATGTTTAAATTTTTAGGATTTCAGGGTAATGACAATATAATTTGCTCTGCAAGAAAAAAAATCCAGTATGGAAGCAACAGATTAGGGATTCTCCCGATTTCATCACACATACTATATAAAAACTGACTGAATAAATAATTGTTCAAATGTAATTTGGAATGAAAAAATGAAAATGTTTCAATTTATACAGTGTATGGATGTCACAAAAGAACCTATGCTTCAGTACTATTTTGGTGCCAAAGTTCCAAAATGTAACTGTACCAGCTTTTTTTTACAGTATGGGTAGTACCGAGAAAAAGCAGTACAGCCCTCATGCATGACTGCAAGTAGACACATTTTTTTGGAAAGGCACAATAATACATGAGAAAAGCAGGAGTCAAAACTACACATAAAAATAGGACTACATCACCACTCGTCAAAAACAAAAATAGCAGAGGTCAAATCTGGAATATTTTGGACTTGTGCAGGAGAATTTTGGCACAGGAATTTTCATTTATGTATTCATTTTTTAAAAGCAAAAACACACACCCTCAAGCTTGAGTCATTGACAATTTTATCTCATATGAAATTACTTTGAGAATGACATCACGTTACTCTTCAAATAAGGTGTAATCATTTAACTTCTGTTGTCACACATTTGTAAGAGACAAAAGGATAACAAGATTATTCACTTTTACATAGTGTCTTACACAGCCTTTCTAAGCAACACAAGCAGTTCAATACCATGGATCAAGGAGGAGGAGGAGGAGGAGGAGGAGGAGGACGACCTCACATGCATCCACAGTTACGCATACAAGACTGTGGGATGTTAGAGGAATGCTAGCGCAAACAACAGTTCTAGCAAGGACAGATTTAAACAAAGCGGCTATTTGGTATATTTACACCGGTGATTAAATCTGTTGCTCCATTTGGTTAATACTAAAATAAAATGTACTTAGTGTTTCAATGCTTCGAAGGACAAGGATCATCGCCACTTTAATACAGTGTGTACAAAATCGGTTATTGTCAAAACATACAGTAGCAGGACAAGCAAAACAGTAAACGTGGCTAAATATAAATCTGCAAACACTGAATTTGTATCATTTGTTTAGGTTTTGAAGACAAACTACTGTTAATTAATATAACCTATAAGTGAAAACACATGTCATATATCTGAATGGTACACTGAAGAATATAATGTTGCCTCTCAGTTATGTATTTTTTTAACACAGGTAATGACAGCCCAAGTAATTTTCTAATTCTGGATTTATATACAGGAATAAGCAATAACAAAGTGTGACCACACACACACATAAGAAAACAATGAAAACATCCAAACAAAAGCTGTTCAACAGAAGTTCAGAAATAATGGATTAATGTAAAACTGACAAGTTTGATTTCACACAGGAAGGTTTAAAGTTAGAAAAAAAAAAAGAAAGAGGAGGGACAGAAGAATATTAAAGCACCACATGTTTCTGTGGAAGTTGTATGGATCTGTTAAATATTACTGTTCAGTAATAATATTTTAACCAGCTAATAATGCAAATCTAAATTCTTAAATAAGATAATGTTACAAACGCAATGGTTCATTGACCAACCAGACTTTAAAAGCACATTAGCAAAACAGCTTTAAAGTGTTTGTTTAAATGGAAATATACAGAATTATCTTGAAATTCACCAATTCAATAGTATATATGCAAAAAGTTTGAATTGTTATACTTTTTCTGGATTTTAAGCAGCATTTTTCAGTTACTGGAGACAAAATTTCAGGAAAAATTTAGAACATGCACATGCTAAAATATATCAGGTGGTTTATGATGACAGCATTCTTTATAAACTCTGTGTTAAAATCCCACCAAGATTATAGCCCCCCTCCCCAATATATTTGCTATTACACTGGGGGGAATATTAATCTTTGCCACTAATTAAAATTGAAAGCCTAACTTTTAATTTTGACATTAAAGAATGCCAATACTTGTTTACTTAAATGATAGCTGGGTAACTACTTGAGAGTAATCTGAATTTTAAATCACATATTAATCAGATCATTAGGACAGCATTTTTTCACTTAAGAAACATAAGTAAAGTTAGACCGCTTATATCACTGAAAGATGCTGAGAAATTAGTTCACGCGTTTGTTTTCAGTCGACTAGATTACTGTAACGCACTCCTCTCAGGACTACCCAAAAAAGATATAAATCGTTTGCAAATAGTGCAGAATGCAGCTGCTAGAATCCTAACTAGGAAAAGAAAATCCGAACACATTTCTCCAGTTTTAATGTCATTACACTGGTTACCTGTGTCATTCAGAATTGACTTTAAAATTCTGCTTATGGTTTATAAAGCCTTAAATAATCTCGCTCCATCTTATATATCGGAATGTCTGACACCTTATATTCCAAATCGTAACCTCAGATCCTCAAATGAGTGTCTCCTTAGAATTCCAAGAACAAAACTTAAAAGAAGTGGTGAGGCGGCCTTCTGCTGCTATGCACCTAAAATCTGGAATAGCCTGCCAATAGGAATTTGCCAGGCTGATACAGTAGAGCACTTTAAAACACTGCTGAAAACATATTACTTTAACATGGCCTTTTTATAACTTCATTTTAATCTTAATTTAACTTAATCCTGATACTCTATATGTTCAATTTCCTCAAAATAACTATTCATGGTGGCTCTAAAATCGGTACTGACCCCTACTCTCTTTTCTGTTTCTTTTTCCGGTTACTCAAAGCTTCATGATGCTCCAACAATGATGGAGGGATTAAAAGGCAGAAGTCTACGTGACCATCATCATCATCAAGCCCTTCCGTCAGAATCCTAAATCCAAAGAGGACTGTTTCATTTATGTTAGGTAGAATGCCCAGAGGGGACTGGGCGGCCTCATGGTCTGGAATCCCTACAGA
This sequence comes from Polypterus senegalus, assembly GCF_016835505.1. Taxonomy (NCBI): domain Eukaryota; kingdom Metazoa; phylum Chordata; class Cladistia; order Polypteriformes; family Polypteridae; genus Polypterus; species Polypterus senegalus. The sequence goes on along the minus strand of NC_053156.1, from coordinate 100,791,316 downwards.
TTTTATTTTTTCTCTAGCCGTCTGGAGTTTTTTTTGTTTTTTCTGTCCCCCCTGGCCATTGAACCTTACTCTTATTCGATGTTAATTAATGTTGATTTATTTTGTTTTATAATTGTGTCTTTCATTTTTCTATTCTTTAATATGTAAAGCAGTTTGAGCTACTGTTTGTATGAAAATGTGCTATATAAATAAATGTTGTTGTTAATACCAGAATTTTAAAACTGTTGTTACTTTACATTTTCATATTTTATTACAGAAAATGCACGATATTGTTCACTTCAATAATGGTACTTTAAATGGGATTTCGGTTCATGCCATTTTACAGAAAGGCATGGAGTATTGTAAAATTTCACAGGTATATGAATTGAATAGAAAAATTATGCTATTGTAATATCACTAATGCAGCATGTAATTATTTTTAACACTAGAATTACCAGAGCCTACGAAAAACCTCGTAGATCCGTCCCACCTTAAATCGCTTCTTAAAACCGTTCTCACCTCTCTGCCAGCGTCTTTTGTAATCTAAATGTGCTGATAAAGAAAACTGCAAGTAGCAGGCTATTCCATCCTCCACCGACTTAGAATGTGCACAAACTTCTCCCAGCTCATGCCTTGATTGATTATCTGGCAGTGAAGTGGAGTTTTAGAGTGGAAATGATCTATCAAATAGATCATTATTTGGAATACACACATTTCACGTGTGTTCCGTTTCTACAGTAATCCGTGTAAACACATTTTTAAAACAGAAACATTTTTCATATTGTAGTAGTAAATGACAAAATGTAGGCATGAACTATATAATGTATGATGCCTGAAGTCCAAATATCAAAGAAACACTTTCACAAAAGGTACAAATATAACAGAACAAGTATGCTTTTATTCAAAAATATAACTGCAGAAAAAAAGCCACCTTAGCATGACACATTGACACACACTTACTACTAATGTCTTGGTAGTGTAATGGTATCAGTAACTGACTGATAATCAAAAGGTCACGAGTTCAATCCCGCACGACTCAATTTGGAGAAGTAAACTGCTCTTATTCTTACTATTTTAGAATAAAAACATACATTTGATTTCAGTGTGTAACAGCCGGTGTAATTTATGATACTTGTAAAGGTTACCTTTGTTTTTTTTTATTCACTTTTCATTCTCTCAGTCGTGTTCAGGATCCTTCCCCACCCATCTGACACTGCTGTTTTCACATAAAGATGCTCTATAGCTCTGCAGCGAACTTGTGACATTGGCATTCTCGTATCAATGCTTGTGAACTGAAGTGCCTGCGTGCACTTTTAGTGGCATCACACGTCTATTTTTTGAGCATGCCCGTGTCGCTCAAACACATGAACATATGTTGGTGTACAAGTATAACAAAACAAGTGCACTTTTATTCTAGACTATAAGTGAAGAAAAAATAAAGCAAGTTACAGTAGGCGGTTGATACGACAGCTTGCGTGGTGCAATGCTAAGAACTTCTGATTTCCGATCCGTGCTATATAAAATCATCACATTCAAATATTAACAATTCCCACACACCCTTCCTACATTCACGACATGTGTACTTGTTGCAGTGTACACATCTCTCTGTGCTATGGTTCCTATTACAATGAATGAGCACCTGACACTGTACTTTCTTCCCTATTTAAATAACACTCGAGCTATAGCACGTCTCCAAATAAATCACATTTGAGCTATAGTGCGTCTTTATGTGAAAACAGCAGTGTCAGATGGGGAGGGGGAGATCGTGAAAGCGACTGAGAGAATGGAACTAAAAAAAAAAAAAAAAGCTAACCTTTACAATTATCATGCATTTACACTGGCTCAAATAATATTGCATTAGTGCGATGATGTTTTTACATATATTGTCTCTTTCATTCATCTTGCGGTTTGTAATCAATGACCGCGTGTTTTTTTCCCCGGTGGTGTTTCTTTTGTACTCCAGGACACGCAGGAGGACAGAATAGTACAGAGCAGTAAGTTCAGCGCTATATGCAATCAGACAGACAGACAGACAGGCAGAGTAGGCACTAGATATATAAATAAACAGGGAAGGCACTGTATAACAGATATATAAAAAAAGCAGCCAAGGGGATAGATATATAGATAAATAGGAAGGAAAGGCACTATATGATAGGCAGACAGGGAAGCTCCTATATAATAATAAAATTACTGTTATTACTATATAGATAGACAGGGAGTTCATGCAGAACGGCGAAGGTTAAAAATAAATAAATTTTCTCCCCAGCGGGGAATCTAACTCAGATCTCTTGAAGCACAGCAAGTCCACTGCGCTCTAAGTGACAAAATCTTACCACTACGCCACAGAAGGAGCACTTAAATGCTTGAACCTCTCATTATTATTCTAATAATTAATCTAATTAATCTATTATTTCCACTCTAAAACTCCACTTCACTCCCAGATAATCGAGGCATGAGCTAGGAGAAGTTCGTGCACGTCCTAAGTCGGTGGGGGGATGGAATAGCCGGCTGCTTGCAGTTTGTTTTTATTGGCACATTTACAGGACAAAGGAGGCTGGCGGAGAGGTGAGAACGATTTAAGAAGCGATTTAAGGTGGGATGGATCTACAAGTTTTTTCGTAGAGTCTGGTAATTCTAGTGTTAAGTTAGGGATGACTTTATTTCAGTCAGTACTACAGAATATTAATACAAACTTTAATTATCCATAAAGTTTGATGGATAATTAAACTAAATGGTTCCAAAATTACTTCTTTTGGTACCATCCAACATTAAACATTAGGATGATTATGGTTTGTTTCTCTGTGTTTTTTCTCTCTCTCTCAACTACCATCAACTCATTGCAAACTCAAGGCAGCTCAATGGATAGTTGTTCTGAATTGTGTCTGGTCGTCTACTATTTGGCTAAAACTTTGCAAAGGGAACCCATGGCTTCAGTCACTGTATCAATCCATAACATTGTAAGTCTTCCTGTTTTGCACTGACCTGCTAAGGTTGGTGTCCTTCTCCGATGACCTTTCTCAGTGCATAATATGTCTGAAATAGGACATCCAGAGTATAACATATATTTGAGCTCCCAAGGATAATTCTGGCTTTTCTAATACCAATGCATTTGCTCACTAGGTTGTCCAGGGTAGGCATAGGATTCTTTGCCAAAATCATAAAACACTCTTTGTTTTGTAGCTTGCAAAATACTATTGTTGTCACAGTCCAATAAATGTGTTAAATCAGTGAAGCTGTAAAAATCTTATGTTACATTCCATTTCTCATTAGGAAAATTGTAAATTTATTAAATTGTATTAATATTCTCCAAGAGCCTCTTTTTCTGTGGAAAGTTGTATAATCTTTTAATTACTCATGTACATTATTGGCATTAGTAATATTAGAGTTAATAAACTAGTTGATGATAAATGTAATTGCTATAGTACAATGCTAATACTGTACATTATTACTTTTAGTACCATTCCATATTAATGTGTCAAACATCTGCGATTCATGATATCAGCTGCTATTAGAATCTCATGATATGTATGGAGACCTGAAGAAACAGAGGGTATAGATTATCTGTGTTAACTTTTGGCAGCCAAGCTCAGCGAAATATTCTCTGTGATTACAGTACCCAAAGGTACTTGCAGTACCTCTTAAACATGTAAGCAAGCCGTCACTGACAATCATGTTTAAAATTTCCACTACATAAAGTACATAATGAACAAAATAATTTTCCATGCATTTTGCAGGCAAAAATTATTTATATCCGACAGGCCGTTTTAGCTGGTTTCTCTTCAGTAAGACAATTACTTAATTTTTATCACTTATTTAAAGGAAAACACAGGGAATAGGAAAAAAAAACTCTATTAAAGACATCTTATGGATATTATTACTTAGTGGAAATACCAACTAAATACATTAAGCCAATCCATAGTACTGTCTTGTGCTTACTACTGGTTGCACTGAAAGTTTTAGCACAAATCTGCAAATGTACAATACTCACTGCAATATAAGAAAACTAATAATAAATTATGACTATAAATGCTTACAAAAATTATATTTATTTTGTAGAGAACAATAGTTTGAAATAAGAACAACTTGACAATTTTATCAAAAATGGAAATGCTTGAGAGAGAAAAATTAGAGCATTACATACCCTCTGAATGCCTTCTTCATTGACTCTTACTCTTTGGAAAAGAGTTTTAAAGGCTTTGCTCAACATGAATGCAAAAAATCTAACAACGCTGAGCTTCAGATTCTGGGCCATCTCATCTAAGATCTCTACAGCCTCTTCATGAATAATTTCTGGGGACTCTCCAGACTCCTTTGATAACTACAAGAAAATTAAATTAAAAAATGCTTGCTCAGGGATTCTTAATATTCAGAGGTATTCTTCCTCAGACATACAGTATATTCCATTCAAATGTAATATGCTTAATGAATAATGGCAAAATAGCAACAAACACCTCAACAGTTTGTTAAGAATGAAAGTGGAAATAAATCATTTATATACTACTAAATTACTTTAGTTATTTCTAGCAGAAAGGTTTTTTTTTTCATTTTATTGAATTTATTAAAAGCAAATAACATTCCATACAAGCAAGTCAAATTTTACAGAACTAAGTTCAAGTAAAATCAGCTCCCACACAAGAGAAAGAGAGCTAGGGATACAGAGTAAAACTTTAACAGTAGGAAATAGAAATAAATAAAATAAACCAAGGGAAGAGAATCCACTTCCTCAATTTAAATGCTTATTCTGAATTGTTATTGATTAGACCTTGCCAGGTTTTAAAAAAGTTTTGAATAGAGCCTCTAAGTCAGAATTTGATTTTTTTTCAATTTCAAATAGTATATAACATCAGTTACCCACTGACTTAAAAGAGGAGAGTTAGGATTCTTCCAGTTGGCAAGATAAGTCTAGATGTCAAAAGTGAAGTAAAGGCAATTACAGATAATTGTTCAAATGTAATTTGGAATGAACAATTTAAATTTTACAATTGTTAAGCTATACCCATACAACTTCAATGAATAAAAGTGGTCCCTTTTTGATTCTTGTTATTGATTCTTTTTGAAGAAGGAACATAACATTTGGCATGGTTGTCACAATACTGAAATTCCTCTATTTGATACAATATTCTGGAAGTACTGATATTTAATATTTTCAGCACCATATGAATTTGAAACAATGGATACATGCAAATTACACATAACTAGATTTCTCTTAACTAAGTGCATTTGTTCAAAAGCTTCAGAGATTGTGAAACATTCAAAAGTCTATAAAATGGCAAAGAACAACGCTGGTCAAGTCTTCTGTAAACATTAACAGCTAAATTTTACATTAATGAAAATACTGTTTTTGAAGTAGTGTACTCATTCAAAAGCCTCCAACACTATCACACATTCACAAGTCAGTAAAATGCAAATACCGAAATCTCCTGTTAGCATTACGGTGGCCTACAGTGCTTTAAGCAGGACTTTAAAAATTAGGCTCAATGC